>NC_071611.1:70184997-70784997 GCF_024509145.1 Vidua macroura | reverse complement strand
CCAATCGAGGTTTCTGCTCCCTGTTCTCAGTTTGTTTTGTCCTCCTTCCCCCCCCCCCCGGCTGGCTGCTGGCTTGCTGCTTGGCTTGCTTGCTGCTCTTGCTTGCTGCTGGCTGCATGCTTTGCTGGCTCTGTTTTCCTCTCTTTTTTCTCTGCTTTTCGCTGGCTTGCTGTTTTGCCTTTTTTTTTTCCCCCTTTTCCCCGATTTCCGTTGTTCCCTTCCCCCCCCCGAAGACATCGGACCTACTCCGGGCAGGAGCTCCCCCGGGGTCTGCGAAAGAAGCTGCGTACCCTCTGCGGCGAAGAGAGATACAGCTCAACCCTCTTGGACTGGTGAAAACATCTGTGGTCATCTTGGGCTATTTCTCTTGTGCTGGGGAGTGTTTTTTGTTGTGCCTTAATAAACAAGTTTTTTCCACTTCCCCTCTGAAGGAATTCCTCCCGAACCCGGTGGTGGAGGGAAGTTGCGGAGGGTTTGGTTTCCTATAAGGGGCTCCTTTGGAGATGTTTTCCCCTAATTTGTCCTAAACCAGGACAGACACTTTCCAAAATCTAATTGAAGTCTGTGTCCTGGAGCAGACATCTAGGTTCTTAAAGTTTACTATTGCCATCTTGACAGTAGCACCTGAGAAAAGCATGGAAAAATCATGCATTTTTCAAGTAAGTTGGGTTCCTACCTCTCAGCTGTAGGGTATGACACACACAATGCACTCCAGTGTCCCACAGCTCTGCTGATGTGTCTTTCTGGAGACTGAACAGGTTCTAAACCTGCTGATGACTTATTTCTGTGTCACTATCAGCCCCAGGAACACATTTTTGGAGGCTTGCTTCCATTTTCACTTTCTTAAAAAAAGCCAGACTGAAAAAGTGTACTTCCTATCAAGAAATGTCAGTCAGAAGTAGCACTGTCTCTGCAAACTTCATGCAACTTTTTGCACCCTTGCATTACATACCTGTATTCTGTATCAGCACACAGATCCATCAGAGCTATTGCTGAATTCAACTGTGTAATGAGCAAAACTGACCTCTAGAGCCCCAATTTCTTCTGTTACAGAATTAAGATTGTGCTACAGTGAATGGGAAAAACTGAACTCATAAAAGCAATGATAAGAACAGAAAGATGAAAAATGTGGAAAATAAGAAGAGGAAGGTAAATGGGAAATATATTTACATGAGAAGATAAGATGAGTTGGGGGAAGCGGTTGCTTTTTAGGTACACAAGGAATAAAGAAATACCATGAATACTTCAACAAAGGATAGAGGAAATTGTAAATTATGATGCAGGAAAAAATAAAATAAATACTTCTGCTCAGGGTTTGGAAAGAAACACAATGCTTTGCTAACAACATTTTACACGGATCCAATAAAATCTATTGCTATCTGAGGACAGCATTAAAGATAAGCTATTAGAATGATGTAGTTTTACATCAACAGGCCTGCATAACTTTATCCACACGTTTTTAGTGAGTTGGCTGAAGGATTTTCTGGACTTTTCTTAATGGCATTATATTAATTAGCAAATCAAAGGCATTCTAAAGGGCTCAGAAATTCAAGATTTCTCCAATGGGAAATTGTGGATATTTATGCCATACAAGGAAGAGAAGTAGAAAAGCTAGCGTGGAATAAAAATAAAATGAAATTAATATAATTCAGATCAACTGATACCATCTAAATAAAAAAAAAATCTTGTAAATCAAATCAGATTCAATCTTTGGTGGCATTAGAACTTTTCTTGGTAAATTTAGTGCACAGATAAAATTTTTTATGAGGCTTTTGACTTAGCATCTCTTACCCTTTAATTAGCAAATAAATGGTAAACAGTACAACAAAGCATAAATTAAAAGGACAGATAATTAGATAATTGATTATTTGCAAAAACAACAAGCAATAAAGGTTCCTTATTAAATAGGGGCTGTTTCTAGGACTGAATCATATAAACCCCCATGTTTCTAAGTGTGATTTAGTAGTATGTATTACATTAGCAGAGAAGCCCATGAAGGTTACACAAACCTCAAAGACAAGGGTAAGGCAAAGGGGAACAGATCAGGAATGGAGAAAAATAGTTTTACAGAGAAACAAAAATTCTTTCCTTCTACATCACCCAAAGCCAAAATTCAGTACATGTTGCACAATGAAAAAAGAATTTCCTCATAGTAGAAAGTCTGAAAAATAAACTCTGGGTCATTACAGGGGAAAAAAAATCTCAGTAAAATATAGACACTACATGGTTTAATGAAACCTAGAAGGAACAAGCAAGAAGGAATAATGAAAAGCAGTGGTGATTTTCTGCCTCTAGATAGCACTGGTGAGATTGATATTGGCAAACTGCCTCCTGTTCTCCATATTGCACACAGTTCATTTTTAAAATGTCACTGAAAAAATTGGAGATGATATAGAAAAAAAGATGCAAAGTTATTCCAGGCTGCAGAAAATTCAGGTGAACTAGGGCTTAAAAATATATGTCTGTTTATCTTAGGAAAAAAAAAAAAAAAAAAATCCAGATGGCAGGTAGCTTGATTGCAGTCTATAAGATCCCTCACAATGTACTAGAGAAGTTTTGAAGTCTTTAAGTTAGCAGGGAAAGATGGAAACCAGTGGTTAGAAATGGAAGGCAAGAAAATTCCAAATGGAAATAAGATAAAAAATTCAACAGTATAGGTAAATAACAACTGGAACAAACTCCCAAAGGGAATGATAAATTGTTTATTACCTGGTGCTCTCAAATCAAAGCTGGGCATCTTTTCAGAAAATGTGTTTAGTCTCTCAAGTCACTGCAAGAAATATAATGTCCTGTAAAATGCCGGACACATGTGACTAGATGATCTAATGGTCTCTTTTGGCCTTAAAATCTGTCAGTCAAAGGTAAGGGTGTAAAATATTGCTGCTCAAAACTGGATTGTATCCCTCCTTCTACCACACAATATGCCTGGATTATGTCTCTCAAATCAGTCAATTCAAAATTGTCTGTAAACAGTTGCTGACATTGTTTGGTCAATGTTTGGTGCTTGAATCTCCATGTTAAGTTCTTGTTTACTGATGGTTACCATCACAGTCAAAGCAAATAAAAAATATGCAGAGAACTTTCTAGCATCTTTATCTGAATTTGCCTCTGGGAAATTCAAAGTAACAGATCTTAAAAGCCTTTGAGCAAAGCAGTGATTTTCACACTCTCAAGAAAGTATAGATAGATTTCACTGAGTGACACATGAAAGTCTACATTACATAATGACAGTTTAATGACCAAAAAGTCTGTCAGTTAGGTTGTAGATTATTTTGTTCAACAATTAAGGCAATGAATCTATGGATAGGGTACACTTACAGAAGTCTCTGTAAATCATATGCTAAAAAATACATCAAAAATACTGATGTTGCCTCAGTTCACAGTAAAATTTTACTTGCAAGTAATACAGGCCCATCTTTCTTGGATTTCACACTGCCGTGGTCACAACTGGAGAGGTGTCCTCTTCTCCAAATCTTCACAAATTGTAGGCCATAAAGAGAGAAGTATTAAATATATCCTATTACACTACCTGGAAAAATGTGAACTAACTACTCCAGATAAAGAAGTATAAACTAGTAAAAATTACAGAACTCTGCACAATAACATGGCACCAAGTGACACATACACCTTGTAGTGTTGTTTGAGAAACCTCTGGCCTTCTCTGACGAAGTTCCTATATCTCTGGAATACACAGCAGTAGATAAGGACAAGGTTTGAGAGGGTGTCAGCTGCCTCAGGAAATGGAAATTCAAACCCACGCGCACTGCTCTGTCTGAACATAAGTAAAGTGGTAAGTTACTAGGTGTTTGTCCTCTAGATTTACTTAGCCTGGAAATCTTCAGAAGATGGATAAAACTTTCATTTGTTGTGCTTCTCTCCTGGAGAGAATATTCTAGGGATCAAACTCCCAAAGAAGGGCTGCATGGACTAATACAGTTTTACAGCTCCATCAAGAGTTAACAGTGTCTTCCATCGTGCTCAGACATGAATAAAAGGTAAGCCTTAAATTACTTTTTCAGCAATGGATATTACCCATTTTGAATGCAGATAAAATTAGGCACAGAAAATCTTTACCTATCAGCTTGTAAGGGATATTTTCTGCCATTCCTTTGTCTAGATATCAAGTTATTAAGTGACAACAAATAATTGTTATTTTTTCATCCCAAATGATGCTATTTTTAATGTATCTGTGCATACAGTTGAACATTTTTGCTGAAATAGCAAATTGCATTTATACAGCAGTATTACTGAGACTGAGTCTGTCATTCAAATTCAAATATTCTAGCAATCTTTTCTTAGAAAGGCAATGGTACACTTGGCAGGGAGCCTAAGGAGATGTAAGAATTGTCCTATACTCACTTTTCAGAACAATCAATCAAATTATGGCAAGTAATTGTGTATAGGCAACACAGGCTATTAGCACACACAGCAGAATTTTTGGAATGGTCCCTACACAGATGGGGTAAAGAGAGAGGGCTATGAGGCAGTGGCTCTTTACTAGAATAACAGGAGCTTTTCTTTATTCCTTAATCTGGTGCAATCTCAATTTTTATCACTAAAATCATTCTAAGTGTGGGGTGTTTAGTTCAGAGGATTTTTTTTTTTAATTTTGTTTTGTTGGGAGTTTTTTTTTTAAATATGTATTACTGCTTTTCATAGCTTGACAGCCTCATCCATGCTTTGATTGTAAAGTACTTTTTGAAATAGATCTGATTGACTATGAATTAAATTTGAGAAAATTTCTTGAATCAACAGCATAATATCTTAAAATGTTTCACATCTTGACAGCCTGGAAGAGAAGATTTTGCCAACCAGTTGTTTTCTGTAATAATTTTTCTCTTCTAGAAGATATTTTGACTCATATTTTGCAATTCATTATGTCTATTTTTTCATAATGATCATCCCAAGACTCCTGATGACAATACAGATGTAGTATGAGTGAGGAATACAGGCATCATGTGAGACCTTAGAATAATAAAGCATTCCCTTAGAGGTCCAGTTCCTAGGAGAAAAAATCTTGAGAAGATTGCATGCAAGTCTTCAATTGCACATTTCTAGATTGCATAGTTTTGATCACATCTAAAATGTATAAACCACTACATGTTTAGAAATGCACAAGGTAAAATCAGTTTAATGTAATCTGTCATCTGGGTACCACAGAAACCTCCCCTCCACTTCCTTTTACTGATCCCCTCCTCCCACACATCCTATGCCAAATGGATACATGCTCTGATTTATCAATAAAAACTATCTTAAATTACCAATTCAGCCTCCTTTTGCTTTTTCTGAATAGAAGAAGCCAAGGCAGTATCAGATGTCTGCAGTCACATTGCAACCTACTTTCTTTTGTTTTAGCTTTTCCATTAGTGCCTCTAAACCAACCTTTTGTTTCATATGTTTCATGACAGTGCTTTAAGTAAGGACTTCAGATGTTAAGAGACATACACTGCAAGATGACAAGAATGACATGTTTCAAACCAAAATATTAATGACATTATGTAAGGGACTCACATAACCAGTTTTCCTTAGCAACAGCATGCACACCCTTGAAGCTAAACTTTAGTGGCTGAGCCTGGCAAAGAACACTGGTATGTACTGCATTCCCCATCTTTATTCTAATAATCACTGAACAAACTAGCCCTCCTTTGATATTATTCTTCTCCCACATTCATTTTTAAAATGGCATCATGCAGCAGAGGGAGAAATTGGAATCAAAATAGAAGTCTAACGCAATTTGTATTTCCAGTTTGCTGGTATTCATAATTTTTATTCTAATGGTAAATGCATTACACCGGTAGAAAGTGAAACCTCAGAAGAATAAGTCTTCTATTAGAAGCAATGGTAATATTTTATCCTAGGCAGCCTCCAAGCATAGACACATTGGTCTTGCTCAATATAAGTAACGGGCACAAAACCAAGCAAAATACCAAGCCCTAGTGCCCCTTCTTGCCTTTTAGGTTGTTACCATTATGATGTGATAAAACATACTCATGTGGGAATTAAACACATAATCCATAGAAAATAACATCTGTTTTGCCTTGTTCTCAGGTCCCAATGGGTTAATTTGTTTGCTTTTTTTCAGGAATGGAAGAAAGACTTGCATTTGAAAAAGCAGTAGGAAAATATTATTCTGGATAGTTACAAAAGTAGCACCAGTAATCACTCAAAAAATCATGTTTCTGAGACCTCAGTGTTCCTGGGCATCTCTATCTGCCAACAAGTATTGACAGGCTGCAAATGTACTTGGCTTGAGACCTCCCTCAGGGAGCACAAGCCCTCGTATAGCTCCTCCATAGATATCAATCTTTATTCCTGAGTCCTTGGCATGTTACACTGCATACACAGCCACGTAACAGTAAAGCCATGTCCCAGGGAAGAGACTGTTCAGTGAGGAATATTAAAAAATCTCCAATTATTTCTAAACATGAAAATTCTGTGTCTATTACTAAGGTAAAGAGATTCAGTGAAAACAGAAATTCGAATTCCAAAGTGCTGCAATGCCTGTGCTGATGCTGTAGATCTACGTATTTTCTTCTGCTTCTGAGTAGAAGAAAATAGAGCTGTCAAATCACTTCCTGTTTTTAAAATCGTACATTTTGCTATTTTAATATCTAAGGAAGCATGAAAATGAGGCTAAAAATCCCCACCTATAGCACATGAAAAATGTTTCTTGCTTGTTCTGACAATCAGCATTTTAATATAGAGATTTCAAAAATCCCAAACCTGAACAAACTGTTCTGTTTTATCTGTGTCCCAATATGTTTAAGTTGTAGAATGTGGCAATATTGAATTTTTAGTTTTAAATGGTACAACAGGACTTCCAGTCATATGAGGAAATGCTCACCTGCTCAGCTGCCCACCTCCTGGATCCTGAAGAATTTGGATTTCTCCTCCCTCTTCTTTACTACACTTGTGAAGGCAGTAGAAAGTAACATGAAGAGTCACAGTTCTTTTCCTGTGTTAGCTGGATGTACCTGTACATTTCTACCTGCTTGCCCAGACAGAGGCAACATAAAATAAGAGGGGTTTTAAGTTGTCTTGAGTATAGTTGGTTAAGTAGCACTGCAGAAGAAATCTGCAGGTCTGGTGATAATACCAGTCCTTCAAAATGAAAAAAAACGTGCCTCTTTCTTAGTCAGACTGGTAATTTTTAGGTGCCCAAATTTAAACTCTTCTGACTTTTCAAATACACTAAATAATGTAACTACTTAAAATGTTACACTTCACACTGTCAGAATTAAAGGGCTCCTGCTAGTTCTGAACTTTGAGATCTGCACCTTCAAGAATTATTGAATTACCTTTGCACAGTCTCCAATTTCATGCTCTTAACTTAAAAATAACAGCTTAAGCACTTTTTCTTACAGTCTGTATCTTGAGACATAGCTGCAGTATAAAAAAAGTGTTTAAAAAAAAAAGACTCAAACCCACAAGGAGCTTCAAAGTTTAAAAGAACCCTACAAAATTAAAACCACCCCTCCTCAACATCAGAAACCTCTGTGGGTCTTTAAAAATAAAGAGCATTTTCTGTGTCCACAGCAATATATCTGGTAGGCAGGGACATACACCTAAAAATTGCCATCATTGAAGACTTGGAAGACACTGAGGCTGCCTATAATAAAGATTATCTTTTGCAGATAAGTGATAAGTGCAGAGAGGGGAAAAAAAGGACAGAAAGGAAAAAAATTAGCAAAGCTAAGCATAAAGATATGTCTGAAGACGCAGACTAGCACAGTATATAATCAGGCTGAAGAGGAGATGGATAAGTCATAGTCTGGGGCATTCCCAGCCACCAGCAGTGTCCTGATGTTCTTTAGGAAAACACAATGCAGACCTACAAGACTACAAGTGTACTGATCACAAAGACAGAACTGTAACTGTGTTTTTCTGAATTCAGAAAGCCCACAAGTATGAAACAACACAGTTTTTTCAATAACAGCAGACTAATTGAAGGTTATTCCTGAATTGTCTGGATTGTCTCTGCTCTATCTTCTTTTTGTAAAGATCCACATTAATTGTAAGCCTTACAAGGAAGAAAAAGATGAGTGTATTGGGGGACAATTGTATAAAGAAAGCAATATTTGCCAAATGGAAAATTGAAGTTGGCAATGAAGATTCTGGCTTTTTATTCTGAATAATAAAAAATCAGAATTTATAACATTTTGGCAAATCTTCTTTAAAACCATAATAAGACCAAAAACTCATTGACTTTTCTAGTCTCTTGAGCCATTTTCATGTGCAGTTCAGGTTGAATAAACTGTATATATAAGGTTTGACTTTCAGATAAGGAAAATATGTCATACCCAGAACTATGAAGGATTCAGAGCTACAGATCAATGCATGAAAATTTCAGGGCTCTAGGCATTTCTTTATCAAGAAACAAAAAGCTTGCAAACAGACAGGAAAATAAGTTAATGTATCTCCAGGGTATTCTAAGGAAAAAGAGAAGAGAGGCCTTCCTGATCTCTTGTGATTAGTCTTCATAATGCCTTTGTTTAGCTGGTCTGGATACAGTATCATACAGTCTGACAAACTAGCTCTCACCTTTATTACTTTAGTACACAAGTTTTTCTGCCCTCCATACAGAGACTGAACCAATGTAAGTATGGCTATAGTCTCAGGCGAAAGGTAACTAAATATAAGCATTGTGTTTTCACATATGTATTCACCAAAAAAAAAACAAAAACAAAAACAAAAACAAAAACAAAAAAAAAAAAAAAAAAAAAAAAAACCAACCAAAAAAATCTACATTTTCTTCTGTGAATATCCCCCTACAAAAGCAAAGTTCAGTCCATATTAGGAAAAAATATGTAAGAGAACAAAAGACCAAAAAGGGTAAGTGTACATGTATGGGTTCAGAACAGCAAGCTGTGCCCTGAATGAAGATCCATTCAATGCCTTTTGATGTGACGTTCTCAGCACACGAAGGACTGCAAAGTTATCTACACCATCCTCTCTTTCCTTAGCTTCAGTAAATGGCATTTTAAATAATACTTCACAGGGCCTGAGCTCCTTTATTAATAGGATCACAAAACCACAGTGTAATACCTGTACCAAACTCCTTCCTTCAAGCTTCCTGGAGAAGCTGCTTTTCCAAAATTTACACATTTAAGGCAACCAGCTATAGCACCAAGGCTGTCATACAGCCATGGAAACTACCCCAGCACCAGAAACTTGGACTTTCATTCTTTTCATGAAAACTATTTTTTTCTTTTTAATTTGTAACCCAAAGACACACACGTCTTACATTTAGTACCAGTTTTTTGCTATAAGGCAATTCAGTAAATTTATTCCATGTCCATATAAGAATAATTGTTTCTCCTTATAAGAATAATAGTTTCTTCTAACTTCCTCCTTGCCAATATCTTTTTACAATGCAAAAAATATCAAGATATAAATCTTTTCTCAAACTCCAACAATCAAGAGAATGGTTAATTAACCTTTGAGGAAAATCTTCTTTGGTTAGTTCTTCCTATGCATGTGCTTAGTTTTTCAGCTCTTCAGTTTTTTCATCTGCAAATGTTCTTCAATCCAAGGACTCTTTTAGTCAGGTTCTTTTGCATGTTCTTCCAGTTATATGTTCCATGATGTATGTTTCTAATTCTTTTAAAATCCAAATTATACCTACTTCTATCATGTGAATAATTTAGAAATTCTGAATCATTTGAACTCTGAAAATGTTTGGTGTATTTATAAATACATTCCACATGAAAACCAGTATTTTTCTCTGGGATATTTGCATTTTCTAATTTACTCAGAGATGCTTAGATGCATATGTACCTTTGGTGGATTTGAAGCTTTCAGCTCCATATGTTTACAAAGAAATAACATATGAGCTGAAGATTCATAGCCTGGTCTTCAAATTCCAAAGCCTTTAGAAAAACTATAGGAAGACAACTTTCTGCCACATTCAGACATTATGCCCTGCTAGATATTTACAATCATCTTATTGGTACATTTATATCTAGTTTTATTTGCCATCTTTTGTGATTTCCCAGATAGTTGAGAAAATGAGCACATACGTATGTACATAAAACCAGGAAATATGTAATGGATGTAAAAATTGTGATTTGAAAAGCTTGCTTCATTCTTTCTTGTTTTGCTGTTCCTTGTAACCCAAAAATATTGTCATAAAATGCTTTAAGTGCATGCATCTGTTGTGTGTGAAAAGAAACATTAGCGGTATTAGCAAAACCAAACAGTTTTATGAAGAAGGTATGCTTGCTTGAAAATACATAAATTATTTTAATCTTCCTTAACTAGAAACACTTAGGTATTTTGTTGTGGAAGAGGAAATAAATCAAGTTGCCACAAAGAACCCAGGGTACAGAATATGAGGGAAACAGATAGGCAGAATCATCAGCAAGAGCTCTATAATGATATTGTGACACAGAGGCAATGAATGGGACTTCTCTGTGTCACTAATGGGGAACTGCAACAGCTTCCAAGAAGACAATTCAGTGCAACTGCTGAGAAGCAGTCAACAGTCACTCCTCTGTGTGTTCAGACACGTCTTTCACAATGCATATACCACACCATGAATTAAATGCATCACAAGTACCCCCTATTTGGTGTGCTCTTAAGACTACATGTGACTATATGAAGTGCCTTTATTTATGGAATTCTGTTATCCATTTCAAGCAGAAGACAGCTATAATTTAAGACATCCAGTATATACACATTATTACTGTCAAATATCTATGGCTAGAAAGGACCTCCACTTTCAAGATGTCTTTAATGACATGACACTGGGTAATTGACATGATGCTTCAAGTGCTCTCCAGCTGAAGGCACTTTGGTGGAGAAATACTATTATGAATTAGCCATCCTCAGGTTGATGCTCTAGCACAGTCAGATTCTCTCAGCAGATCTCTGAAGATAGTCTCTGTCCACAGTACTCAAAAAAGGAATTGGATTAATAGGTAACTTCTGTGTGATGTGTGCAAAATATTTGTTCAAAACTAAAGGCAGGTTTGATTCATAAAATAAGAGATGGCAGAATTAGCTGTGACCTTTTTCCAGAGCGATCCCCTCTCAGCAAACTTACAGTGGTCTCTAATCAGAGAAAGGAACTGGTTCCATAAGGAAGGAAAAGGAGACAGATTTTTTTTTAAGAAAGACACTTCAGACCTGATTACAAATTTGTTTCTTTGTTGATCAAATGCTGCTTCATAAACACTACTTCTTCTGATTCATTAGATCAGTAGTTCATAAATTGGTAACAGTAGATCATAAATTGGTAACAATTGCAAACAAGATAATACAAGTGCAATAGAATTGATTGAGTGCTTAATCATAGGCAACTTCTCTCAATATTGAGTGAGTACATTGTATTCACGTTCATATCATGCAAAGAAAAAGAAAAAAGAAAAGTTGAGCAAATCCTTAACAGGATTTCAATAACTTGTCTCAACTAAGTTGAGACAATTCTCTGAATGAGAATAGATTAAATCCTTTAATTATGGTTTGAAATCAAATTACCCATTTTGAAATGATCTGGTATCAATTATTTGTATTTAACACTTTGTCAATATGATAGTGACTGTATTTTTTAAATCACTCTGTTAATATTTTAAAACAATATGAACCTGAGGAAATAATTCTATAAGTCTAGGTTATATTAAGTATAAAACAGGTTTACAGGTTCTACTTCCTTTTGGAATATCTAGAAACTTTTATACTAATAAGAAATTATTGGCTTAATCTTGAATCCCTTCTTCAAGAAAGTTTAGGGAAAAGAAGGTGAAGATTTTGTTCAATTCCTATATTACAAGCATAGCAGAAGCTTACAGTGCAGCTATGTTCACTTTTACCTAAAAGGAAACATTCTGAAAAAATTTATGGATTAAAATATTATTAATTCTGTGTATTTAGACCATATAATACACAGAATTTCCGGAGAAATTTTATGCATTTTACTCTTATAATTTATGACTGAAGTTTTTAAACAGGCCTGTTTCATATTCTTTTGTCTTCTTGGTAGAATTTGTACTTTCATATAGAATTTAAAATTCACTATAATGAATTCTGTTAAAAAAATAATTTCTGTATAAGTGTTTTCTGTTGAAAATCCAAATTAGAGAGTTATTTATTGCTTGAATGCCCTAAATAGGCAAGTGGAATGGAGCTGCAGACCTTTAAGGAAGCCTTCCACAGAGCACCAGAGTGAGCAATTCCCTGGAGCAAGAAATTGGGAAAGGGAGGCAGGAGGGTGGCTTGGTTGAGTAGACAACTAAACTAAACTAAAGAGAAAGAAGTGATGCACTGCTGAAGCTAGGATAGGTGAGCTGGGAAGAGTACAGACATGAAGTACAATTGTGGACAGCTACGGTGAGGAAGAACAAGGCCAAGCTAGAACTGAACCTGGCAAGGGACATAAGGAATAACAGGAATGGCTTCTGCAAGTGTGTCACCCACAAAAGGAAGGTCAGAAACAATGTAAGCCCCCTGATAAACAATGCTGGTAAATTGGTAACAGTGGGTAAGGAGAAGGCTGAGTTGCTCAATAATTCTTTTTGTCTCAGTCTTCTCTGGAAACCTCTTCTCACACCTCTTGTGTAGATGGACAGCAGGACAGGGAATGGGGAGCAAAAGGCTCCCTGTAAGAAAAGATCAGGTCTATGATCACCTGAGGAACCTGAATGTATTTAATTGCATGGGACCCAATAGGATTCATCCCAGAGTCCCAAGGGAATTGGCTGATGTAGCTGCCAAGCCACTCTCCATGATACTTGAAAAGTCATGGCAATCAAATGAAATCCCAAGTGACTGAAAGGGCAAACATTGTACCCAACTTGAAAAGAGTAGAAAGTAGGACCCTGGAAACTCTGAACTGTCAGCCTGGGAAGGTCATGAACAGATCCTCCTAGAAACTCTGCTAAGGCTCGTGGAGGACAGGGAGGTGAATGCCAGACACCCAGCACAGCTGTGCTAAGGGTGAGTCCTGCCTGACCAACATAATGACCCTCTCTGATGGGGTGACTACACCAGTGGACAAGGGAATTTATCTGAATTTATGTAGAGCCTTTGACACCGTTCCCCATCCTTCTCTCTAAACTGGGGTGACATAGACTGGATGGACTATTCAATGGATAAGGAATTGGTTGGATGGTCCCATCAGAGCATTGCAGCCAACAGCTCTGAGCACTGATGGACATCAGTGACAAGTGGTGCCTTTCAGGGGTCTCTGCTGGGACCAGCTCTATTTAATATCTTCATAAATGGTACAGACGAAAGTGCACCCTTCACAAATTTGATGGTGAAAGTCCCATCTTTGGAAATGTTCAAGCCCAGACTGTATGGAGCTGTGAGTAATCTGATCCAGTGGAAAGTGTTCCTGCCCATGGCAGTGGGTTGGAAACAGATGATCTTTAAGATGATCCATTCCAACCCAAACCATTTTATGATTCCATGATTCTATTAAAATTTTTCTTGTCATTTTCACCTCCCTGTTTTCAAAGTTTTACTATATCTAAACTTCACTGCAACTTTCAAACTATGGATAAAATTCTCTTTAAGAAAAATTTGGTTTATAACAGTAAACAAACAGTTCTCGTCTCAGTCAAGACAACTGCCTTGAAATGCTCATGGTAAAGCATGCCTATTGCAACTATACAGACTGCTAAATGACAATATGGCAATTTTACAAGTAAGTCTGGCAGATACAAAAAATTTTTTTCAATTCAGTTGTAAAGGAAGTAGACTTCTTATCTGACTATTGTAAAAAGATAAATCTGTTTTTGTTTAAGAGACTTAGTGATAGGTAAGCATGGAGAGCTACTGTTCCTTGCAAATCTGTTTTCCCTTCTGTCATATAAAGCTGTTCAATTGAGAAGATACAAACTAACAGAGTCAAAGAATGCCTAAATAATGAGAATCTTAACAAACTACTCAAAAATTGGATTCACGTAGAATTTATGCTGTACTTTTCATACTATGATCATGTTTATTATTTAAATTTTACCATATGGCAGCAGCAAAGACATTACAGAAATCCAGAGACAAGAGCACAGATGTTTCTTCCCATCCTTTAAGCCCACTATGAATTATATTTGCAACAATCTAGCAATTAAATCCATGCTAAACAATACTAAATTATGCATGACAAAAAAAAAGGGATATATTATAAATAACAAATCATTTTTATTATAATTACAATTCAGTTAATATTTATAACACACTGAATACCTTGCAGGACTAAGAGCTTCAGAAAAACTAAAGACAGTTCCTTTATGACATCTCTTTGGCTGCACTCTCACAGGATTAGTTAGAGTCAGGTATTGAGACAACTAAACCTGGAAGAAAATGGCCTTAGTGGTCTTGCATTCTGTCAGGGGCAGGGGCCCAAGAATTGTAATTGCTTCTTTAAAAAATAAACCCTACCATACAAAGATTGAGACACACTCTATATATGATATTGGACAAGATCAGTCTCTATCTAGAAAACCCTGTCAAGCTTCATTTATCAAACTTTACATTTTAAAAGTCAAAATCCTTTATAGCACTAATTGCATGCTCCATGGGGAAGGAGAACTACTGGCAATACACTGTCCATTTTTTTTTAATGGGCTTTGTCTTGTTTTACCCAATAAGAGTTGACATGTCCTGAAGAGCACCACTGAATGGACGTGCAATAGAAATTAGTTATGGAGGTTTTTGTGTGTGTTGATTGCCCATAAGATCTACTATAAAACACAGTTGCCCAGGCTGGGCCAAAACTACCTAAATGTGCAAACAGCAGTGCCAAGATGTGACTTTATCAGAGATTCACACCAAAGACACCTGACTAGATCTATTACAGCACTTGCCAAAACAAAATAGGAAAAGAAAGTGTGTACAAATACAGTCATCTGTACATGACTTAGATTAAACAAGTTGATTCAAATTCTGCCTTTGACAACAGAAAACAAAATTACAGACAATAGCCTTTGTGAATATGTCTATCACAGAGAAGACACCTGAGTCTTCACTGTGTGTTAGGAAGGACTGACTGGAATACATCTCCTGAATTATCTAATGCACAGCCCTGGTGCCATAAATACTTACTATATGTTCTACATTTTGAAACAAATGGGGGGTTTACTTCACAGTGGAAGAGTGCTCTAGAAATGGAAGAAACTAATTACAGAGAAGCTTAACATAATATCTAAAATCAATTCATAGTCTACTTACCCCCTTTAGCTTTTGGTATAAATATATAAATATATTTCTTCTCTAGGATTAAGTCTTTGATGTCATGACATCCATGCCTGGGTATTGGTATGCTAAACAACAAGAGCTCTTCTAACACTTTTCTGTTCTCTAAGAATTCTTGTCCCAACACCTTAGGATCATATTTGCGTTTTTCAAGGCTACCTCCTCCTGAGAATTCACAGTTATTTTGTGATTAGTCAGAATATCCAACTGTTTATTCACAGCTTCCTTTTTTTTTTTTTTTTTTCTGCCCCTCAATTTACAAAATCCTCTTATATGGAAAAAATCTTCTGTTCTGAATTCCAAACACAGGTATCAATAAAGGTGCTGTGATTTCAGCACTGGAAACACTAATAGATATTTGGATCAGGAACATACAAAACTGGCTTTGGTAAACAAAAATTCTTTCACATAGTGCAGGGATAAATGAGGAGATGGAATGCAAACAGACAAGATGGTGAGCATTGCGATCCCAGAGAAATCAGAGAGGAGCTATTCAAGTTTAATACACATGTTAAGTCTTTGTTTTTGCATGGGCTTTTGTATCTATCTTGAAGCTGAAAATGAGGGGCCTGGGTAACAGAGATGAAGCTTAAATTCATTTAGTATACTTTGCTAAGTAAACCTACATAAAATTTGAGGTGAAAGGAATTCTTCACATTTGCCTTCAAAGAAGAAACTCTGAAGACTCTCATGGAAGATCCTTCTGTTGTGGACCATTTATCATAACATCTGACTTTTTAGCAAAGTAGGCAGCTTTGATACAAAAGGGAAGGTTTTTTGCTAAACAAGCAAACAAACAGTAAACAAACAAACAAATCATTATCATCATCACCAAAGGAATAAAAAATTGGTCAATTCTTGAAACAAAGGGAGGTTATCAGTTCCCCAGGCTGTTCAACATTTTTGTATGTGTCATGAAAAAAGGAGGATGGAATGGAATAGGACCTTTTAATGTCAGGTCAGTTATTTGGTATTATAAGGATGAAGACTGACTGAGACGAATGGATGCATGACCAAGGAATCTATCTAAAATGGTAAAATGATTGAATGTGACTGAATATCATGTAGGTAGAGGGTGTTGTGGGGGAAGATTACTACATGTGAAGATAGAGTTGCTCTCAATTGCCCAATTAGCCCCCACACCTTGCTCCTGAGTAGTCTGATAAGCAGTCTGGTGGTCATGAAAGATTAAAAAAGAGAACAAACAAGCAATTCAAATGTCAAGAAAGGATTAGCAAATGCAGTAGAGAACATAATTGCTTTGCTACATAAATTCATGTTGGATATGCACCAGGAGTATTATCTGCAGTTCTGGTCTCACTGTCTCAAAAAGGATGTGGTAGAAGTGTAAAATACTCAGACTTCCTTGTTGCTTTACAATTTCCTTTTAAGCAACAGTCAAGCAGGCTCAGACTTCTTAGGCAAAATAGAGCACCTTGAGGGAATATGACAGAAATCTATAAAATCCTTAGTGTATTAATCAATGATCAAAGTATGTAGAGGAGACTACTAGGAGAATAGTGAATGCTAACAAGTACATTAGTATCACAATGACAAAATAAATGAACGATCAATTGTGTTAATAATTACTCTCTCAGCTAACAATGCCTCCATTTCCACAAAACAACTTGCACGGTTCACTTCCATGGAAAACTAGAACACAAAACTAAATGCCAACATTAAAACATAAAAGGTATTATTCTTAGTAAAATTATCATAAGCTGATCAAGGAAGTAAACCAATAATAAATAAAAAGAACATCTGTACTTCATGTGGCTGTTTGAGCACAAACTAAAATATGGTATTTTAGTTATTTTTCTCAAGGTGACGAGTACAGACCCTGACCTATAACAGTGACTGAGCTTTGTGTTCTGAGGCACAATCCAGCAAAGGTTCACTCACACACTGGCATAAAAGGTATATTTAAGAGGTATATGGTGTGGTGCAGTGTCTCAATTCAAAGGAAGAAATGAGGCTTAAATATAAACACATTCTGCCCCAATAAATAAGTTTTTTAAATCTACAGAGGTGTTTAATGCGAGTCTACCTCTCCACTGTCAGCCAAAATAATACAAGCCAAGCATTATGTGTTCACAAATGGACAAATGCAGAACAAATGTGATATCCCATTCTGGACAAGCCTTAAGTGGTGTAGGCATCATGATTGCAGGAAGAAATTACAAAAATAAGCCTCACAGTCAAAAAATTAGATGTTGCTTCACAACGTATCAAGAGAGCATTAGGTTGACTGCTTGTACATGTTTAACAAGTAGGAAACTTGTACGTGGTAAAAAAGTAGGTCTGAAGGTGTAGCCAGATTCTAAATGACCCTCACTAGTGCTAAAAGTACCATCCTGAGAGAAGAAAACCCTTTTCTCTCTTGCAAACTTTTCTTCACAAATAATGTCTTGAACTCACTGATGAAGGACATGCAAATCCAATCCAGAACAGGTTAACCACAAAAATAAGTAAAACGAGTAAGTAAATTAAAGGTTAACTTGTTAGGGTAGGCACTATTTTGAAATGAGAAAGTAGTATCTTATTTATTCATTTGTGTACTATAGGACAGAACACAATTTTAAAAGTCCACAAAAAAAAAAAAAAAAAAAAAAGCTCCATCACATTTCTTAATAAAAGCATTCTTAGATGTGCTGACATACTGAAGGAAAACACACAATTTGTTTTTTTGTGCACTCATTTTCAGGAGAGTTGAAAAAGGAATGCATGGAAATGATGTTTTAAGTAGGAAACAAGTAGATATTTGATAATGTGGAACATGAGAAAAGCCAAGAGGACAAGGGCTTGTGCTGTCCCTTTGGTTATTCATGGTGAGGATTATACAATTGGAAAGAGGGAAAGAATATACATATAAAAATACCATGGAAACACAGAGGTTACATGGTGGGGAAAGAAGAGAAAGGGAAGAGAAAAAAAAAAGGTTACAAATGTTACCTAGGGCAAAAAGTACTACAAAAATAAAAAAGTAAGGAAAGTTAAAAGGATAAGAAAGAAGATACTTTAGGGGAAGCATTGTGGCTAAAGTACTAGAATAAAGGTATCTCCATTAGCTCAGACAATAGAGGTTTATACCTTTATTTCTGGAATGTTCTTTCATCTCTTTCACCACTATTTTCCTATCTGGAATTGTGGTGTGACCATATTTGCTCCTAATTTAGAAAAAAAAAAAAATAAATGCATGTCTGTTGGAGAAAAGAAAGCAAGAATAGAAGATTCACTTAGACCTATAAAAACCACAGGGATCAGGAAATGTCTGCAATTAAAAACTATACAAACAAAAACAAAACAAGAAAAACCCCTGGTGAAAATACAGAGAGAGATACTCAAGCCTGGAAACTGTAAAGGTAAGCTGCTTTATATGGCATATGCTTTGACTTTTATATTATGAGAAAACATAGGAAACATCAGACATTATCCTGCTAATGTTGTACATGTATATTTATTTTAAAGTATCTCTGCAAAGCTATTTTATCTTCAGCTTTTTTTTCTACAGCAGGAACATAATCAATTATTTCCTAATGGACAAAGACACATGAGCAGTCACCAGTAATTTGCAGACATGTAGATGATCTAAGAATATGCTTAATGCAGGCTTAAAAGATTTCAGATCCTTATAAGATGTTGCTCAGCTGCCAGTTTGGACAATGCCAAAGTAATGTAAGGGTTAAGCAATGGATGTAAAAATGACAAGTACTCAAACACTACTGAGTTACAAGAAAAAGATTTTGGGCAGCATTGACATGACACAAATACAAGCACTGTCAAACATGACAATAAATCACTTGTCACAGAAAAGAGCAAGAAATGTTTAATGCAAGCAGATGTTTCTGTGAAGGATATGCAGCACTGATCTTCAAGAAAAACAGTGAATAGGAAACTACATTAAGTTTGCTGTCACCAAGAAAGAGAATACATATCCTGCAACTCTGAATAAAGGAATGAGACTATCTATTGCACACATGTTTATGGATAGCAGCTCTCTACAAACACTGACAGGATTCGTGCTATATTTAGAATCACAGATCTTCTATTTTTTTCTACAGATTATGCAAGTAAGATTTAATTTCAAATGTGAACATAGATTTCTGCCTTTTTTTCCTTAATTTTTAAAATGTCACTTTAAAACCACAGACAGTAAACAAGATCATTTAAAATGACAGGTACATCAGGAAACAAGAGAAAATTCTTTTAAATGGCTCAATATTATCCCCTTTAATACACACAGAGTTTCTTTAGCTGTGAAAACATTTTCTCCTCCTATCCTGTCACTTTACCTCACACTCATTTACAGTGTTGCTGAATACTAGTTCAAGAAATTATTCAAACCAGAAAACAAACCTGAAATTTTCAGGCTAAATTAAAAATACTGAGATATCAAGTGGAATTAACTTAGTTTAGCTCTGTGGTTTTGACCTTAAATGATCAGTACTTTCCATCTGTCTGAGTTACCAAGATGCTGAGGAAGCCTAGAGAAGAATAATCAGAGATGGATTTTATCAGCTCTCTAGTAGGGTGTTACAGAGGCAAACTCCATCACAGGAGCAGAGACAACAGGCAAAACTTGCAATAATCCAAGTGCAAATCAAGGGAAAAGTTTTCCACATAAAAAGCAGGTAAGTGCAGGGACACATTGCCCAGAGGGGTTGTGGAACCTGCGTTTTTGGATGCTTTTCAAAATTTGGTTATATAAAATCAGAAATAACATTCTCCAACTTGAAAATTATCCCTGCTTGGCATTGGCTAGATGGCATCCACAAATGTCCCATCTGAACTAAATCATTTTATGATACTAAACAAATACTGAAAACAGAATAAGCTGCTAAATCACATAAAAATATTGGGGTTTTCCCCACATGTTTGTACAGCATATAAATGTGAAGTCTTCTGGATCTTAACTTTGAATCTAAACAGACACATATTAATAAAATAATGAAAATAGTTTGCTTGTAATTCTGCTTTTAAAAAAATCCTAGATTATCCACATGTCTAGACTTTAATAGGTAGAAAATGAATGAGTCATGATACTGGTTGTTATGTATAAACATTTAATTCTTCAAACTTAGCTTAATTCACTGGTAATTAATACATTCTTTCCATGAGATCAGCATCTTAGCAGCCTGAACAGAAATTAATTAGCCACACAGTTAACACACATCCAGGCCAAATAAATACATTTTCCTTGGTAGATTCAGCACTCACTCCTAAATCTCAATACTCTTATTTAGAGATTGCAGTTTCAGACCTTTCTTTAATTGCACAAGGAAGCCAGACAAAAATTTAAAGCTTTCCTGCATTTGGTTGCGTGTTTTCAGTGAACAAAGAGAACATTCTAGCCTCTGGGGATATTGATCTTTTCAGAAGCACTAGATTCATATTTTAAAGATAGTATAAGAGTTTTCCACACTAGGTATGTATGCAGAGTTGTGAAAATCAGAGAAAAATTAAATGTAGTAGAACAGTAAACTACCTCTTGATACACACATGGTGAACTGCACAGATTTATTCAGTAGGAGGAAAAAAGAATCAGTAATGCAAAAATTATCACACCCTCTTAAAAAATTAGATATATGCTATCTTCTCAGTTAAACGAATATAAATTCAGAATAACCCTATTCAATAACCCTATTCAATAGTTTAGTCCACTCTGCCAGATGATATAACCTAGTGTAAACTTGCTGTAAGAACATAATCTGTCCCTTTGTCAAAATCAGGTGTTCCTAACTCCAAACTTCATAATTATTTTTCTAAATCTAGCAGAAAATTAAGACACAATACAAATATTGAATTTAAAGCCAAGGCATATATTTCCAAGAAAGCATGAGGTATGCAATGTAAGTTGGAAGTAATAATAACTTTTGATGCATAACTTCAGGGTTATTTTATACAGTTATTGACAAAGCACAACTTCATCAAGAAATCCCAGTTGTTTACATCTATTGATTGGGGTAAAAAAACCCCAAACCAAAACAAACTAAAAGTGATAAAAAGTGAGATACAACATTTACAAATCTGACTGAATTTGCAGTGTTGTCACTCTGGACATTAACCTCATTTAGTATATAATGTGACCATTCTAGCTACAGAAATAACAGACATAATAAAACTCCAGACTGCGTGTTTCACAGTGATGTTATCATGGAAATCTGCAGTATTGTGTTACTTCTGGAGCTGAAATAGTAGAATTCTATGGCACACTTCAAGTTTAAATTATTTTCTGGCATTGGCCAGCACCAAACACCAAGCCACTCTACAGGACTACTCAAAGGTAATCTCCTGTCAGAGTAGGAATTGGATACATGTATCACAACAAATATTTTGTGCAGAGATCACACTGTAAAAGTTCATTCTGCCTTTGGAGAAGTCATCATTTTCTGTGATTTTCACCTTTTAGCTACGTGGATTCTCTCCCAAACCTAGGGAAGCACCCAAAATAGAATTACCTTTTTAGTTGCAGCTGCTGTACATCAAACCAGTCATCTTTCAGTGAATTACAATGAGTGTACCAGCTGTTGAATCAAAGTTATCACCTCCTAAATCATACCTGGATTAAGTCCATGTCAGAAACACTGCACGGTTGAGTAGTTATTTCCCTCAGTAAATTAAAATTCCAATTTCCTACAGCAGCTAACATTTACAAAAGCAGTTATATTTGGGACTGGTCTGGTATGACTCTTTAGGAAAGATCTCAATATGGTAGTCTTTTAGGTAGTTATTTTCATTTTTTTTAAGGGGAAGACACAAGCACTGAAGACTGAGGACACTGGAGACATAAAGTACTTGGTGTTTCACATGTCCAGTGTAGTACTAATTGCAACATGGTCACCATGTCTTACAGAGCAAATCCTAAGTAACAGTTACTGCACTCATACCTGGAATGTCCTTTTGCTTTGTGTGGTTTACCCTAAAATAAAAAGATTAGCAGGAATTAGCTGATTCTTTCAAAAAATAGATTTTATATTAGAAATATTAATTTAATATGATATAATGAAGTTGTTCAAACACACAGATGTAATCTTGTACTGTCAGATTGCCTATAACAGTCTTTGTAACATCTTTATAACGTGTCATGGTGTTTTCACAGAGAGACAATTTAAAATACATAATTTGATTTCTAATTGTAGAAATTTTGATATTTGCACTTCATATTTATACTATGTATTGTTGAGAGTGTTGTAATTCTTTGCTTTGAAATTTTATATTTATTATGTTTTTACTTTACATTGTGACTTACCACATAAAATTAAACTTGCTCACTCTAATGTGTTTTACAAAAAAATCCTGTTTCAAAATTAAATGTATTTTTTTTCCAAATCAGAACAAAAACAAATATTAAAAATGTACAATAATTTGAGGAAAAAACCTCAACCTCTTTTTCCTGTTACTATTCAAGAAAAGTCAGTCTGAAGTAGTCTTCTCAGTACCTTGATAATCAGTGCTTTTTGATTAAATAGCATACAGTCATTTTATTTTATTTACTAAAAAGTTTTTTCTACAATACTTCAGTCAAATGCTAAAAGATGTTCCCCTCAGAAACTAGTTAGCATATTGATCCATTCCCTCAAAATGTCAAAAACAAGAGTGGTTGTCAATTACATCCTGCAGCACTATTAAAATATTGTACTTTCAAAGAAAAGAAAGTGAACCTTCCAGAATAATAATTCAAGAGACAGAGAATTGATGTGATTAAAAAAAACATGTGTTTTTTAAGACAAATTTCAGCTGTACGACTAAATGAAAAGACAGTAGGAAATAATGATACATGTCTTTTGGATGGAGATGTGGGGGAAGAGATAAATTTCAGGTGGAACATGCCATTATTTTAAATGAGATTTACAATAAACTGAATTATGAAGTTGCTGGGAAATATTCAGTCAGCTCTGTCTGCTCTAACATTGATGTGGTGTCTGTGACAGTAGAGAAATGAAGAAGAGTTTATGTAGATAACTCTGTCATCTACTTTCCAATTTTTCATACAGATAGTTTTGAAAGTAAAAACATAGAACTTTATAACTGCTCAAACCACAGTGATGATGTAATTCTATGTTTTTCCAGACTGCTACCATTACAATTTGAGAATATTTCCTTAGGTTGTAAATTTCACATCCTGTGTTGAACAAGCAGCATACATTTCTGTTTAAATCCCATATAAGTGTGATAGAAACTATATTGAATCTTACATATTAAAAAAGTCACTGATATATGTTTTCGAGGACCAAGTTGAAGTCTATAGTAGTAGCCTATATTATCTCTGTTGAGATGTTAAGACTAAAATATTTCAAACCCTTCCTAGAAATTTTTCTGATGTGAGGAATATAGGTCATGGGAAAAAATACTAAGAAAAAGTTCTAGTTAACCCTAAAAAGTAGTGTTTATATACCATATAATCACAAAATCATAGAATCATTTCATTTGGAGAAGACTTCCAAGATCCTCAAGTACAAAAATTAATCCAGCACTGCCATATCCATCATTAAACCATGTCCCCGAGCACCATATCTTCATCATTTTTCTACTCTTCCAGGATGGTGACTCCATCACTTCCATGGGCAACCTCTTCCAGTGCTTGGTAACGCATTCAGTGAAAAATTTTCCCTAATATCCAATCTAAACCTCCCGTGGTGCAACTTGGGGCTTTTTCCTCTTGTCCTGTTGCTGGTTGCATGGGAGAAGAGCCTGACCATCACCCCACTCCAGCCACCCCTCTGGGATGGAAGAGAGAAAGGTCCCTCCTGAGCCTCCTTCCCTCCAGACTGAACACCCCCAGCTCCCTCAGCTGCTCCTCAGTGGACTGGTACTCCAGACCCTTCCCCATCTTTTTTCCCTTCTCTGGACACACTCCAGCCCCTCAGTGTCCTTCCTGAAAGACATTGAAAGACCCACAACTGGGCACAGCACTCCCAGCTGTGGCCGCAGCGCTGCCCAGCCCAGGGGGACGCTCACTGCCCTGCTCCTGCTGCCCCACTCTTGCTGACACAGGCCAGGACGCCCTTGGCCTTCTTGGCTCCCTGGCCACGTGCTGGCCCACCTTCAGCTGCTCTTGACCAGCTCCCCCAGGTCCTTTTCTGCTGGGCAGCTTTCCAGCCTCCAAAAATACATGTAACTATATAACTACACAATAGTACATAATATATTTCTATATATTATGTTCAAATTGTGTATATTAGAACATACAATTCATATATAGATCTATGTTTTATAATTACATATTACATGCTTTATTAAAATATCTTAACTTGAAAGAGTAGCAATTCAAATGAGTCCATAATGGAAGCCATGAAAACACATTATATTAGATTAATATGTAATATTAATTAGATTAATATTTAATCTGAAAATAGATTATATTAGATGTTTCATATGTTTAATATCAGAATATAAACATTGGTCCTTATAAACTACTGCTAAATAATAATTCTACAACATCTGCTTACTTATATTCATTAGGACGTGAAACATCCTTTGATTTTATAAAAACTTTCTTGAGGAAATATTAACACTGAAGTCTCTAAAGTAGTAGTAGTATCCTGGTAGTCTGAGGGAGCTCAGGGATTTTCAAAGGACAGATTTATTGAAGCCAACTGCATATCCAAGGAAAACAGACCATATGATTCATTATGGGCCAATTTGTTTGACAAATTTTCCTGTTTCTTTGCAAATTGGCCCCTAACAAATGACAAGATTCTCAGACATCCATTACCCAAAATTATTGGTGAGCACGTTGAGTTAATAGTTTCTGATTAGAACGTTTTTTAAAGCCTTTAATTTTGTATTGTTTTGCTCATGACCATTGCAGATAATACAGTGTCTCTTTTATAATGCTACAACTTATATCAATAATCATTACCTCTGTAAACTTTTAGTTATGCACCTGAATATTTTACTCTACATAGAGGTGCTACTTTTGCAGACTGAAATTCATTTTATTGTAATATTCATTTTTTAAGGTTTCTTTAAATATTTGTGTTAGTGGTGCTTTTCAAAAATTCAGAAAAGAAAACTAAAAATACCCAACTAACCAACCAACCAACCAACCAACCAACCAATCAATCAAACAACTGAAAAAACCTAAAAAAAATTTCTTTCACGTACAAAATGACTTAACTGAAAATTAGTATTCATCAAATATTGATCAGCAATTTTACAGCATATACCACATTCCACATGCAAAATTGAAAAGCCTCTTCTCCTCAAACTGCGAATCATTACCTGAGAAAGTACACCCTACAACTCAAATAATAAATGTGTATACATATGTATTTTCACCTCTACAGAAGTAAATAAACATTAACATAAATTATTCCAGAGGTATACAAGTATATTGAAAAATTAAAGTTTTATTAACATAAGAAAATTATGTTCATATTACTCTCAAGCATCTAAGAAAAACATGAAAATATTCTCATTTATTAGGAATGGAGATAAATGTTTCAAAGAACTCTATTTACCTCTATTGTATTATTCGCTTTTTATTAAACCATTTTAGTGGGAAAAAATGTTTAACTTCTTGGGAGGTAATCCAAAACAAATTTCTTAGGAAGACTAGTTTCTCAGTACAGTCCTTTTCATATTTTTCTAAAGTTTCTTGCATCATGACTAGAACTCTTTAATCTAGGTAAGTGATTTTATTAACAAGTTGTTAGGGTTTTTTATTAAAACACTGCACAGAAGGCTTGTATCTCACACTGGTTCTCAAAACCAAATGCAAAAACAAATAGAACAGGTACAAAATTTTCTATTAATATGTTTATTTTTCCCACACAGTTCCTCAAAGAAAAAATTTTATTTCAAGATTACTTCTTTTTAGAAGCTTATAATGCAAACTTCTGATATACCAACCAGGTAATTCCATTTCAAGATGAAAACAAATTTTGACCTATCAGAACTTCAGGAGCATCAAACATTTAAATTTACAGTCAGCTTGCAAAGAAAAGATCCACAGCACAAGGACAGACGCTGCATTGCAAATATGTGAGAGTTCGTAAAGAGATACAGCAAACCAAAGGTTAAAATGTTAACAGAATCCTTTTTTAAGTGATACACTAAGCAAATCTTAACAAACCTAATAAAAGAGATGCAGTGCAAAGCATGAAATTGGGCTTGAACACAGAAGGATCAGGGCCTTTGTATTTTGCATCTTTAAGAACTCCAGGAAACCTTGTTAGGGCTCTGTATCCTTTTGGATAATTTAGAAGACTGTTTCTGTTCATAATTCAGAGTCTCTGAGACCTTCCTCATTAATAATTAATTATAACTGCTACTGACTTTCAGTATTTTTATTTTGTCATGCCAGTACAATAACACAGTCTTAGGTACCCAAGAACTGCATTTCAATTTTCATCTTTTCATGCAAATACTGCTGGATTGTAAGGACATAGCCAACAAAACCCATTTATAATTGCTTTAGTTTTGACAAGTTTAACCACTGAAATGGAAAGATTTTAAGCTGATTGTCTGCCTTCAGTCAGTCTGAAAAGTTTCAGATATACTTTTGCTCAGAATGAGGTTAGCAACCAGGGTAGAGAGGGAATAAGAGGGAAAGACAGGCCAGAGAAACATGGTGGTGGAAAATATGAAGCAGAAATACAATGAAAAATGGCAGCAGAAGGGTTAGCAAGGAAGACTGGTGGGGGATGTGGGGTGGCAAGGAAAAAAGGGAAAAAAAAAAATATGAGGTTGGAGAAAGATATTGAGACTGGAAGAGTTATTAGTTAAGTTCTACCTTGTGAAGACCCATATGGATAAAGGATAAAGAAGGAGAGTAACTTAAGTGCATGAACAGTTTTCAAAGACAACCTTTGTTTTTAAAAGTAAACAGAGTTTCTGAGCATTCACAACCAGATGTGTTCAGCATTTATTCTGCCATAAACTGCATGCAGACTGGAGTCAGGGCCTTTGTGGAGGATTTTCATTGAAAATGAACTCTTCTGACTGCACAGCTCTCAGTCAGACACTTATCATTTGGATGGTGACATCCTGTGGTTTAATAAATCTGTCAATCTGTGGAGAAGCAGACTCTGCACAGATGGGGTTTTATTCAGTAGTAAATGTCCATAGCTTATGGACATTCATGCCCACATCACATGCAGAAGTTTGCTGACAAAAGATTTGTATGAGATGAAACTTTATCCTTTTTTCTTCCTCAACAGGCATTAAGTCACCATCACTCCCTGAACCCTCAAATCTTTGCCCAGCAGGATAAACACAGCCTACGAATACTGGCATTTGCTTTCTTCATTCATTTTCCTATAGTGTTCCTATATTTTCCTATAGTGTCCCCACAGATATTTTCTCACTGTGTTCCTACAGGATCCTCTAGTCTGCCTCCCCACAAACCAGGAAATGTTTCCTTAACAAAGATTAGACTGGCGTATTAGATTAATGTCTTAATTGATCTGCAAAAGGCAATATGGCAAAAATCCCAACTACAAATACTGCAAATAGCAAATATGTTATCAGTCAAGTAACAATATTGTACAGTCTAGCAATGCCACTGAGCTGCAGCTACAAAAAAAAATTTTGAAAAATGCACATTGCTCTTTCATGCTACTTTTAGTCTGCTAGCATACTTTCAGTGTACTTCTTAATCAGTTAACTTGATCTCAAACTAAGCAGGCCTTCCAGGAAGAATAAGTTCACATGCAATGCCACATAACTGTGAAAGCCAACTGAAACGCACTGTGATCTGTACAACCTCTGACTTCAATCTTTCAACACCCATCACTCCACCACAAACAGCCAAACCACAAGCTTATATCTGTTCCAGAGAAGCACCTCACCTTAGCTACCAGTTTAGTCACAATCAGATCTCAGCAGAGATAATCAAGCTTCCTGTTTTCCAAATATGTATATGTGGTATGGTATTTCAAGCCCAAGTCTTTGTAACAGTGCTTGGCCTCAGCCTATGCAGCATTGCTTTGTTCTGCCATTCCCAAAAATTCTGGGCATTCAGCCCCACAACAAGCCCAGCTGGACACTATTTGGTAGCAGTTACACATGGAAGAAAACAGCACCGTTAACTTGAGTGCAGGCTTTTGTTAGTTCAATTATTGACTGAACAGGCTGGTACAAATTTTAATAAAGACTGAAGTGATTAAAGTGTAAGAAAATTGGTATTTGCAATGACAAGATCAAATGGTTTAATATGGGTCGCAATAATAAATTAACAAAATTAGTAGCTAACCTTATCAAAGTGCAGTTTCTCATCTGACTATAAGAATTTTGGCATTTTTCCATACTGACCTCAAATTAATGTTTAAAGGAGTGAATTTGCATAATACATTACACAGTACACACACAGAGTTACTAACAGCTTGTTGAAACAGTTGTGTTTTCTCACTTAGGCAGAAGAAGAACAGCAGCAGCTTGCATACTAAATTCCCTGCTTGGTACTCTGTTCCTGCAGCTGCATGTAGGGAACTGATTTAGCTGCCTCTGAAAGGCAGAGGTAGGGGTGACCTGTTGATTAATTCTGTTCATTTCAAGGTATATTTGTTTCAGTAAATGTGTATAAGCAATGACATTTGTGCATTTGATCTATTAAATGATAACACTACTGTAACATTCATCTCATTTTATGCCATTACTGACATGCAATAGACTATTGTGCTAGTTTTAGCCGGAATAGAGTTAATTTTCCTCACAGCTGCTAGCATGGAATTGTGCTGGAAAAAACGTTGATAAAGCAGGGATGTTTTAGTTATTGTTCCACAGGTCTTGCACTGAGCCAAGGCCTTTCTTGCCTCTTACCCCACACCAAGGGTGAGCAGGTTGGGGTTGCACAAGGATTTAGGAGGGAGCACTATAGGATTTCTATAGACATATAGACAGTAAAGGTAACCCAAATGGACTAAAGGGATACCTTATACCATATGGCATGAGTATTTAAAGCTGAGGAAGAAGGAAGCGGAAAGATATACAGAGTGGTGACAACTGTCTTCTCAAGTCACAGTTAGGTGTGATGGAGCACAGATTTCCTTGGATGGCTGAACACCTCCCTGCCCAAGGGGTGAAAGTATTCTTTCTTTTGCTTTGCTTGCATGTGCGGCTTTTGCTTTACCTGTTAAACTCTCTGCATCTCAATTCATGACATTTGCTTTTTTTCCCCTAATTTTCTACCTCATCCCTCTAGTGGCAGGTGTGAGCAGTTGTGTAGTTCTTAGTTGGTGGCTGGGATAAAAAAAAAAACAACTGTATTCTGCAACACAAAATACAGAAATCTTTTTCATTGGTTCAAAACATGCAATGTGCTATTTTCTTACCTTCCTGAGTAATTTTTTAGCATCAAATTGTCTTCATTTTCCTTGAATACTGTTGGCAATTCCTTCTTTTCTCTTAAAATATGTCAATTTTTGACACAGCGTTCAATGTGGTGAACAGGGCCATGCTGGAGACAGAGAGTGGCTGTAAGGGCAGTACCACGGCTCCTCATTTGCCCATCACATAGGGACCTGGTACTTCAGGCTTGTGCTAAGAATTAAAAAAATGAAAGAGGAAAGCACTTGAGATTACAAGTTTCTGCACAGTGTAAATGCAGTGCCACAAGGAATATAAAGTAAAAAAGAGTTTAAACATATGATCATATACCATCTTTTTCACAAGGATCCATGATTTATTCACAGCACAGAAATGACGGTACTTATTTCAAAAGCAGCTGTTTAATTTTTTTTCCCGTCATTGTTTTCATGTAGTTATAACATTATTCAAGCCCTGCTTTGAACACAGAATTTCTAATTTCCCTTTGGGCTCCTTTAGAGCAATCAGCACTAAATACCTAAATTTCAGAGTGAATGGATATATTTATTTTCATGAGGCCTTTGTACAGTGAATGCCTGGTTAACTTGGTTTATCAGACAAACCAATACCTGAGAGGAGGCAAAGGGATGAGAGAGGCACACTTTGCTGGTGGGCCTGAGAACTTTTATTTCCCATGTGGTCGCAGCGATGGCTTGGGCAACCCTTCCCAAGTTGGCACAAGGGCAAAATGGTGAATGGACAATGAAAGCATTGGGTTAAATAGGGGGCGGGCGGACAGGGGCGGAAATCCCCCTCACCCAATGGGACAGACAACATGGGAGTGACGTGAACCACAGCAACCTATGGGAACATAACAGAGGTGGGTACAGGGTTCTGGGACAAATAGGATTGCAAGCATGGGGTGACTGGCACAGAACTTTCAAGAAGAATCAGGCAGTGGCTACAAGATTGACATGTAAGAGCTCCTGTGGTAAGCGACTTGGAGTAGACCAGTGTGAGGGGACATAGGGGTTCAGAGGACCGACCTAACTAACATTTATTAAAATCCCCAACTGAACCAACCCGGCATGCAACAATCACCCACACACAAAAATGGCCCATGGCCACTCATTCCTGCCTTCCAGCTACTTCTCTTTCTGATTCAAGTGTTCATACAAGGATTACTGCTTATCACATGCAGGTAGCTGTGAAGGCTCTGAGTGCAGCAGATCTACAGCCTTTCCAAGCAAAGATCTGAAAATGAGCTACCATAACCCATTGAAAATATGCTTTATTCTGGCAGAAAACCTACACATCCAGAACACAGTGCCAGAACCACTGCCTAGGATGGTCTTCTTGTGGGTATGATAAAGCAAATTTCTCACAGCTGCAACATTAGGTAAAGTTACTTTGTAACACTTAAAATTGACTTTCTAATAACCAGAATGGTATGAAGTAGTTTTTAATGTATATCAAAATAGCAAAACAAATGGCCATTTGCAGGCAGGCCTGACAGATCCTGACACACTGTCATCCTGGCTAAGATTTAAATTTTGAGAGTTTTCTTATTCAAGACTGGAAAAAAACTAACCAAGAAATCTGAGTTTGTGGTAAGAATTGATTCTTCATTTGTGAAAAAGCAGCTGCACACTCTTTCATACCATTAAACCCCAACTAGATCCTGCAGTATTCACTGAGAAGAGGTCAGATTTATCTTTAGGGATTTGGAGGTGTCTTATCCTATTACTACTTTAATTTGCATCTGGGGAGTGCAGAGTGCTGAAATATTCCTGTGGATATAACCCAGTCAACATTTCTCTCTTTGGATTTTTCTATAAAATATCTCACAGGCCCACAAGATAGATCCAATTTAAACCATGTTACAGGTCCCATTAGCTCACCCCTGTGTAACTAAAGGCTAAAGAGCTTTTAAATTACTGCTTCTTTTCCTGAAAGAAGAAATTTGTAAAAGCCTTGATATGATGAGTGTTGAATTCCCCTGCATTAAAAACAGTTGCTTAAAAGCCTCCATTGAACTTTACACATGGGAAATTTTCATTTAAAAAACTATAGACAAGATAGACACTGTAACATAAGTGCCCACTGTACTGGGTGGTTAATGAGTGTTCACAAATCATGTGACTTTTGAAATTGAGGAGTGACATGGCTTCATTGAGATGAGATTATTTTGAATTTTTCAAAGTTCTTGCTGCCCCTCTTCATTTGGCACTTCCATCATCTATATCAAAATGTAAATATTAACTAATACCTCACCCAGGACATTCCCTGGCAGAATCCTACTCAGTAAATCCCTTCATTTAGACTATCAAATATTAATAACTTTTGCAAGCTTTTGGCCAATCAGGAAATCCCATCTTTTAAACGAAGGACTGTCAACCATTTGACCATGCTTACTAGAGGCATTACTTACATTCTACAACACATTATACAGTACAACTTCCATCATTATAGCAGTCATAAAGAAGTTCCCGATATTAGGGATCAGGGAAGTTACATCTGACTGATGCACAGTCTGAAGCTCAGATGCTCCTGAGACAACAGGAGCTAGAAGTTGTTGTAATGTGCTCTCTTGAGCCAGGCTGTTTTTTCAGGATGGAATTCAATACCGTGGAGTAGCACTCCTCTGTTACAAACTGGTGACTAATCTGCCAGTCTGTCCAGAAAAGGGGGCAGCACTGATCTGCAGCAAAAGTGCTGAACAGCTTGTGGCTTTTCCATATTCATCTACCTTAAATTCATACTTTCCTAAAAGCACAGCTTCCAGAATGCTGAGTAACTCATACTGATACTTACTGTAGCAGCAATTCCCAAAGCTAATTCTCTTGGCAAAAGGGGAGCTGCAGTTCCTGGGTGTGCTCAGAATCATCTGGGAAGATGGAATGCATGTCCATCCACTTCTCCCTGTTATTTACACTGCTTCTTCCCCAAACTGGTATAACAATAATCAACCTGTATATTTCCAGTTAAGTATATTTCCACAGATATATTTTCATAGGGATTTGTCACCACTGAGGAGAACAATGACACTAAGTTTCTGGATTTTGTTTTCAATTATATCAAAAAATACTGAAAAGTCTGTTCAACTAAAGGAAGGAGACTACACAGATAGACAAGTTAAGCTGAACCTGTCAAAAGAAATTAAAACACAGATTCCTCCATTCACTCCATTCCTATAATGAAAAAAAAAAAAGGAAAACAGGAGGAAGAAAAGAGAGAAGAGAATGCAAGGACAGGTATGAAGTTTATTAACTTTGAAGGTCTGCAGGGTTAGTGGCTTCAGAGCAACATGTATAGTGTAGGTGTCTGAAACTGATCCTAGAAAAAATGGAAGTCAGACAAAAAAAGATAGTATTCTCTCTGAGTTTATTACTATTAGTAAAAAGGTCAAAGTTCTGTTCACAGGAAATTACAAGAAAAAAATATGAGTGTAAAGTAGGTATGACTCCAAAAATCAGTATTTTGCCTTAGTTTAAGACACATAATAAGTTTTAATGCATAAACAAAAGCACAAATAAATTATTTATGGTTTTGGTTTAGGTTTTTTTTCTGCTAGGGAGAAGGATATTTTTTTATTCCAGAATTCTGAAGGAGTTGGAAAATGAAACTACATATCAGAAAGTGAGAATTTACAATGGAGCTTTCATCCACAGAAAGGTACCATCAATCTGGAAACCAGAACATGGCTCAACAGAATATTAATATAGGTTCAAAAAAGAAGCATTAAAAGGGGAAATGTGTTGGGAAAACAACTCATTTGAGCAAGAGTTAAGACTTTGTAATAGTTAGGGCTCAAATAAATCTTTACTGAAAAAAATGTGGGTAAGTTGAAAATAGACTAAACATGCAACAGTGTGAGAATGGCAGGTTGTCTCATCAAGCATTTTTCACAGAAACACATGATTAGTATTCTGGGCAAGGAAAATGCTCCACATTTCTTATCTTTGGAATGCAGTGGAATTTGATGCAATGACAAGTAGGAAGTTAATATTTCAAGAGAAAAAGGTGGGAATTTGTACAAGAATAAAGGGACGTAGGCTTTCCTGTAGGGAGTTTTAAAAAAACCAAAAATCATCCCTTGAGGATGTGTTTTAGTGGACTCCTCAGAAACGTTAAAAGTCAACTGGGGGTCAATATTTTTACTGATGATCTCAGCATAATAGGCAGTTGTGTGCTTCTGAAGCAAAGGTCAGAGATACTGTTGTAAAAAATGTGGATCAAATAGATTCCAAAACCTAAGATAAAGTACCAAAGTCTTTTGTTGCTGTAAAACTGCCCACAGAATTCCAAACTCTCTTGAAGTTGTTGCTAACCCATCAATAATTTGCATAGTTCTAAGCACTTGGGGGGATGGGGGAAGAGTGACAGGATTGTAAGAAATACTAAGAAAGTATATTATTACTGTTCACTTTTAAAAACAAAGATTAGCCACATGACTTCTCTTCAGATTTTAGTACAAACTCAAAATTACTCCTTGAAGACAAGAAATGAGCATGTCAGAAACATGAATCAATTTAAATTTCTTCACATCCACCATTGGAGATATGTGTATACCTCAGGCTAGAATGACAGAACGATCAGCAACGGGACTCTGCAACTCTGATCTGGTTAAGTATTTGGAGTCATGTAAAATTAGGAGCACTGCTGTTTGCTTCCTTCCCTGTCACAGCTAATGTACTTTTTTAGGGTTTAAACACACTCTTAATTACTTCTGTGTATGAAGAAGCAGACAAAAAGGCCTTTTCTTGGCTCTAAGTAAGGTGTAAAGAAAGGAAGCTATGATTTACAGTCTTCACTTGTATAATTTCCTTTGCAAATTTTGTCTTCACCAATTCCAGTAGAAATTATATGTACATATACACACACATATTCCCAGGGTGAAAAGGTCCAGAGTACATCTCTAGCTCTTGGTGTGATCATGCCTTAAAACACTAGGCTGCCTGAAGGAATCACCTAGCACCCCATTGCAGAGCTGTTACTATGGTCTGTGTGTGATGTTAAATCATAGAAACAGTTCAAAATCTGCAGCTCATAGGTTTGAAAAACAGTTTAAGTATATTATGGCTAAAACTATGTATTGCCTAACTAATGCCTAAGCCTTCCTTAGACTGCAGGAATATTCTAGCAAATATGAAATAAAAATTAGAAAAAATAACCCTTTACTAGAGTTGTATAACCATTTACTATAGCCCAACACACAATGTAGCATGGCAATCATTTACGTAGATGTTTATAATTCTGCTGCTTCTCCTCTCATCCTGAAGATTCATTGAGAATTATTGTGGTTTAAAACTAAAATTCTTCAAGTTACCTAAGAATAAAGATACAAGGAAACACATATTGGTAGCTCCAGAAGTTAATAATTCCCTAGGAGAACAAGTTATTTGAAAATGCCTGCTGAGCCTTAGTGGTTTTTAAATGAAGCATCATGGTTTCTGTTACCTTTCACCAAGTCCATGGAGTATTCTAAGAGAACCTACGAGAAGTTCTTTCCGACTACTTGAAACTGAAGATTCAGGGAACTTGCAGAGCCCCTCACAGAGCAGCAGTCTGTAGAGAGTGGATGGCTGCAAAAGTGAGGTTGATACTCTCTATTTTGGTTTGTTGGTGATTATTATTGTTACTGTCATTGTTATTATTATTGCTATTATTGCTGCTGGTAAGCCGAGTCGAAAGTTCTTGCAGTTCACTGGAAATCAAAGGAAAATATCTTAAGTTTATTTTGCTGTGTGGAAACAGAGAAGCAGTAACTATCAAACAACCTGAAAGTCTTACTGCCATATTTGTCACCTTTGGTTCAGTCTGTGACTCCTTGTTTCAGTTATAGTTCCAATGAGGTTGATTTGAATGCTTTACACTAAAATCACACAAAGAACAAGAGAAACACCACTATCATGTGCTGCTATATTCAGTAATCCAATATAAAAATGCAAAACAGTATGTAAGACATATAAGAATAATTAGGTATTTAATAAATAATATGAAATTTTAAATATATTTTACAATTGCAGATAAGCCATGCTACAAGAATATATTCTGGTGGACAGGTGAGAAATGCCTCCAAGCATAAATAGTCACTCTTAATGGAATAAAAGAAATCAGTCTTTGATGCTGTCTTACTTTTTGAAAAATAACCAGCAAATTCAAAGTATTCTTTATTGCTAATAATTCTTCATTGCTAAATTTATATCAACAAGAGTTGTATAGTGCTTTTCTGCTGTGGTCTCTGTTACAGAGGAACTGCCTCATTGCTCTACATCTTTAGACTGTTTGAATTTCCTTTCTCTATTTTTTTCCTTCGCTACTTCTTCTCCCCAGTGCTCAGATATTCTTAAATGGAATTTCAATTTTCCTTTAATTCATAGAGAAAAATTTGTACACAATTACTTTCAGACTCATGACAGGGGGTTTAGCCCTGTGAGCCTCTGTTCACACAATTTCATTTCTTGATCTGTCATGCTATCAATATTTTCCTAAGCCCTTTTGACAGTAGGCATGTCTATATTTTTTAGCAAGTCAGCTGTATTTAGAACAAAAATCCATTAACATTAATACAAAATTACCAAGCAGACCATATTTTATAACCTGTACTCTAACAGTACAGCCATTTCTGCCATTACTGTTTGCATGTATAACATTACAGTTCAATGAACTCTAAAAGCTGGGAGCTGAAGGCTGGAAACTGAAAACATGAAATGATTACATGCTCATGTCCTAAGTAATAAAACACTGCGATAAACAGGCAGTCAGAAACATGCCCAAACAAGGTAAGGAAAGTATCTACAACTTAGCTTGCATCCACAGTATTATATAGTATGCATTTTAACTACTACAAAATAGAAAAATTCTTCCAGAATGTCTAACCATACCTGAAAGGTCATCTGTAAGAGAACACTAGGTAAAATGTCAAACATGAAGAAAGGAGATATTCTTCTCCTTCTCACTTTGTTCTCTGCCACAGCAAACATCCTGTATTTGATCCACAATTTGTAAAGCTCCTTTGACATCTTGGTTGTGAATACAAGCTGTGAACATCACAGCTGCACTCAAGACACAAATTAACACCCTCAAGATCAGGTAGCTGTGGGGACAACTCATACAGTGTCATTACTTACCTGTAGAGTAGCCCTCTAAAAAAAATTTATTCTGCAGATAATGTGTATAAGCAAGTAATTTTAATTTCTTTTCCAATCTAACATTTCTAATGCTACTTGCTGTGTTACACTTGAACCTAAAACTGCCTCATTCAGTAAAGGATTTTTCAGTCACTCTGGCCATGCTTTGAACAAGGTCCCCAGGCTGAACAGCTGCAGAACTTAATCTGGCTTCTCAGTAATGAATTCATTCACCTCATTCATACACAAGTCATGCATAAGTACCACAACTTTAAAGTAAGACCAAAACCAATCTTTTTAAATCAAGTGAATGTACAGTAGACTTGAACTGAAGAAGCTGGCACAGAATTCACAAAGGATTTGCTGTGTTAGTGAATAAGCTGTGCACATTGCTGTTAGAAAAAATTTCTTTCAGTGTTGCCATCTAATTCTCTTTCTCACAAAATTATATCAGTCGTTCCTGTCCCCTGGGAAAAGGAATGAACAGCTGATATCCAGCAGCATCCTTTAAGATGGGCCCTTTGAGGAGGCCTGTAGTGCAGCCATAGGTGTAATGACATCTTTCTTCATGCTTGCCCTCTAACCTGGATGTTAACATGGCAAATGAGTCCTTTTCTGGGAGTCTCCCAAAAAGTTGCCACGGCATCCTGACAACATCTGTCCAGCACAGTGCATTTCAGCTGAGCAATCTGCGTGGTTGGTAACCTGGGTTAGGTACAAAACAGCCAGTAAGACAAGGAGAATCTCTGCAACCAGCATGCTGGACTGCCATTAAGCCTAGAGTTTTCCTATTTTTCATTGGTAGGGCAGAGAAATTTGAAGGAGCACTGTTGGAAGTAAGTGGGAAAGTGATGTCACTATGGTCAGTGAAAAGTTGACATTACACATTTTATATTTGGCCGTTCTGCTGGGGGCCATTTTGCTATTTCATGTGCCACAAGGTGCTCTGTAATGGTCAGATCAATCAAGAGCGTTTTTATAGGGACTGTGGTATAAATAGTCCTTCCACGCCATTCTGCTCTGCACTAGAGATAAAGCCGAATATATCTGTTTGAAATTAATCTTTTCTCTTTCTATTAATGTCAGTAGTTTAGAATGAAAAAAAAAAAAACATAAATTGAAAAATCAATTACATGAGTTCTAGATCATTCCTTTATACTTCTCATAGAGCCATAGTATGGGGCACTTAACTGTTTTGCCATGTATTTATATTGGGCTACACATAAATATTCTTAAAAGAAAAGTCTTTTACGTAAAAGACTTGTGAAGAAAATTCAGATGCCTGAATACCTTTGTTGCTGTAGATGCTAATGCACCAGGCAAGAGCAGTGTTTTACTTTAAATGCAATTTTTTTGAAGAGTTGTAACTTCTTGACCTTATAAGAATTTCATTCTGCAAACTGGAGTTTGTGCTTTGTAGGAGAGTCTCTTCTCCAGTTTTTATTTTACAGCCAAAGCTATCTACTTGAAAAAACTCTGAACTGAGGTCACCAACAAGGCATTTGAAAAATGGTGCTTGTTTAGTCCATTCCACATGTGCAAGTGTTGCTTTGCCACATGTTCCAAAATCTTCTAATATATTTCTCAGCAACACTTTTTTTTTTCATCTCACGTGTAGTGCCTCACATATTTTAAAAAAATGTTTGAATAAATACTGGAATGAGAAGTCATTGTCATTCTGATGGGATACAGCAGTATCTGTGTGGCTTTTGTTTGTCAAAAGTGACACTGTTGCCAGGAGACTCTGACGGAAGATGTCAAAAGACGACAAACTGAAAGGACAGACTATCTGGACTATCCCAAAACCTGCCCCTTGCATGCTAACAAATGTAGGCAGTGTTCCTTTCCTCACTGACTTCAGCGAGAACAAAATTGAGTTGCTAGTTTCACTTAGGGAAAAGTTGGAAAGTTATAAATGAATGCTCCAATTTATTAATTAAAGAAAATTTATTAAATGGTCCAAATATAAATGTAGAGAATAACAACAAAAAGCCACTATCAAAAAGAAAAGGGTCAGTGTCAAGCCCAGGATCGGCGCTGGTGAGACACAGGTTTGACCACTACAGCATAGGGTCCCCTATGTTTCACATCAACTGTCCTGCTCAAGCGGTTTTTATACAGTTTATTTTACTCAAGGCAGGGATTTCGGCGATTGGGCTTTTCTTTCCATTCAAAGTCTCACATATTCATAGAGTCTCTTTCCTCTGCCCTGAGCCGAACCAAACTGTGTCTGGGAAGCGATGTATGCCAGTCAGAGGGTTCCTGGAACTCGACATTGAGATGCGTCTTCTTGATGGCTCTGGCTATCTCAATCTGAGATATTTATCAAGTATTCATTGCCTGGATGTTCCTTGGGTTACCTTGGAGAAGCACCCATCTCCGAGCCGGCCATGTCCATTCATTTGCAAATTAGGTCCTTTTCTTCCTGCTGCCAGCTGCGGTTTCGAAATACCGTGAAGCAACCTTCCCGTCCCCAGCTTGAGTGCTTAAAAAACTCACAGGAATATTTCTTACCAATATAACATATTTCATACATCTATTTCTCACAGGCACGAATTATCTAAAATACACATAACAGAAAGGATCCCATGAGGCATGGTTAAATTTCTGACACCAAAAAAACAGCTAAACTATCTCTGCTTCCAATAGCTTCTCTACACATTCTTTGGATGTAGCTAAATCACCCTCACAAGAAGCTTATACGTGTTGCTTGCCTTCTGAACAGACTCTGCTGTATGGTGTTTTCCTAAAGCAAGATCTCTAGAAAGTGTAGCTGTAAGACCTTCTAAAATTGTGCAGATATTGATCAGGTTTGGTTGTTTTAACAGTCTAGATCCTGATGCTGTGCCCTCACTTTAATGTGCAGGAACATCAGTCTCTCAAAGAAACAATGGCATTAAAAAGGACATTACCCAAATTCAGATGAGACATATGATAGAAATTAAACTGACAGCAGTGTAACCTTAAACTGCAACTTTCATAAAGATACGTGTGAAAGCAGCTTTGACTGAAAGAGGACCACTGGATTTCATTATCAAAGTGACACCTGTAATGAACAAAGCTCCTGATACTCCCGGGCAGGGCCTTCCTAGTTCCCATGGCAACACTGAAACAACTACTAACTCTAGCTGAGTACCCATATTGAAATGTTAATTAGCTAATTGCTCTGTTTGTTTTCTCTAAACTACCTGGAGATAACTGTCCTCCCACCCCCCACCGCACGCTGACATTCTGGGGCTAAAATGCAAATCAAAAAACCCTTGGGATCATGGGAGTATTTTTAGGGGATAAAAACACCTCGAAATAAAGAATTAAACACAGTAGAGGGGGCTAGACAAATGCCCTAGCTGAGGAAAAGCGAAACGCAACCTCTGATTGACTTTTACCCGTCACCATCACCTAAAGACTAAACTAGAGTAGGCTGTGGGAAGAGGCGATGGAAAGACAGAGAACTCCCGGTGCTGCCACAAGGAAAGGAGAGGGGACAGCTGTTGTTCTGGACTCCAGTGACAGACTCTGCACGCCTCCTTCCTTTCAGCCACCTGGGAAAGCTACAACAGCGGGGGGCGAGCTCCGTCAAGCCCCCTGCCCAGCTGATCTTTTTAATAAAGAGCTGAACATTAATAAAGGCATTAGCCTTGTTCATTTCAACAGCCACAGCTCAGAGGCAGCCAGCTGTTTTTGTCGTTGATGTTGGTGAATCACAGTATAAATCAATGCTCCAGATGGCCTTCCTTGCAGCTGGCACTCAGCAGGGTGGCAGAGAGGATGTGCCCAGCTGTGATGTCACACCCACTGATTTATATTCGACTATTTTTACTGTGGATCCTCTTTCATTTTCTCTTTACCTACAACTCATTTCCTCCATACTGAAGAGCTCTGTCTTCTTGTGCTGCTCTCTCACACACTCACACAAAGAACCCCCTTGCAAGCCACTCAAATGAATTCCCCTGCCCAGATCTTTATTGCAGGCCTCACACCTAGATCCGCCCCAGCTCCACACAGTCCCTCAGTCTGGTCCTTTCAGGCTCTGCAGCCACACATATCCCTTCTGCGCTGGCACAGCAACATTTCACACTTTCTAGGTATGAAGCACCCACACTGCTCCTTCCCCTCCCAGAAAAGGCGCTCCTAATTGCCAATGCTGCTGCCCTCTCCCTGCTCTCTGCTGAAGGCAGCTGACAGCAAAGGCAGCCCACAGCTGCCTGTGCATTGGGTTGGTTCTTGGCAGGTTGGCTGCCCCTGCAGTCACCAGCTGCCACAGAGGTGACTCACACCTCACTCCTGTGTGTTGTAGGGCAGCCAGTGGGATAAGGCAGGCTTTTGTGCACCTCTGTTCCAGGCTGAAGGCTGAGGGAGTGTGTGGTGAGCACACTGTGCCAGCCCCAGGTTTCCCAGGCAATCGAGTGCTCTTCTTCTGCAGTTCATTTGTGAGCACTGAGGGATGGACATCATGCAGTGTTGTCAGTGTATCAAAACAGTTTTCAGAAATAGACTACAGATGCTACTAGATGATACCCTTGAGATTACAGTGTTTACTTGATTGGGAAGGCACCTTTCTTGATCATAAGAAAGTCTGTTTTTTTTCCAACAAGAATCCACGTGTTTCTTCATCTTCTGTGGAGAAAATACAGTCTGAGGTACAAGATGCTTATCATACATTAACTAAAAATGTTTAAGGGCACATGAAGTAGGGAAAAAAACCCTAGAAAAGATGGTTTTACTCTATTTCCTATGGCTGGTAGAATAAAACAAATCTACTTATTTGAATTAAAGAGGGAGAAAGAATCAGTTGTTTAAGGTGGCAATAATTGCCCTCTATTTAAATATAGCACTAGCATTCAAGAGGGTGATTCATTAGTAAATGTTTCTCATTCATCATAAAGAATAAACAATCATGGCTTCAAAACAGACTGTCATCATAAAGCTTCATCTAAATCGCATTAAAATCAATAAAAAGGTTCATTCTGATTACTGAGTTTTGTGTCAGACTTTGCAATAAAAAAATAACACTTTTTAGACTTCCTACTATGTGCTATTCAAGCCTTCTTATACAGTTTATTTAATATGAAACAATTACATTCACAATGTGACAAAACATTACAAGGGACTTCATTTCTACTGCTGTCTCAATAAATTCAATTTCTGCATGCAAAATTCCAAGCTTCCAAACTGCTTAGAACTTGCTATTCTTTTTGGTAGAAGATTTAAATATTAATGTATGACATGACAAAAATTACAGAAGATATTTTAGAGAACTGCCATATTGGCTGAAACCCATCTGAAGCTAAAACGAATTTGAAATTTAACTTAGAAAATGTCAGTGTAACTTCCTATAAAAGTTGGAGCAGAACTATGCACTGGGCATCTGGAGTTTAAGATCCTGTCTGTTACAAGCTCTGCTATTATGATTTCTAGATGGTTACTAGACCCTTGTAAATGTGAACATTTTCAGGAACTGTGATTGCACATGGCAAAATTTATTAGTATCGGAGGACAAATTACAAAGATAACTGGAAATAACAGCTTTGAAATTCAGAATCTCAGATTGCTCTGTGGTCACAAAAATGAATAAATCATAGCCCAGCCACCACCCTAAAGGAGTTTTAGTGCCTTATTTCTTGCAGCCCCAGCTATATTTAGAAATTACATGCAGAAGGAAAACATTTTGTCAGTATAGAACTTAGGGTATGTCTGCATCATGGAAAGCAACATGTCCTGGGCAAATGTGGCATAAACTAACTTCAGAAACAACTTGTGCAGTCCCTTCAGATCAAGACTATGCCAAAGCTCATGAACATTCTGCTGTGCTCTGCTGGCGGTCCATCAGGCACTGAGCTGGCAGCCGGAACCCTGTGCTCCGTATACTGTCCTTCAGAGTTACATCCAAAAGGCATCCACTGCCTTAAAGCATCTACAGCTGAAGATGTAGAACCTGATTTTTATGCTAACATCATTCTGCCAGTATTTTCAAAGCCAAAGGGTGTTATTACCATGCTCAACTTTTGGTACATTTATTGTACAGTCAATTAATTACAATGACTCATTGCTAAAACACTGTACAGGGTGAGATGGGCACAATTAAGAGGAAACATATTTTACATGGCTTCATATCTTAATTATTTTATTTAACCCTAGTCATTTACAGAGTGATGTCAGTATGATAAAGTCAATGTGGTGTACAGAACAGTCTATTACAGTTTCTTACATGCTCAGAAATGCTCAAGACTGGGCACCATGAGAAGAATAAAGAAAGCAAAAAGGGGAAACAGTTCCAAATAAAAAGAAAACAGAACTTAATTTAAATCCCCATCTTGAAAGAAAAGCTTGAAAGCTTATGTTATGATGTATTATATAGAAAATGTAACATATGAAAAAAAATTAGCTAAATTTGCTGTCTGAAGTGCAAGTTAGGGTCAGATAACCTGCTATAATTATTATTTTTCATATCCTCAATATCTATTAAAAAGACCTGATTTCTGGAAACAACAATTAAGCAGAAAATTAGAAACCTACGTTTTTTTTGTTGTTTATGGTCTGTTATGGATATTTGCAGATTTAAAATCCAGATAAAGAAGAAATTTTTTATTGCATAAATGCATGTCTTTATGCGTTGTGCTAGAAGCTAAACCTAAGGAAAGATAAGAAGCAATTGCAAGAGTGCATACTGTCATACTGGAAGAATTAAAATTAATTCAGCAGCATGAAACAAGGTATAAGCTGCCTGGATGAGGACAGGAGAAGAGTGCTAAGCTTCCACAGTTATTGACGTTATAGCACTTTTCCATTAGTACTCGGAGGGTTATTGAAAAATTCCTTTCAGTTCACCCGTGCCTCTCACCACTCTCTCACCATTTCCTCCATTTTTTTCTTTCCTTTTTGATCCTTGCAGCTTTCAAAGCTGACAGTCTATTTTCTGCCCTGCATTCCAGTTTCCCTTTTCAAACACTAACAGATTCCAGATATCACCTGCACACTTTCTTCTTTCAAGGCCTGGGCTGACACTGTCCCAAAACTGAGCTTGCTGCCACCATATCCCTTCTTCATGCAGTTGTCTTCTTTACTTTCTTCATCCCTTTTGCATTTTGTCCTGTACCCTTCTTTCTGAGGTCTTGGACTGCATACTCCATGTCTAACATGATTCCTAATTGTTGTTTCTGAAGAGTTGAGATACTCATGACCTTTCATCTTCCTCTTCGTTGCCATTCCTGGATCACTGTGTCACATACACTGACATAGAGGTGACCTTAGTTTTTCTCATACAGAGAATAATTTAGGCACTGGGCATCTCAATCTCTTTCCCTACCTTATCACCTCTGGACTGGTAGGTTCCCCCAGTCTTAGAGCAGTAGCCTCAAAGCCTGATTCCTCCATTTGTTCTCATATTAAAGGTACCCAGACATTAACCTGTTTCCTGGAGCTAAGCTCTTCAGTTTCCCAGGCTTTTTTCTTTTCTGTTAGTCTGTTAGATTCATCTATGATGATGCCAGGCTTCAAGTCAATGATTAGTCCAGCCCCTGGTCTGTACATTACCTCTTATTTTAAAATAATGATGAGTCTTAGATCTCAGACCACCCTAAAAAAGCTATTGCAGTCTTCATAATGTGCTATTTTAACCTGTCTTTTGCTGCAGTTCCATTCTAATAATCCTTCAGTCTTTAGTATTTTTGACTTCCTGTTATACACCATCCATGACTTTTCTGTTCTCAGCCCATCCTTCCTTATTTTAGCTCTTAAGAGGATCACTGGATCTCCCAGTGTTTCGTGTTTCTCTGTCCACAACTCCTGTTCATTTCAGCCATTGGAAGACCCATAGGAAGAACCACTAACTCACAGACCCATCTTGTTCTCTACTCTGGCCTTTGCCATGGAAATCCTTTAACCAATGTAGATTCCTCTATGTCAGCTTCATTTTCTCCTCTCTTTATCCTTATGTTTTCTCTTTCTGGATGATGGGCAAGCTTCCTGAATAGGTGGTAATACATATAATTAATAAAAAATATTATTTCTGAAATTTATTATAGGAGATGGAGTTAGGTCAACATAACAAAGCATTCTGTCAGTAATATTATTTGTCGGCAATATTATATATATATATATATATATAAAATATTATATATATAATATTATATATATAATATTATATATCTCTTCAAGACACATCTGATAATTTTTTTGAGCTTTCTATTTTTCAAAAAAAAACTGCTATTGGTTTCCTGTGCAGGATAGGAAAACAAAGATTACAAAATATTAATAAGCTTGTTGGATATGGATAAAAGCTTACTAATAGTTGTTGGGTGACGTATTATTTCCAGTAGCATCTATATCTTGAAACTAATATATTGTGAGACTTAATTATTATCCCTAGAGACAAAATGGGTCATTTTTCTTACATTAAAAATGGAGCTAAGTATTTTTATTCATATACACACTTCTTGGCCTAAAAACTTGTCCCTTCAAAATCACTAGTATTAAATTCTGATCAGCCTTTGATGAAGAAAGAATTATGGGTCAACAAAAACCCTGTTAATATGTGTGTGCAGTGCATATTTTAAAAAACCCTAAAAGTCTAAACAGGTTTGCAAAGCTTACTTTTGCAAAGCTTACTTTTGCAAAGCTTACTTTTACAACGCTTTAGTTCTAGAAGTAAGATGGAATTAATTGCATAGTTCATTTTAACCGCAGAATGTAAGACAACAAAGGAAGATTGGATTATGCTTTGCAGTATCTGGAATCAAAATGTTTTCAAAACTCTTGACCATGGGCTAAGGATTTTACAAACAGAAAACTGTCCAGGTGTTTTTATTGGAGAGTATCTAAAGGAATTTAGTTAAAGGAGGACCTCTGCCCTCTCAATTCTGTGTTATCGTAGGCTGCTTAATCCTTCAAAAAGCTTTTTTAGAATGACCAATAGGTCGAGACAAGGCTTATGGTAGTAATTTTCTATGAAAGATCAAAGAAAACAAAAGCGCTGCATTTTGCCTACTTCTGTTTCCCAATTAGTAGTACATAGGAATAGTGGCTGAAGTCACTGTCTAACTTGCATGGTGAGAAAGCAATCATGGCATTGACATTTGAGGGAGAACTTCATAATTTTCTCCTAACAGAAGCAAAATAATTCAGATGGAAAACATGAAAATGCTGGATGGTCTGAAAAGCCCGCAGAATGTCTCTGACCGGGCAGAAAACCCAAGTTCAGCATTAAAAACAGTCTTTCCTGCTAAAGATAAATATAAAGGATGTTAGTTCTGCCCTCTTCTTAAGTATCATTTTCTGAATCAGCTCAATTTTTTAGAGGAGATAGATGTTCCTATGCCTCAAACAGTAGGTCTTTTTTAGACATAAGGGACTCATTGATTCCAGTGACTGTCTAGAGCAGAGTAATTGCTCACAAGAACAGATGCTTCAAGACTCAGTCAGGTGATTATCTTCAAGCATCTTATTCTGACACGGATAGCAGAGGCATTCAACTTCTCCATGTGCGCCTTGTGATATCTATCCTTGTGGCTATAAATGAATATGGTGTGCTTCTGAGATTTAATCAGGGATCAGCTTTGCTGACAAAATTACTCAGTGTTCCCCAGTCAAGAAGGAACACTGGGTGTGCAGCTCTGTGTCTGCTTTGGGTCCTATCACTCCCTGAGTCTTCTGTGACTGGAGCTAAGGCTTTGACCTCATCACCCTTTTGAACTTATGTGGCCTGTGGTAAAGCTTCCTAGAGCCTGCCACAACAAGCAGAGTTAAAACCCAATTAAAAGCTGTACATGCATTAAAGGTTTTGGCATATAATGTCTTTTGACAGATAGATTCTCTGCAATTACTTTGCAAACAGGAAGAATACTGAATCTTATTGAATATCTTCTTTGAAAATGATAATTATAACAGTGTCACCTGCTGGGTAACTTGCAGCCATCAAGTTTATTAATTTCTATTACTTTTCCTGAAAGCTGGGTTCCTCTCTCATCTCAGAGAGGCACATAATTTTGTATTTAATTACAAATTTTATATGCATCTTGAAATTATTTCTGAAGACCTTTCATAAAAATATACATTTTTTGCATACAAAATATTTTCAATTGGTCTCAAAACACTGATAAACTCTACAGAACTGAAACTCACAAACAATAAATATGAACTTTTTTTTTTTTATTGCAGAGGACAGTTATAGAAAAAGAAGTTTAGTGATTTGAGAAAAATCCCAAGTTCAATTCTCAGTCCCATTTTTTACTCTTTCACGATTCTTCCCTTTTCCCACTGCCACTTCATGGGCAATGCACTTCTCTGATGATGTTTTAATTTTCATCCTTCTGTAATAGTGTATTACTAGCAGAAAAGAAAATATGTAAGTACATTGTTTAATACTGCTCAGTTCCTAGGAAGTCAAACCCTTAAAAATTGATATGTTTAAGAACAAAAGAGAACATAGAGGAAGAAAGACATTTTAGAAAACCCCCTAAGACAAATGAAAGGTCATCATCATCATCATCTTCATCTTCATCATCATTTTGGACAGATAAGCCACTCTTTTGGTTCCTCATAATCTTCTGCAAGAAATAACTTTTTACAGAATGCATTGTTTCTCGTAATTCTTCATTAATCTGAAAAATTCTTCAAAACAGGCTAAAGCATTACACCAGAAAAGACTGTATGCACCTTATCTGATCTCTGTAAAGAGGCCTGACTTTGCAGTGCTGTCCTGTCAGGGGTACAAACATTCAGACTGTTTGGCAGAATAGTGTATTCTCTTCTCAATTCGGTATGGAGAACATGAATTTCCACATTCATAAGAGATTTAAGGTTGATAAGGTATCAGTTAAATTGCAGTAACAGGTTTATACAGCACTAGGCCATTATATTTGTTCAGTTTATCAGCCTTCCTTCCCTCATGAATTTACACAAACTACTCAAACTCTACAAATGATGGTGCTGTTTCATTTATTCAGCAATAGAAAAGACCATGCTTCCATGTAATTTACATGCAACAAAGCTTTTTCACACAAGAAAGGTCAGTTTCTGGTCCAACTAATGATCAACAGTGTATCTGAAAAGAAGAGGAAGCTTTTTATATACTTTCCAGATTTGCAGTGCCATCCATAAAATGCAGATGTCCCTTGGGGTAATTAGTTTGCATCCTGAAGCAAGAAGCTTGATTATCCTTACATAATTAAGTTAACTATGGCTACAATTGTAATTAATGACCTGAATATTTTCCAGTATTTGGGGGAAAAAAGGCAACATTGTAAACCAGTGATTCTCCTCAGGCTGATTACAGTGTACATAGAATAGAATCATAGGATACAAGAATAATTTAGGTTGGAAAAGACCTTTAAGGTCGAGTCCCAATCATTAATCTGCTAAGTCCACCACAAAACTGCATCCCAATGGACCACATCTATGGATCTTTTGGATACCACAAGGAATTGTGACATCATCTCTTTCTGGGCAGCCTGGTTGACTGTTTCATTACCCTTTCCATCTTCAAAAAAAGCCCAGTGAATTGTATTAAGAAAATTAGATGGGAAGAGACAAGACTTTTCTTGGTCGTCTGTGCTATGTCCAGTTCCTTGGCAGCTGGGGCAAGAAAATTAATATCATGATAATAATTACTTAGGTGGAGCTTAATTTTAAAACACCACTTCATAAAATCCCTGTTAGAGAACCATAAGTCATTTAATAGCAGTAACTTCAGACATGTAAATACTGTGCTGCTTCTGAGGTGGCTTATTGGTAAAAAAAAGTTTGCCAAAACTATTTTAAATTATCTAACCATGGATATTGATCAGCTGCAGGACTCTTCTCTAAAATTAGTTAGCTGATATACATTTACTAGTGATAACTCCTTTTGATACAATGTCTTCATAGAAGAAAATAAAATCAAGTAGTCAGATTTTACAAGTATTTATAAAAGTAGGATCCAGTTAGGATTGTTCTATAATGATATGAGAAATTGTTTAATTTTGAAGTTATCTTTCAGGTAGGAAAAGAATACCAACTGTATTTGCAGCTGCTTGGTTCTGATTTTCTAACTTGATTTTAGTTTTCAAAGGAAGCTAAAAAACCCTGAGAGCAGGCAAGCTGCCTATTTTAGTTTAGCAAGGCTTCTTCTCATCAATGTTTCATTTAATTAATCACTCTTAAAACTGTAAACAAACATAATTGATGTTGTTAAAAATATTCCACTAAAAAACAATTCTTTCCTTGCCTTCAGGGAGCGAATCTGAGTATCTGCCCCTTTCTAAAGAAATTTTTGTTAATCTTTGATTTTAAATTACTGGAAAAAGTCTTTTGAGTCATCATCTTCAAGATATCATTATTCCTGAAATATCATAATACAACCAAAGTACACACTCCACAAAGCAAATAGAAGGTTAAATTACCTTATTATTGATGATAGTTTACTTCAGTGAGCAATTGTATAGCATGGAATTTAATGATTTTTCTTTTATTTTTACAGAAATACCTCAATTAAATACCTTCAGATCTAGCAGAAATAATGTTGCATTTTAGTCTGCTTATGGATTTTCAGTATTTAATAATTTGTGCTTTGCTATCCTGAAGTAATTTTAAAAAAAATAAAGATCACAGCTTTATGGATATGGTTAAGTGCTTATCCTGGGCAAATTAAATTAAACCTCTGGCATATAATGAAAAGCTTGTTTCACCTAATTAAGCATCTAATGAGTGTGGACAAATTTAAGCTACTCAGAGAAATTTTGTTTTTCAAAGCTTTACTGATTAGCATCCATTCAGATGGAGAAAGAAACACATTGCATTTATGTCCACATAATATTTGAAAGAAAAGTTCTGATAAGATTCTGATCTCTTCATAAGGTTTCGCTTCAAATTGAACTGTCCTGTATTGATATCTGCAGTTATTACCACAATACACTGGCTCACTGGCTTTTGATTCATACAATTGCTTCTTCTTATTTCTGTGGCTTTTCTGTGCAATAATGTGTACATTCACTAGGAGGCTGTGCTCTTCATAAGCTTTTACTCTGATCAAACTAGCATGCTCATTTTTTCCTCCTAGAATATGCACCCGGAAACTAGATATAGATTTATTACCATTAAAATGTCAAGCAACCAGGGGAAAGGGTAGATAAAATTTTGGACTCTTTTGATATTACTGAAAGCTTTATACCTTTGACCTTGCTCCATTTGATGGTATTCCTCTATGAATTCTTCATCTTACTGCATTGCAAAACCTGAGATGGGCACTTTATTCTTTTTTACTCATTATTACACATGAATAAAGTTCTGGACCCACCTTGTCTTTTGGGTTAGGATAAAGGAAGAAATTCTTGTAAAGAAAAAAAGTCAAATATATTTATACTAGAAATCTCATTTTTGTGGAAACCCACAGGCTTTTAGACAAAGGATTTTGAATGAAGAAATTGTGTCCAAAGAAAGTTCACAGCCAGTTTTTCACACCACACAGCTTGGTCACAGTTCCATTACTAAGAGCTCCTGTGGTTATCTACACTTGTTTCCTTCCATTCCACACTTAAAAAGGCCCCCAAAAAACCTCTTGTACAGCAAAAACTTGATTTGACCAGGTCTTTTTGAAGTTTGAACCAGCTTTTTACCTTCAAAACATTTTGTTCTGCCTTCCCCTTCTTTTTGAATCACTACATTTTGTGATACTGCCTACACTGAGACCCCTAATCTCTTCTTGCATCTCCCTACTGCTTTTATTTGTTCAGGCTTTTCTTACTATTTCCATTGTCTAGAACTGGGTGCTTTCATCTAATGTCTTTACATTATTTATCCATTTATCCTATGTCTACACTGAATTTGAAGATGTAATTGATGTACACAGAGGCATGCCCCTGCAGGCCTTAGTATACATGATTCTGTTATATTTCCCTTCAGTGCAAGCCTGCCAGTAACTTGAGTGAGCTCAAGATGTGAGTCTCTTCACCCTGAAAGCTGAGTCTGCTTCTCCCCTACACTGCTCCAAAATTACCTGGTTTAGTGCTACCCTAAAGTGTGCCAGTCATCTTAATTCTGGCAGCATAAATCCATTTATAGTGAACTTTAAACCCAGAGCAACATGTGTCATATTTCATTGGAATGGTTGTGTTCCTCACCCAGAGAATAATTTTTCTCTGTGTCCTGCTTCCACACAATTCCAGACTATGGTTTCTTTGTCTAAGATTTCCTCCACTTCCTATACACACTTCTGAAAAACCTTACTTTTGTAATTTGCTGACAAAATAAGGTTTATTTCTATTCTCAGAAGAAAGCAGGTAATGCACACTACTCACTGATGTCCCATGCTTCTGAGTTTCAAAGCATTTGGGAGCTGAAGACAGGTGTGAACTTAACCACTTCACCACTGCTGGGTTCACCACTGCTCTGATGAGTTCTGTAGACAGCAAGTTGTGCTCCACCTTCTCCCAGTTATTGGTATGGGAACAAGGGCATGGGAGTATTTTCATGCAGAAATGTAAAACAATAAATCAAAATAAATTTATATTTGATTTACTATAAGGGCTGATTTCCCAATGCAATGTGAAGTCTGAGAGACTAAGATTATGGGCTTTTTTTTTTTATTTCTACTAAACAAGTCATGCAGTATTGGTTTTGGACTTTTCTCCATTATATAACTCATATTCCCAGGGGCTCCAGCTCCTCCCAAGTGTTCTACATCCTTTCAGATATTTTAAATGATAATATTTACAGTAAATGACATACCATGGACTAGGAAGAATTTTCAGAGATGGATATAGGCTTCCAATGAACTAGCTGGGAACCACTTACATATGGAATGTTTTTGTACTCACTGATTTTAAGAATCCTTGTGAGCTTGTAAAATGGAAAAAACAATACGAAGAAACCCTTTCCATTTTCTCTAGGGGCAAAACTAGAGAAGAGTGAGAGTGCCAGTCTCCAAGACCCCCGCTAACTATTATTATCAAAATAATAGTTTGAGATATTTACTCCATTTTGGGTAATGCTTGCTTCCCATATAGACTGAAAGTCTTATGTATTTAGAGAGCTCCTCTGCGCTGAATATGGCTCATTTCTGTTGCTGCAAATGGTCTGCAGTTTTAAGCAGCAGTTTTCACACTGCTGAAAAGAGGATTGTGCTAATAGTCCCTTTGGAGTCATCTGTAGATAACTGAAATTGTTCTTCCCAGTGTTGTTCCTGACCACTGCTGCTTCCTCAAGGAACTTCTTCAGCTTCTTTTATTTTGTGGCAAGGCTTCCATTTAATGTTCACAGTCCAGAGCAGCATTCTCAGATCACTGTGCTGAGTAGATAGATTAGGTGCACTTCCTACAAGGTATATTACACTAAGGGATATTTGCTGAAGCAAAAGTATTACCAATGGCAACAGCTGTGCTCCCTGTTACTCCTAGGCTTTCTTCTCTTGGGGAGATCTTTGTCCTTTGTACACTTTGCTTTATAGAATTAGCCATGCAATACCCAGGCCTGTTTTGGTCATTATTATTTACAAGTACCACTTCTGGCAGCACACTCTTTTCTGTATCAGCGTGCAGCTTAAAATCATTTAATAACCTATTTCCTTCCAGTTTTTAATGGAGAATTTGACTGTGGTGTTATTGAGTATTCACAATTTTGCACATTTTATACAAGCCCTTGCAAACTCTTGCAAAATGATGTCACTACATTTCTTGCAAAATTTATATAGAAGCTGAGCTTTGTCTTGGCTCCAGGATCTTTCCGAGCAGTTGTTAGAGCTCTATCTTTCTAAATTAGGTTCATTTGCATGAGATAGTTCAGATTAATTTATTTATTTATTTAAATAATTCTTTTTGCTCTGGAGCAGTGCCCACATTTTATATACCTCGTCCTGGTCTGGACTATTTCAGATAACAGCCAAATTTCTTTGTCAAAATCAGACAAGGATTTTTGGGCTTTTCTTTCATTTCCTTTCCCCTCCCCCATTTCTTTTGTTCCATACCTAATCAAGGTTAGATCCTCTTTCTAGGATATTGATCATCTCTTAATACTTTAATAAAGTCATTGGGTTCTGCAGTTTCATTATTTTTAAATACAACACACCCAAAGTCTTTACTATTACAAGAAATTAAAAAAAATTCCTTGAACTTTTTCTGTGGCTTCAGCTAGCTTCCTGTTGAATTTAAGTGCTGTGTATCACAGTTAGACATTCAGTAGTAATATGATTAATAATCAAAATATATTTTGATTCTTGCAGACACAAAATGAAATACTGCAAATACCAGTAACACTTTTCTATCCTCTGTACCTCTATGGATTTTATGGCTATTGAGCTCTTCGGCCTTTTGTTCTGGCTCCATTTCATGGCCCTGTGGGATTCAGCAGCTGCACAGTGTTTCTAGCACTTAATCCTCTGTGGGCTAATCTTTAGGTCTGGAACCAGGATGACAATTCTGCACTCAAACCACCCAGTTTGAGTGCATTCCCCTTGCTGCTGTAGAAACTCTTACCTTTGAAGTGGTAGTGAAGAGCAAGCTACCATCTTCAGGCAGGGCTATCAACTGGTGCCACACCTATCTCAGTGCTGTGCACTAAAAGGTTCAGAAATTTCCCAGTATTCTTCCCTGCTGCATGTAACATAGAAGGATCTCACCTGGGACATCAGCAACCCACATCAGCTCATTCATAAGGAGAAAATGCATCCAACATATTTCTCTGCAGAGATGGTCTCTTTGGTATCTTGTACATTGGTTTTGGATACAAAATAAAAATTAACAGCTTTTAAAAAACAACCACATTAAACAACCATGATTAAATCAAAATAAATACAAATTGCCTGCTTCTTTACAGACTGGAAGCTGGAAGCTGGTAGGTAGGAAAACAATTACATATTATCTAGATCGCTGAATCAGCATAAAGATATATTCTTCCTCAAGAACCCTTTTTGACTCTGTTTCTGTATTTCAAATATTTGCAGAAATAAGAAAGAAGATATTTTTCTTGTCTAGAGTGAGTAATTACATAAAAAAAGATCCAGGGAATATTACCTCATTTATAAGATATGAGACAAGTTTGTCTATAAATTTCAAACTATAACTTAAATGTCAAGTTGAAATCAGTGAAATTTGATTGAGTATACCATGAGATCTTTTTTTAGTCACACTTATTTTGGGGCTTAGAGTGCCACTGACTCACTCTGCTACAGGAAATCCTTTACATAAGATAAAAAAAAAAAAGGTTAACATGTCCTTATCAGGCAATAGATCTGATCTTATAAAGTCCATGAGAAGTACCTACATTTTTGCTTCAGCAAATTTCTCTACATGTAAGAATATTTTTCTTTTTTTCTTTTTGTTCAAGCATATTATTTAAAGTAAAATATATCTTCTTTAAAAATAAGATTTTTACCTTCTTGCACAATATATTGGTAAAGTTTTAAAAAGTTAGGTTCTGATTTTAAAATCAGTTTCTACGAATTGGAGCAGAACATAAACCGATTTTCTGTTCAAACCTTAGAAAAAATAGCTCTTAATAAAAAATTATCACTTTTTATGTAAGTTAAGATGCAACCAGCCTCCGCCACATTCCTCCTACAAAATGTTTCGTTTAGATTTTGCCAATTACTTGCACTCTAATTTGAAGAATTCCATCTATGCACAGAAGAATCCCCCAGTTTTCAAGGCACTATTTTCAGCACAAACTGCACAACTACCAGCCAAAGCTGAGAAGTTTCTGGTATGGTTTTGCTTATAATTACATCTCCAAGTGTTTATACATATGTGCACAGAAAGGAATACTTTCTTATGTTTAGTGTTTTACATAAAGCCATTCATTATTCCATGAATTTGGGACTGGGGCTCACAGTCCTTTATTAAATGATTGACAAATAATTGAAGGATATGGAACAGAAACATTAATATAAAGACTAATCTCTTTCCCATAAAACTTCCATTTACAAGGTCTTCCCTTCTTCAAATAGTCTCCATGAATTCATTGTTTAATGTATAACCAGTCTTGAACTTGTTCTTCTCTTCCTAATGGGAAAATTAGAGTTAATTTTTTGTGCTTATGTTGAACATTTATCAAATGGTGATACTTTCAAAACCTGTACGGTACCTTCTCCCCAGAAGTATACAGAAGTTATCTTTATTTATAAGCATGCAGACTCCTACCCTGTTTCCTATGAATAGAAAAGCCCCAAACATCTCCATCAATATAAGATTTTTCCCTCATGTCTGTAGGAATTATGTTGTCATGTGCTTCATTAAAGTAGGCTAAAACATATCACTTAGCTTGGAAGGTCTACGCTTCTGGCAAAAAGGGATAGAAAACCACGAACAAAGGATTATTTTCCTGTAGAAGGCACACAGAAAGAACAGATGTAAAGGTCTGTGATCTGTTTATTTGCTACAGGAGTAACCAGGTAGCACAGTATCTATGCCATGCAGTTATTTGAAATGTGTCTGAACTATACCTCGAGGAATTTTGGGAATACATTACAAAATCACCCTTTGTTAGTGCCCTAGTTCAAGACCTACATTTTTCTAAGGGAATTTTGCTCTATAAAGGTGAGAAGGATAGAGTCATTCAGAATATAGTTGCAGCTTATGTATTTGACTTTCACTGACTTTCAACCAATTTTTAGTAAAAAGTTTAGCAAATACTAAGTTTAGAAGTTATATTTAGTATGCTGGAGCTGTAAAGCAAAATGAAGGGATAAATGTGAAAGTACTCATATAAACAATATCAAGTCTTTGTTATAAAATCAACTACACAGGAGCTGCAAATTCTCATCTACAGACAAATACAGATTGCTGATCATATGTAGAGTTATAACATAGCTGCTAAGACAGTGCCTAAGAAATACCATACATTCACACTATTGCACCAATTTTGACAGGATTTTTTTTCCCCAGACATGCCCTATCCATATCCCTCCAAGCCTACCAGGATCACTTCAGTCACTCATAGCATTTTTTTTTCATGCACCAATGCCATAGGTTTGTTTCACTTGATAAGGTGGAGAGGGAATTTGCCTCTCTCTCCTGTGCCACCTTTGTTTTGGGCCCCAAGGCATTGCAGAGTTCATGTGTCAGCAGAAGGATGGAAGAGATGAAGTTCTGTTCACTCAAGTTTACCCACAATATTATTCAAATGTTCTGAGAACTGGGCTTCTGATGTCCCAGTCTCTAATCTTGACTACTTTGTGGCAAGTAGGCAATTTCATTAACTATAATGGACTATATTTTGTGAATTTCCTCTCATTTGAAGAATAGAGAAGTGGCTTTTTTTCTCTTCCTTCTTTTGCTTTACTAGTGAAGATTTTTAGCAATTACTAACTGGTTATATTCAGTGTAGTTAAATCCCTTGACATGCATGCTCAAGCAGCATAGCAGTCTTGTGGCTTAACATACCACAAAGAAGCTTTTCTCATAATTTGGGGATAGAAAAGTAAGTATCAGTGTATAAACATCTATAATAGATGAAATTAAACAGCCTGGAAGTACACAATGTTAGTGAGCACTGGGAATTAATATGTGAACTTAAAAAAAATCATTGAGGAACTGCCTGAAAGGGAGATGGCAAGGAGCTCTGAAGAAAGAAGAGCTAGTATTCTGGAGAAAGGCAATTAGGAAATTTTTCAAGTATTGGTTTTAGAACTGATGGTATTTAAATATTTTCATCCATGACCTTGGCAAACAGAGAAGGAGTAGGCTGCTGCAATGTGCCAGTGCCATGTATTCCATGTTTTATCAGGTCATGGCTGCATTCCAGTTAAAATATATAAAAGGCCATATGGATGTCTTTCCATTGCATGATAATCTGCTACTGCCAAAACAGCTTGGCTTTTGGCCCACTCTACACCACTGTTCTTCCCAAGCATGTGGAAAGAGAGCGGGACAATTTTCAAAAAGTGAGAGAACACAAACCTGATGAGTGTTTTGGGAAGGCTGAGTGTATATCCTGGAAAAGCTGCAGCCTCTTCCCTGTTATTAGCTTTTCCATGGGGCTCTTGCTGTCCTCATATTGACATGACCAGGTGTCTGTACCATGTAAATAAGCTCAGTTGCTTAATTATTGCTGGTTACATACCAAACACACCAGTTAAGGAATGGGAGCATGCATGGATTCAGGACACGTGGGTTTAAAGAGCATAGGATTCCTGATTTATAACCTACAGACGGGCAAGGGAAAGATGTTCACGTCAAGGCAAAGGCAAAGGAAGAAATCCTGTGTTAGTCTGAACTGCCTCTGTTGCCAAGAATTAACTAAGTTAAGCTACCTAGTAAGACTTAAGGGGATACCTGAGGACCCAAGAAAAACATAGTGCATTTTTTCAGATGATTGTTTTCAAGTCTCCAAGTTTAAAATTATTAATAGTCAGAAACAGGAAGGGGAAAAAACAGTCGTTCCTTCTTTCAGGCATTAAAAATAAACACTTTCCCCCCCCCTGCATTTTTAGGCTTTTCATTTTCTTTACATCAAAGATTCAGAAGTATCTGGAGCAGTATCTTTGTTCTGCAAACTATTGTTTGTACTTATCCCAAACTTCAATGGCAGCTGAGTGAGGCTGACTGATATGATACACAATGTGGTTATACTACACCACTTCTCTTCTGCTTATAATTTTTTATCCATGTTTCTGAACTGCACCTATTTTCTTACAAGCACGATTTCAGTAGATTCTTGCCTGAGAATTATTCTGCATAGTTCTGGATAAATGGATGCTGTTGATAAGAATAGTCTTACAGTGGTCTGGGGAGAGAAATAAATTATTTACACCTTGTGTAAACAACTTTGAACAATAATTGATCAGATTGGTCAGATTTGGACTGTATGTGCTGTAACAGTGACCAATATATTATTTTTAACAAGAGTACAGGACCACTATTAAATAATCCCTACCTGAATTTACTCTCCTGTCTTCCAAAAACCTAAGGCTCAGGAATTCCCAGAACTGTGGATTTGCTCAGGTTCTTGTTTTTAACAGCCACCAGATTCCTTTCTGAATATGTCTGACATCTTTGTGAAAATATGTCATCTCTTTTTTTTTTTTTTGTTTGGTTTGGTTTTTTGGTAGTTTTTTTTTTTTTTTTTTGGTTGGTTGGGGTTTTTGCGGGTTTTTTTTGTTTGTTTGTTTGTTTTTGGGGGTTTTTTTGTGGGTTTTTTTTTGAGGTTTTTTTTTGTTTGTTTGTTTGTTTTGTTGGATTTTCTGTTTTTTTTTTTTATTGATTAGTCTCAGCTTTTCACTCTTTCCTCATATAGAAGCCATTCTAATCTTCTCTGTTCTGGACGCATTATTTTTTCTAGTTTTCGCATAATATCTGAAAGATTAAATAATTAGAACTATTGACAATATTCAATTCAGGGACAAAATGTTGATTTGTACAAATTCTCATTAATATTTTCTGGTATGTTTGATGTGGTTTGCTTTTGTTTTCCTTATCTCTCCTTCTACAAATATAGTCCAGTGCTGTGATTTTTTTCTTACCTGTTACTGAGCACTGAATCTGACATTTTCAGAGACAGGTACAATTTTTTTTTTTTCAGTAATAGCTACTTTACAGCCCATAATTTTATATACATATATAAGTTTCCATATTCTAAAATTAATTTCACAGTCCATTTGTCTTTTCTCTTGTGTATGTATTGCAACGCCTAAGCCTGAAAAGTATGATTGGTGCCAAAAGAACATAAACCCATAAAAATTAAAGAAAAAACTACAGTAGATATACATATCCAGAATTAAAGACATGTTCCTGAATAGAGGCATTTCCATCCTCTGCCCCTGAACTGAGAGGGACGTGCGAGCCACCCTGAGAAACACAGGGTACCTGGCACAGCCACTGTTTCCCTGGCCTCCCACCTCCTGCTCAATACCCTGGCTCTGGCAGTTGTGTGCAGGCTGACAGAGCACCTTCCCTGCATCTCTTTAAGCCAGTTGCTGCTTCCCCAATTTTGCATTCTGACCCCCCCAATCCCCAAAATGGCAGCGACCACATGGCCAGGGGCCAAGATGGCAACGGCCACGTGGCTGGCCCTCCCCCCTACCCTTCTTCTTCCCACAATCCCTTTTCTCCACTTATCCCCTCCCCCAACCCCCTCCGGATCCACAACCCCTTCCTTCCTTTGGACCCTCCCCGCCACTCCATGTTCCCGCCCTGCATGATGTCATCCTGCAACCTTGCCCCTGGTTCCCATGGTTGCTCCGCCTCCCTGCACAGCTCCACGCCCCTGCCCGTTCCTGTTTCCCACGCCTCCCTGTCCAGGTCCCACAGGGGTGGCAGGGGTGGGCCCCTGCCTGGCTCCCACAGGGATGTGGCTGGGGGAGGGGGTGGTCCCCCATGCGGTCACCACAGGGGGAGTAGTCCCTCTGCTGGGTCCCATGGGTGTGGGGCTGAAAGGGAAAACCCCAGGGGGGGGGAAGCAATTCCCTCAGGAGTTCCTGTCCTATATACTGGTGATAGAAGCAGCCCTAGAAACTATTAGCCCCTCTCCTACCAAACAAAGAGAGAATTGTGCAAAGCTCAGTTAGATTTCGGTAGACACAGTGAAATTTTTAGAAGTATGATAAGAGCTGCTTTAACACCCCTTGAGTTTGTTCCAACTGACCTCTGAGATATTTTCCAGTGCCTGCTTACCCAGTCAGAGTTTGATCTATGGGAAGGCTCCTGGAAGAGATCCCTGAAGGGACTCCTGGTAGAACTTCATCAAAGCACCCAGGGTGCAAAAGATTTAGAAAATAGAGACATCACATATGAATATCAATGTGGTGAGGGCACATGGGCTAACCCCAATGACCAAACTTGGGTGTTATCTAAATTCATCCTAGATAAAATCTCAAAAGCTGCAGAAAAGGCTTTTAACCAGCTACCAGCTGTTGAAGTTAGGGGTAGTTACCTTAACATTAAACAGTCTGCTTCAGAGAGTTTCTTTCAGTTTGTCGACCAGCTGCATGCGTAAGTTGAGAGACAAGTACAAGACCCCGTGACACAGGTGGACATAGTTAAAGAGATGGCGCAGAAAAATGCCAATGAGGTCTGCAGCAGGGTGCTCCTGGGACTGCCTCTCAACCCTCCACCTACACTGGCAGAGATGATCAAGGCGTGTGCTAGGAAGGCAGAGCTGTTTGCTGCACAGGAGGCGTGGGCAAGGCCGACAAACTCAAGGACAGTGGCAGCTGTGTCTCCAGGAGTGAGGAGGCAACAGATGTCACTTGGGCAGCCCCAACATGTCATCTGCTTCCACTGCAAAAAGCCAGAACATTTTGCCCGAGACTGCCCCCAAAGCCAGCAGCAGAAAAAGAAAACCATCAAACAAAAAAACTAGGACAGGAGTGTGAGCCCGCCCCGCGCCAAGACATAAATGCAGGGCTTCCCTAAGGGGAAAACCTCCCTCAAAACAGAAAAGGGGGAGGAAGGGAGGAGGGGTGCAGGACAACAAAAGAAATGTTTATGTGACAAAATCTGGTGGCCTCACAAGCACTTCAAGCTTGTGGCCACCAAAGCTTTTGTTTTCAGGTCTACCCAGTGGACAGTCATTGGAGTGGACCTGCCGAAGGACTCACAGGACTTGACATTAGATCACTGTCTTCGTTTGAAAAGACAGGAGTCTGTGAAAGAAGGCAAGGACCTCCCGTGAAATGGAAAAGGTAAACTCCCTCCCTCCAAATTACTACAATTTCAAAATAAAAAGGCTCTCAGGTAAAGATATGGGAATGGGAATAACAGTTCTTTACTAGGAAAAGAACTAAATTTAAAAAACAGAATAAATTTAATTAGTACAAATAAAACTACTGATAGAGTCAGAAACCTGACACCCTGAGGAGTCAGGGTGTTGGTGATAGTCCAGTTAAATGGTGGCTGCTCCTCCTGCTCCTGGAGTGGCAGATGAAATGCTGCTGAAGTGATGATCCAGTAGAAGGGTGTAGTTTTCTCTGAAGGTCTGGTGATAGAGTAGATGGGCCTGGTCTTCCTCTGGGAATCCAGTGAAGAGGCTGAGGCTGAGTTGCTGTCTCAAGAAATGCTGATTTTATGCAGGTAGGGATGCTTGGCTCCTCCCTCTGGGTGGAGCATCTTACAATGGGATGATATAACTTTCTCAGTCATGCAGTGAGCCATTCAATGGCGTATTAACAGAAGATATCTCCCCGGAGGGAGACATTGTTCTTGGAAAAGATAAGAAAACTGCCTAGAGGGCAAATAGAATATATGCTTATCTTACAAGCCAGGACAATTGCACAGGACTGGAGAGTGAGTACTTCGTTACTGGGGACACTGCACACACACCCATGGAAATTGAGGTGGCTCCCATGACCTTCACGCATTCTCCTGGTGTGCTGTCTTCAGCTACCCTTCTATTTGGCCAAGGGGCAAATCATCACCCAGGCCATTCCAGTTCCAGCAGAAATTCCAGTAGATGACAAATCACCAGGCGTCTGCTGGGCAGAAGTGGTTGGTGAGGACAAACCCATTATGGGGTGCAACCTAACGCGTGGAGCAGACCATCTCCATGTGGAAGGTTTGCTTGAGATGAGAGCAGATGTGACAATCATACTGTGGCTGTCACACTGGGATTTGCAACCCCTGGCTGACAAAATCCAAGATGTAGGAGGAGTCACAATGGCAAAGATCTCAAAGAGCATCGTGCAAATACAGGGGCCGGACAGAAAATTAGCCAGTGTCCGTCCGTTTGTCACCAGTTATTAAGCTCCCTTGTGGGGGGTCAAATTGATGTCCCAGTGGGGGGTCAAATTGATCATCCCTAAGACACCCCAGGATTTTTAGAAGTAGCCATTGTGGAGCGCCCTGCCCACATGTTAACATGGCTGGATGATAATCCAGTCTGGGTAAATCAGCAGCCATTCAGCAAAGAAAAGCTGAAGGTGCTCGAGGAGCTTGTAGAGGACCAGTTGGCTAAAGGTCACATTGAAGAGACAACCAGCCCTTGGAATTCCCCGGTCTTTGTAATAAAAAAAAACAGGGAAGGATAAGTAGCGGCTCCTCCATGATTTAAGAGAAATAAATAAGGTAATTGAGGACATGGGGTCACTGCAACCAGGGATGCCTTCCCCAATGATGCTTCCCCAAAACTGGCAATTGGCTTTCCTGGATATCAAGGACTATTTTTTCCTTATTGCCCTACACCTGGAAGATGCACCACAGTTTGCCTTCTCGGTTCCTACCATCAATTGAGAAGTCCCAGTGAAGCACTACCACTGGAGAGTATTGCCCCAGGGCATGAAATGCATTTCTTCTATCTGCCAGTGGTACGTGGCTTCATTGCTGTCCCCAGTGCGCACCCAGAAAAGGGAGGCAATCATCCTACACTACATGGATGATGTGCTTGTGTGTGCCCCTGATGACACAATACTCCAAGACACACTTAACCTAGTGGTTAAAGTTTTAACCTCTGCTGGATTCCAACTGCAGGAAGACAAGGTACAGAGGATGCCACCTTGGAAGTACCTGGGCTCGGAGATCACTGCACAGACCGTTGTTCTGCAGAAATTGTAAATCAAGAGTGATCCCAAAACCCTAGCAGATCTCCATTCACTGTGTGGGTCTTTGAACTGGGTCAGGCCTTGGCTAGGTCTCACCAATGAGGACCTCAATTTATTGAAAGGGGAGAGAGAACTGGCTTGTCCCAGAGAACTGAGCCCAGAGGCAAAAACCGCCATCCAAAAAGTGCAGAAAGCATTGGCCAAGAGGCAGGCTTATCGTTATCTGCCCGAGCTGCCTTTCAAATTCATTGTTTTGGGGAAGTTACCACACTTACATGGGTTGATATTCCAATGGATCAAAGGGCAGAAGGATTCACTCTTAATCATAGAGTGGGTTTTCCTCTTCCACCAGCAATCCAAAATCATCACACAGCCACAAGAGCTGATAGCTCATCTGGAAGGCCAGGGTGAGACTGTGTGAGCTGGCTGGTTGTGACTTTCAGCATATTCACCTCCCGGTCAAACTTTCTAAGGAGGGAAGGAAATGTTTGAGCACCTGCTCCAGGGCAGTGCCAGCCTCCAGCTATTTCTGGACAGCTACAGTGGACAAATATCAGTCCACACCCCATCACACAAGCTGTTTCATGAGGAATTCTACCTCATTCCTCATGAGAAAAGGAGTCGTAGGCCACTCAAGGCTCTTACAGTGTTCACTGATGTGTCTGGGGCATCCCACAAGTCAGTGATGACTTGGAGAAATCCCCAGACTCAGCATTGGGAAGCTGATGTTGAGTTTGTGGAGGGGTCGCCCCAGGTCGCTGAACTGGCTGCAGTCATGAGAGCCTTTGAGAAGTTCTTGGAGCCAATTAATTTGGTCACTGATTCAGCCTACGTGGTGGGAGTAGTGTCCAGGGCGGAGCAGGCAGTTTTCAAAGACATTGAGAACGAGCATCTCTTCAGGTTGCTCTCAAAACTAATTTATTTCGTTTCACAGTGGGAGCATCTATTCTATGTGATGCATGTGAGGTCACATACCAATTTGCCAGGCAAAATTGCAGAAGGTAATTGCAAAGCAGACTCCTTTGTTGCCCCAGCAATGGCATGGCTTCCAGACGTCTTCCAACAGGCAAAGCTAAGTCACCAGCAATACCATTAAAATGTGCCAGGTCTAATCCATCAGTTCCAACTCACATGGAGTCAGGCTTGAGCCATTGTGGCCACCTGTCCCAGCTGCCAGCTCCAGGCAGTGCCATCACTGGGGATTGGGGTTAACCCCTGAGGCCTTGGAAGCTGTGAAGTGTGGCAAACAGACATCACATACATTCCCAGTTTTGGTTGCCTGAAATATGTGCATGCAAGCATAGATACATATTCAGGTGCAGTTTATGCCTCTGCCCACGCACAAGAAAGGGCTGTGCATGCCAAACAACACCTGGTGCAAGCCTTTTCAGTGCTGGGGATCCCTAGGGAAATTAAGACTGACAGTGGCCCAGCGTATGCCTGCAAGGAGTTCGTAGATTTTGTCCAGCAGTGGAGGGTGGAGCCTAAGACCAGCATTCCCCACTCCCCCACAGGTCAAGCTGTGATTGAGCGTGCCCACCATACGCTCAAGCAAGTCCTGGCTAGGCAGAGCAGTTCAACAGCGTGGATGTCACCACAGCAAAAGCTCTGCAAAGCCCTGTTCACCATTAACTTTCTAAATTGTTCATTTGAAAACATGAGTCCTCCGGTGGTACCACATTTCGACAGTAACAATTGTTTCAAGTTGTCACAGCGTCCGCCAGTCCTCATTAAGGACACAGAAACTTGGGAAACCAAGGGTCCTTATGAGCTCATTACCTGGGGGCCTGGCTACGCATGTGTGTCCTCCCCCACAGGCCTGCGATGGATACCCCAAAAGTGGGTAAAACCTTTCGTCCCCAAAAATCCAGCTCCAGCAGATGGGGATGAGAAGCAAGCAGCCATCGCCTCAAAAAAAAGATGACGCTGAGAAGTGGAAGAAAATCTTCTCAAGAAATCTAGTTAAGTTCCAACAGAACCCTACCCTTTAATGCGCTTTAAAATGTTTGTTTTTCCTTTTAGAAAAGAAAATTACCTCCCTCTCAACCTCAGGATGAGCCCTGTCTGAGTTGTCATCCTGTTAGCGCTGAGCAGTCTGACAGCTGCGTGGATCATCCCTCAGCCACGTCAGAACATCTGGGTGACTCTGGCACAGACACCTCAGAAAGCCTGTCCACTGCAGCAGCAGGAGACCCTACTTCCTCCTGCTGCTGCATGGACATGAGTGCCAGGAATTTGAAGGACTTTGTTGCTTGAATTTAACGTCGAAAGCACCCAACATCCACGCAGCTCTCCAAGAAGTGGAAAGCCTGATCAGATAAGTCAAGCAAGAATCCGAGGTCTAGCTCAGCAGACTGTTCAGGGACTGGGGACTCTTTGGGGAGGGGGTGCATAGCTTATATGGTTAAAACAATCCTGTTGTTTTGTTATTTTACGCTTTTCTTTTAATTTTATTTTAATAGTTTATTCAATTATTGTTGTTTTGCACTGGGTGTTTGGTATCACATGGTCTCCCACCCCCCCTAAGCCTCAGGTGTGGTGGCCTCTCCCTAGTCTGCTCCTCCCCTCTCCCTCTCCTCACTGTATCCCAATGGATGTGGCCCCTTGGCTCTGCCCCCCTTTTCCCTGGGCTCAAAACCCCCCTGGATGACACCTTCAGTCTCTTTCCTTTCCTGGATGCCACCAGACGCCTCGGCCTCTGTTACCCCCTGAGGCGTCGCCTGGATCCAAGGTGGCTCTTAAATAAGCAAGATTTTGAGAAGGAGAAGAGGAGAAGAGCACCTTTCATCTCTTACTTTTGTCCTATGTAAGATCACACCTGCATTCAGGGGATCCAATTTTACACATGCCAATAGAGAAGACATGTTTGAGGGAAGATACTGAAGCATCAAGTCTACTAAAATTGTTGAAACATCAGTTGACGTCTGGACAAAGTGTTACAGCAAATGCCAGAATTATTTCACAGAAGAGACTATAGTCTCAAAGATATCCAAAGACTATGGAAATACCAATAGAATTTTAATCTTTGTGCAGGCCTGAAGCTACTGAACACCAAGAACATTTAAATAAGAATGATTCAATACCAGAGGAATAACACCAAATCAGAAAAAAGAGGGAAAGGTATTTTCATTTTCAAGACAATACAGAGAATTTCTTGTACCAGAAGAGCTAGTTTAAAAGAAAATCTTTCAAACAAGTTACAATCAGAAGGGATCAATTCCCTCAAACTTTAATCTGCATATAAGGAAGTAAGTGCACCATCATCAAAACCATTAACTTTGCAGTCTCTCTGTTGGTCAGGTGATTCAAATGTTGATATGAATTATGCAGGAAGCCTTCAGGAAAACTAATGAATGTTTCATATAATAAATAAGGTATTACCCTTTCTCTTCTTTCAGATCTTTTCCTGAGACTAATTGCTAGATAGATGCCTAAAAAAACATTAGCAGATATGTTTTGCTAGGTTATAGATCAGTCATAGACAAGTGCTTTTGCTTATTTATGACTCTAAAAGGATGAACTCAGAAATAACCAGTTATGAATCAAACAGAAATAGAACAACTCTGTAATAATTTCTGAATATGATTAATTTGGTACTAGGGTCTTTTCTTTTTTAATATACAGGTATTGTCTAATGATAAATAGACACAGATGTTGAAAGAAACAGGAGAAAAAGAAAAGGAAAAAAATCAAAATAACTTCTTCCCATCTCATTAGAAATAAGCAGTTAAGAGAAAATCTTATGAAAATCAAGGAGGAGGGGGGTGATAAAACAGAAGAGAAAGACTACCATAATTCTTTACGTTTTCTAAAAGAGAAGTTAACTGCTGTTAGTAGCTTTGATAACAGACTGGACGAATGAACAGACACCTCTTGGAGGATCTGAAGATAGTAAAAAATTACCAGGGAATAGGAGTATAGATGTATATACAAGTCTCTGTGCTTTGTCCTTACTGGTAAAATAAGCCAAACCTTGTATTTGTATCCCTTTATATACATTTGTGCTGTGGGTATAAGTGTAAAGATACTGTTGAGCAGAGAGTTTTACACTCCCATCCTGAAGCAATCCAAGCCTTCTGCTCTTATTTCCAATGTATATAGAACTTATTATAAATGAGTAGATTTCCCAATCACTTCCTCTCAGTCCAAGAAACTGGAGTTGGGACTCTGAAGAAGAAAGACAGATAAGTTATATACGTACATATTGTAAATATCTCTAAAGAGAGAGCAACAATTCTTTTTATTTTCTTGCTCTGAGTGATCATCTCTGGATGTATTCACATCAGGGAAGATCCCAGAAACTCCTAGGTAGAGCCCCCAGAAACTGATACTGGGGGATTATTTGTGGCAAAAAGACAGGCACCCTCTCTTCAACAGCTTGATCTTATTGATGATCTGATCTATTACAACAAGCTGTTGGCAAGTATAAAATTGAGAAAAAAAGAACTACTAAGAAATTTAAAAATTAGGAAAACCTGAAGAAAGCAAAAAAACGTATGGCATCTATTGCAGTACTGATGATAGAGTGAGTTTCAAACAAATATCTAAGGAAAACTAAAGGATGTCACAGTGCAAGGTCACAATTTTAAATTATGCATTCTCTGGCAAAAAAGGCAGGCCAGACATATAGGCAACTGATCCCACGCTGATATGCAGCAGCTAGCTTTTGGGTGTTAATCATGCCCCAACAAGTCAGGATCAACTGTGCTCAGTAGCAGCTCAGAGAAAGCCACTTGTAGAAGTCATCCACATTTGAGTGTATTAAAGAATAATTTTACACCACAACTCAAGCAGACTATCAGATCTAGCAACAAAGGTAAGTGTTGGGCACTGGGCCTCTCTGGGTGGAACCCCTTTGGCACCAGAGATTAGCAATATTTTGTCATTTTTACCTATAGAAAAACCCTACTCACCAGTCTAGTAGAAGGTAAATAAGAATTATCCATTATACATATCTTAATATACCATCATCAGATTCTGTCATTGTCTCAGACTCAAACATTCAAGAACCTGCAACACAAACATTCCAACTAAATTGGATAGTTGGAAAACAAGTGCAGATCTCAGCAATCCATGTAACATCAGCTAAAATCATAGTAAATATAGATGATAGCCAAGGGATACTTGGGGCTACTGAAGAGGATAGTCTTCTTGTACATTTATAAATTTATTTTAGCTGACATTCATTTTCTAAAATATATCCTACTTATTCTATTCCACCACCACCATCATGCTGGCCAGCACAAATTGTCATAGAACACAGTTTTTAATAGTATATTAATATCGAATAAAAAAGCCTTCCTGAGAGACATAAAGCTGGCTGCTATTTCCGTCCATGCTCATGTAATTTTTTGTATTTCATTGTTTTCAACAGCTGCAAGACAAAATGAAGTAAGGACATTGAGACATTATTTACATTTTTAAATTTTATATACTTTGATATTCAATCCCAGGAAAATAGTCTTGAAACAAGTATCTCTTTTGCATAATCATCTAGATGTAAGAAAATTTGCAAATATGGATCTCTGGCCCAGCCATTTGAGCCAGAATGCCTCCCACAGTTGTTCTACATCTGCACACATTTGTTTGTTATATTACCACCTTTCCCCTGCAAGCCTAAAACATTCCTGTGTATTCCCAGCTAAGGAACAGATGTGGTTTATCAACTACAACAGGCAATATTCTAACTTGAACTGATAAAAAATTAAGGCTCCACTGTCTAACAGCTTAATATTAATAGATATTATTTTAAAAGGGAGTAAGAAAAAAAAAACGACCCAAGGTTTGCAAGAGATGTCAAATACATCTGGTTCTACAAAGCCAAAAGCTACTCTATTTTGGAAAGTAGGATACTCCAAGAAAACGAGGAGTCAATTGAATCTCCAAAATCATCAGTACTTTCTAATTTCTGTGCAGTTGTTTTCTGGTACCAGACAGGCCAACAGAGGTGTTAGAACTTTGTATACTGGAATCGGAATGAAATTTTATTGATGTGTAGAGAGGAACCTTAACATTCACAGTCAAACAGCTTTTCTCCTAACACTGGAAACCGACTTCCTCTTAGTGTGGCATTTCTGTTATCTTGCTTATCTTAATGTAAATTAGTAGCTGTATAAGAATGTTTATTAGGTAATTATTATTACTTGTATCAACAATGAGTTCTTCATAAAATCTAAAAATATATTCTGAATCTAATGTATACCATAAAGATATTACTTCTTGCTAAAAAATATTCCTTTGGAAAACACTAAAGCAGTTTTATAGTGTGATTTCCTTTGGTTTTCATTAAGGAGATTAGCAGAATTAGGCTTACTGTAAAGCACACAGAAAAGCAGAATGAATTAAGAGAGAATTAAGTTAGTGAGACACCTAAACTGAATTGTAGGGTTTTACTGTTTATTTACCCCTACAGCCCTTAAAGTTAAGAGTGTCCACTTGTAAATCCCTAGAAATTCCATCAGGTATTTTGAGAGGAAATTAAATACCACATTTCTGTTTCAAGACCAATGCAGACAGTCTTGTCAGTCTGCAGCTAGAGAATCCTAAAATCACAAAGGATTTGTTGAAATAGGTGAACACTTTCAATTTATACTTACCACTGACTGACGTGAATATCAAACAGAAGAACCCCTCTGGAAAGTGACCTGATGCTTCTCACAAAAAACCCCAAACCACAGAGTGTATGCTTTTTAGGGTAAGGAAAAGCAGGCATATTCTCCTCAGACCACTTCCCTAATGACCCAACCCCACAGTCTAACCTCCTGCAGAGCTGTCAATGCCAGCACATGAACTTTACATAGCTTGAAAAGACAGTAATGGAGGCTGCACCATCATGAAAGACTGGGACCTGTAAGAGACAACAAATCTAAAATTAGGGAAAGCCAAGAAAACCTTAATGCTAAAAGAGCAAGGGTGTCAGCCTCTCATTTCTTTGAGGGACAGCATATTCCATTCCACAGTTTGTAATGGATCACATCAGACTTAATTTTGGAGAGAAAAGTATAACTAGCCATCCCAATATAACATTTTTCCAACACAGGAAATGACAGAACAGTTTGCAGGACACTGCATGAATGTGCCAAATGCTCCCAACTATCTTTGAACCGTAACTGACTCATTATAATGCAAGTAATGCAAGTGGATATGATCATAATGCACAGGGCCTTTCTGGCTTTATTGTGGCAAGCTATAGGTTTTAGTTATATTTTCACTTCTAGGCAATCAGATAAAGCAATATAAAAATGATTTGGAAGCCAGATTCTTCTGTTTCTGTTGGAAGTGAACAGAAAGTTAATGGCATTATTTTTACACTGCATATTCTCTCTCTGAATCCAGTGTCTCATGGTGATAGCTGCAAGAACTGATTAATAAATTCTCAAACAATTTCTAGTATTATTTATACCTAAACTAGGTGAAATTTTTTTACATAGATGGTTTAACATGTAAAACTTTCTTATGAAAGTTTTGGCAATTGTTAATAAAAAATTGGATAGTTGTCTTTGTTTGCTGGTAGAATAATTGGTAACAGACAAGATGTGGATGTGGTCCACAGCTGCAAGAATTGCCATTATTTGCTGCTGAAAGGTCACTAATAGTGTTACATGTACTGAATGCTATTATTGAGAAGAGACTCAGAGACTTCTACCAGTGAAATGTTACACCATTTGCTAAAAGGTAGAGGTCTCTGAAATAAAAAACTCTTCAGACAATAAAGAAGAAATGGTGACACTTTCTCTCCTAAACTTAAAATTGTATTTACAGCCTTGGAGTAAACAGCATGGAAATAATTTTGGACATGTTTTTTTTTCTGATGCAGTGATGATGCACTAAAAGATTGCTTGTGCAGAGGAACAGAGGTATTTAAAGAGTGAACAATGGAGAAAATTAGCTGCAATAGCAAATCTCTCTCTTGTCTGAAGTGACAAGACACTGACTTTAGAGCTTCAGGAATGTAAATGACATTTTATTTTGACCTGCTGTCTTCAGACACAAACCTCATCATGTCCAAAATTATGGTGAAAACTGTATCAAAATTCACCCATCCTCTTCTCAGCTGTATTAGTTTTCTTACAAAAGAAGAGATGTATAGTCAGACAAGCTTGACCATGTGTAGGCCTTTGCTTAAAGAAACTTTGAATTCATAACTTTCCCTCAATTGTATTTGAAGGCATACTTACAATCACACGTGTTTTCTTATCTTGTTTGTTGTTAGTCTTCTATTAGCCTTATCTTATCTTTCTTCATTTAAGGAATTTGGAGCAGCTGAGCATCAGGCTTGGAAAAAGAAAGCAAGCCCTTCCATGCAACAAAGAGGGACTAAAGCCATTGTCATGGCAACAGGAATCAGCTGTAAATGCTCTGGTTGCCTATATTCTAGTAAATAGGTAAAGATAGTATAAGTTGAGACTGAAAGTGCAATATTCCTTGATTCCAATTTTAAATTATAGATTAAGTAATATAAATTTCAAGGAAAAAACATTTAAACTGATTTGTGCACTAATTAATCTAAAGATCTTAAATCTTTCAAAAATTTGAAACACTACAGAAGTGTTATATAGAAATCCATATTTTAAATTTATGAACAGTTGTCTCACAATATTTTATGTTGAGAAAATATTCTATTTTCCAGAGAGTCTGTCCTAAATAAAATTATTTCCTGAAATTCAAAATATAAACCAAAAATATATTACCTTGCATCCTATAGCATGCAAACCCATAAATTGAAATAAGATCACTGCATTCACTAAATCAAAATGTACATGATTTGTAATTGTGTTTTCTCCATTTGTTATTATAAAAGAGGATTACATACATTTGAAAAGGCTTTGAGAAGAGCAGAGATTCAGTAGTCTTGTACTATAATCAATATCTGCAGAGCACATGAATATCATCCTTACTTGTACACCTGTGCATCAGCTGGGAAAGCATTGTGTGTAAACAAATGTATTGGAATTCTTACACACAGACTATCTTCTAGCATTGATCTTACAGCTGTTATTGACACTAAATTGTTAGATCACAACTTCCAAAATATATATTTTTGAATTTGCCTTTATATCCTGTTACATTTCTTTTAATTTAAATTCTTTTTTTTTTTAGACATCCTTTTGGCTCCAGGACTGCTGTGTAAAATCTGTTTGATGTCTTGATGTGAGATCATATTCCAATGATAAAGCTGAGCCCCAAATGGTTAATCTCCATATAAGCACCTTGGAAAGGGCTATGCAGGGAACGTTTCAGTGCACCTAAGAACACAATTCTCTGAGTCACTCTGAAGAGTTGTTTGCTCTCCTTGAACACAGAAAAACAACAGAAAAAGCCTCCTATGGCTACTGTTTCCCTTTCCACACTGGTTTGCATGTTTGCTGCCATTGACTATCCTCCTACATGAGATTATTGAATGCTTTTAATATTTCTGATTTTTTGACACAGTCTGCTAAAAACACATCCAAACACCAAATATTTCACCTTGCCAAGGAACTGTAGGTTCATATTTCTCCCTTGGTCTCTAACAGATGAAATATGTATTCACTATGAACTTTTCTTTATTCTTGTTAGTTTCAGTCCTCATACATGTATATATCTGTGTATTGTATATATCTGTGACATATCCAAGTCACAGATATGTTGACACTAATGTGCTTTGCTGTTCTCCCAGTAATCTCGTCTTGGCTAGATGCTCTTTCAGTCCCACTATTTGGACATTTCCCACTGCCAAATTTCCCTTTCCCCCTGTTTCATTCTATTTTACCTTGACTGAAGTTTCTAGAACTGTAAAATACCCACAAGTTTAAAATAATGAAATAATCTTAAGAGATTCCTCTGCCTGTGATGAGCAGTGGAGCCATGCTCTGATCATCGTGCATTTTTCTCTCCCCTGTCAAACATTTTTGACATTCAAGCATTCTCTGTGTGATCAGGAACAATTCATCATGAGTTTGAAAGTGAACAATATTTCTAGAATACATGATTTCCTATTGATTTTCCAATCCCATAAATCCACTTAGTTTTCTCTTTTCTTTAAAAAAATCATCTATCTTTGAGTGCAAGGCATCTTATAGCTTTTTACCATCAGTAGAAACTTAAATATTTATATTTCTTCTAATCAGTGGACCATAGACATAGATCTCCCAGAGCAAAGCAGTTCTTTTTCAGGAAATATGTTGCTGTTTTCCAAAGTAATTCAACAAAGACTGAATTGAAAATGAAAACAGCAGAATTTCAGATTTGCTGATTAGCAAATATTTACTTGTTCATTAGATTCATTAGAACCTAAAAACTCTGCTCTAACTGCAGACTTTCTCCCATAGTAACAGCAATACACACAATAGGGAAAATTACTATATACTTGATTCTCTCAATAAGTTCTTAAAATAAGTTCTGTGTCCTTAAACCTATGTCCAGTGTGAAAAAAAAAATAGGTAGATAAGTATATGAACAGCCACTGTAATTTTTCCAGCCTTGACCACTAGAATAAACATTGGTGTTTCTTCTAGAAAATTGGCAAATCCATAAGCAGGTGATGTATGAAGCAAAGTCCAACAAAACTCCTTTCATTTATGTCTCTCTGAAAAATTCTAGGGCTGTCTGCTTTCTCACTTCCGTTTCTGTCCATGGAAATTTCTCTTTGTGGATTTTAATTTTTAAAATATTACTCCCATTTCTTCCTATTTGCTCATACTGACAACCTTGTATTTTCACAGGTCAATAAAACTTCATTAATTCTTATTCAGACTGCAACATGCCAAGACAACGCCTTTCAGCAAACAAACAAGAGCCTTCAAACATGGTTTGAAGCATAATTTCAGGCAAGAGAAATCCCTTTGTTCTATCAAAGCTCTGTCATTATGACAAAATTGTTTTCCCTTTGCTCTTTGGATTCATCTCAATTTACCAGTATCTACTTTTAAAGCCAAGTTTAGAACATCAAATTAAACAAAACACTGGTGCCAAGTTACTATGCATCAATGCCAATTGTTAAAAATTCTTTTAATCTCAATTTTCAACTTGATCCATATGTAAGGCAGCATTACATTACTGATTGCTCTCACTTTTAGAGGAACTGTAAACTCACACCCTGACCACCCACAGTTCCACACCTCCCATCACAATACAGCCAGCATCTTTTCAACCTTGTTCCTTGGTGACCTGCATATCCAAAATACAGCCTGTCACCACAGTCACCAGGCTTTGGGCACATAATGCTTTAGGCAGCGCCATTGTGAAAACACTGTGACTAGAAAGCCCAATAAAACTTGTATTTTGATCACAGTTTGCAACAGAAAATTGAACTGGAATTATATAGACACTATGTTGCCAAACTCTAAAAGCCATGACAGAGATGACATGGCATTCTCAGAGTGTGGATGCATGTTGGGGGTGGTGAGATGGGGGCTTGTTTGGCGTTTTTAATTTTTTAATTGAAACAAGGGAAAATGAGGAGGGCTGCTGTAAGATTCCACACAGATTTTAACAAAGTTCTGTGGAATGAGATCTCAGTGCCTCTTCATTTCTTTAGCTGTTGATGCTTATTTAGATGGTGCTTCTGTCACACTTACCACTTACACCTCTACCAAACTCTCACTAGGTCAGTAAAAAACATACTTTTTTTTTTTCTTGGATTTCGAAGAATGCTCTTGAATCCTATCTTGGAAGAGCTGTTTTTTTCTCCCCAATTAAGTGTATATCATCATCAAGGAATGCTCTTCAGCATTCAAGGACAAAACACTTTTCCTTCTTGCCTAGCACATATTTGATTCACTGTTTCATATATTATGTATTAAAACCAAAATATCTTACCATCTGGGTAAGAGTTATAAAAAAAATTCAGAAAATGAACAGAGATCCATTTCGAATCTGCAGGAGCTTTAGTAACTAAAACTTTTCAAACTACAGTTTTCCCATTTCAGCTACACCTCATGTGTTCTCTCTGGAAAGCTACCAAGAGCTACAAATCATGAGTTTTGCATAGAGTGTATCTTTAAAAATGAACTTCCAAAAACTCAATACCTTTCCTATCAGCAATTACACATTGATTAGCTATTTTAAAACCCAACACAATGTAATTATTACCATCTTGACTTATCTTTCAAAGGCCCAATATTTAATTAATGAAAATTGCCAACTCATTTTGTGTATTTGAATTCCAATTAGGCTAAAAGGTTGTGAATCCCTGTGTCAAAACCCATTTGAATAAGTTTGCCATTTGAGCTTTAGCAGATTCTTTCCCATGTCTACTAGCCAAGTCAGTAGATTTCACTTACTAAGATACAAGAAAAAGCAATGAGACTGATTTGGTCACTGTCAAAACAAATTCCTTTTGCCATGCAAACCTTAATTCTTTATCTGGTTGAAGGACTTTCACTAACATGCTCCATTAAGAATGTTTGTAACAGCTGTATTCATTTTTTTGACACCATCACTATCAATCTGAATTGCTTCCATTAAACTCATATTGCTTGTTTTAGCTTGTAAAATAAAGGTTTAAATCATTCAAAACAAAAGAGAACACAGATAATGCATCTTTTCACTGTCACAGATATTAAAGTGTTCTGTGAAAATGGTCATCTTGTGTTTGCAAAGCTGTGTGTCTCTATACTACTGCAAGTGATTCTGACAGCACGGCTTACTTAGGATCTATTTTGTCTTCATTAGACATTTTTATCTGCAAGATAGTTAATTATTCATTTTGAAAATAAGCAGGACTTCTGGAAGGTAGGTTACAGGATGACCAAAAGGTCCTGAAATGGTGTGTTATATGATGAAATTCAGGAAGAGAAAAAGGGAGAATGGCACTGAAACTTGTTCAGATGGATTTGAGAAACAAAGATGTGTATTCCTGAGTAGCAGGCCAGTGATGCGAGGCAGTTCTGGAAAGCAAGTATGGCATGCACAGCACTAGCATGATCATTGATGTAGACTTAAAATATATAATTCTTGAAGAATCTATCACACCCCAGGCTCTGGCTGACACTGCAGATAGCCCAGCTCCAGAAAGTTCTATCATGTGCAATGGGCAGAGCTGGAAGGCTATGTGGAAGCTGGAGCCTACAAATGCCCATACCTTTAGCTGGCATGCCAAGAAAGGAGAAAAGACAAAAGGAGTAAGTTAAGATAGAAATAAAAATAGACTGGGGAGACCATGAGAGTTTGCAGGTCATGCTTTGAAAGGAACAAAGCCATTGTTCTTTGCTTTCCTGTATGATGGATGTCTCTGATGCAAAGGGAGTGGCAATGGTGGAGGTAAAACTGTGACTGAAGTCTCCAGTCTACTAATACCCATAATATGAATGATTTTTGTAGATGGGGCATCACATTAACAGGCACTGCATATGAGGAAGAATGTGCTATATTGAAAACCTGAAGCTCTGGAATGTGTAATTAAAAATGTCTTTGCCTTTACAGTCCAAATAGCACAATTTTATATAAATTATGGATATTTTAAAAAATCATTTATTTTCTTACTACTCTTAGTGCTATTAAATTATTTACCTAAAGGAAGTGGAGTAATGGAAATCATGCACTACTGATGCTCCACAGAAATTCTGGTGTACAAAGACTAGGTGATGCAATATAGATTTTAAATATCTATTAGTTCCTAAAATATGTATACTGAAAGACTTACGGTTCACAATTTAATATTTTAATTTATAGAGAAATTGGACACAGACAAATTTTTGTCAGGAACAGAACTGTCTGAAAAATCCTAATAATTCTCCATTCACCTGAGCTTATTCTAGACCATATATTATTTTTATGTTTCCTCTTTTAGAAGACAAAATTAATGCCTTTGAATGATTTTTGAAATATTATGACAGAATAGTTATCCTAAAATAACAACAGTCTATGACTGAATCCATGTTTTATATTTTATCACAGATATATATAACACATTACAAGTCAAATAACCCACTTAATCTGAGCAATAGTGTTACTATCAGTAAAGATGTATAGAGAGATCCTGCATGGTTTTTTTAAACACAATGTACAGGCATACATCAAATATAGTTAGTACATTTTCATATAGTAAAATAATATAATATTGATTACTGGAATTAATAGAATACGTTCTATCCACATGGGCATGCTGATATTAATTGATTCCAAAATAGGATGACCTTAAAATGGAGAAGGGCTTCTTTAAATTAGACCCATACCCATTGTTGCCTTTCAGGTTTTATCTGGAAAGATCAGCTTTGAAATTATGGATATTTACTTTGTGTGTGTGTATGCTTTCATATTTATAGTTAAGACTATACAGACGAACATCAAATAGCCTCAGGCATTGACTAAAATTTATACTTTATTGTCTTTGCAAGTCATTATGTTCAAGTTCCACCACCACTTTGGGAAGCAAACCCATAAAATATTTTGCTTGTTCAACTTGCCCTGTGCAATTACAGAACATTCTACTAGCGTTATATAATTTTTTTAAAAAGTGTTTATTTAGTCTAATTACAGTTGAACTGTTGTTTTGACTTGCTATGTTCTAATGGTGTGTTTGTTAATTTACAAGAACAGCTTCCATTTCATTGCTCCCAAATGCTTCAAAGATAAACATTAATTCAAGTAAAAAAAATTCTAGAATTTGAAAACTTCTAAAATGTTCTATTAAGTCAGTGCACAACTTCCTTTGCAAAAGAGCTGCCCATTTTCTTTCCATACAGTGCAATCTCACATGTTTACATCTCTGAAGTTACCATCTTATCTCCTCTTCTCTTTGGCAGCTGTGAAATAGATTGTACCTTTGATCTCACTGCAGATAACTGTCATTCCCAACAGATACTGACATATGAAGCTTTTCAAAGAAGTTATGTTTGTTGTTTCTCTCATTAAAAAGAAAAATTAAAATTTGTTAAAGCCAAGGCATTAATGACACTGACCACATCTCACAATAACATTACCTTTTATTAGAGATCTTATTTTACATATCCCCATAAGATATAAAACCTTCCAAGAGAAAATATCAAAAACCTTCAGCTGAAATCAGTTCGTTTCAGACAATATGAGCAAGTGAACCAAAGAAAATTAAGATAAAGGAATGTAAAAAAACCCCAAACCATAAAATCAGAACAGGTACAACTCTTGTATGGAAAGTAATTACAAGGTTTTAAACCATTTCTTACACAGCATTGTACTTAAAATCATACTGGCAAGGTAAAGATGCTTGCTTCTCTTAACCAATGGCTACAAACCCAGCAGCTATAAAAACAAGAAAAAAAACCCCCAAATTATAGAATTTAATTATATAGCCAATTCACAAAAAAAAAAAAAAAAAAAAAAAAAAAAAAAAAAAAAAAAAAAAAAAAACCATAAGAATTCATTAAGACTTGTGCAAAACAAAAATCCAACAAAAACCCAAACCAAGGAAAATACAACCTCATTGACAGCAACATACTGAACCAATTCAAGTAAAATTATTTTTGAGACTTTGACTGGAGTTTTGATTTAGTAAGGGATTTCAGGAAAGGATCTTGATTTGAAAGCTGTCATAACACACACAAAAAAAAGCAAAGGAACAAGGATTACATCTGCTGGTTAAGGAAGATTCAGGCACCATGATTGTACAGCTGATAATTTAAAGTAAAGAACCAATGCTATATGAAGAATCTTTCAAAGCAATTCCAAGAGGCAAAATACTTCAAAATTTTATTGCATCAAAATTTTCCTTTTCTGCCTAGCAAAACTGAAACAATATTTTGTATGTTTTCCTGCACAGAACACATAAAAGTATTTTAAATATTTTAATTTCGAAGAAGCAAAAAAAATAAGTGTTATGAGAAATTTCTGCTGACAAGTCTACTAAGCTTTGAGTTCCAACAAAAACCAGCATTTTCAAATACTTTTTCTAAGAAGTTACAGTACATGTTTATTGCATGAAAACATCCATTTATTGGATTTATCAGACTCTTCCATTTGTGGTTAGTGGTTCCTATATTCTTGATGTAACTTGCACCAGATCCTACTAAAGTATTCCCATTATTACAAAACACACAGTAGATTGAATTAAGAAAATCTACACAATCTCAACAGAGATCCAAGCTGTGACAATGCATAAAATCTAAATATGACTTTCACTTTCTTTTTAGATAGCCTGTAGCTACATGAAATAATTTCATAGACTTTGATATTTGATATAATTGTTGAACAACAATAACGAAATTAAATACAGGAGGCAATATTAGAGCTAGCACATCTTTTTACCAGTTATGATGACTTTTCATGCATTAGTATTGAGGATAAGCAACGGGGTATGGAAAAGTAGAGCATAAGCAAGAGATAGAAGAACAAGTTATGAAAATAAATGATGACTATAAAATGGGATCATATTCAAATGAATGTTTATGTATATTAACTGTAAACAGCAGCTCTACTTAGAGAAATACTTCCCACACTTGAATGACTTAAACACTAAATATGAATTAATATGGGAAAAAGCAAAGTCTCCATTCTTCAGTAACATGAACACTGGCAATATAAGTGAGGTTGCAAGTTTGTAAAATGTTGTTTAAAATATAGGCACATGATTTGGAATTAACAGGTCACCACAGTCCGTGACATGCAAGCACATGTTTTGATGGGTTTGCAAACTATACCTTGCTTACTATCAACTCTTTGCATCAAGTTGCAATTTTCTTGAAAGCAGCTGAATTTAGCTTCTACAGTAATTCTTTTTTTGTTGGTGTTTCACGTCATGACATCATATTAATACATTCAAATAGTCAAATTTTTCAGAATAAGGTAGCACAAACTTGGTGCAGGAGTACGTAGATCAGTGTGGCCAGCATTGTCAAATAGGAGATACACAGCTTAAGTATTATATAAACTACCTTTTCCCCAAAAACATTAACATAGACACCAAAATTGTAACAAGACATATCAAAAATAAGGCACATTTATTTTGATATGGTAATCTTGAAATAGAAAACTCATTTCAGAGAACACTGGTATCTAAATGAGTTTTATAAAAAATCTTGTATTCATGATAATTATGGACATTTCTCATCATGGTAATGGAATAATTGCACATATCCCAGTGTGTCAAGTAACAAAATGGGAGTTTTATTAAACGTTTCCATTTCAAAATTACTTTGTAGGTTCAGGTTTTTCTATTTACATAACTCAGGTGAATGGTAGAAGTATTAAAATCTACCATCACTTATCACAAGTACTGCAGGCTTTCATCTTACCACAATTAATAATCCCCGTTGTGTTTAATAAACTGAAATTAATTGCAGAATACATTGAGATTATTGTAGTTTATATAAATGATTGCAAATATTTGGACATTAGCTACTACACAGGAACATTTTATTCCATTTTATTTCCAAGCTGCATCAGGACTTTCTACACTGAGTTATTCACACATAAATCATCAAGAATCAGGAAAAGAAGGCTGTTTAAAATTTAATCCCCTGTTTATGAAAATTAAAACACCAGAAACATCATTAATTAGCATTGAACCTGAGATTTAATCTGTTGAGAGGTTAACATCCATAGAAATTTCTTGTTGTATTAACTGATAATGATGTTGCTATTTTATGGGGGGAAAATCTAAACAAAAAAAAAGTTGCTTGTAACATGGCTTTTCATTGTGTTGGTCAAAAAATAATTATAGAATGTATCTTTTTCTCACAGTATCCAGAAGCTGGAATAACATTAATGTGCCTCTTATTGCACATGAAACTCAGAGGAGATACAATTGCAGATTCTTTATCTGAGTATTAAAGCAGGATTTCATCTCAGCCGAATCCGGAACGTATTTATCTCCATAGAACTCATATTTATTTCACTTATATTTTGGACATCTGGAGGTGAATACATCAAAGATAAAGATGTGGGTGTAAGACTTTCCACTCTGAATTTGCTAAAGAGTTTATGCACCTTTATCTGGAGGGAAAAAAACAAAACAAAACAAAAAAAATACATTTAGAAAAAGCAGTAAATACCTCAAAATTGTACAGCTCCTTGCAAGAACCAGAAATTCTCATGATTTTGAATTATTTTTAAATAATATTTAAATAACCTTTTTAAATATCATAGATTAAATACTGTACAATAATTTAGATCTTTTTAGACTGTATTCACTCACTATGTTTCAATGTAATTTAATTAGTATATTCAAAATTACTAGAAATATTTGGATTTGAACTCTTCTTATTTCCAAATAAAATGGTATTTACTCTTCCACCCAAAAGAAAATCCCAAACCTATTTTAAATTTTATTTAAAAATTCCTACAGATTAATAACCATACCTTTCCCTGAGTGGTAGAACACAGCAGACCTGTGTCTCTGTTTGAAAATCTACAATCAAATCCCTTTCTGTGAAGAATCAGAGCAGCTTCATCAGATGGTTTGGTGTCTACCTACGAACAAACACTACAGAAGATTATTCACAAAGTATCAGTCAGGAAGACATTTTAGGGCACCAAAAATTATCCTTATCATACAGTGGATAGAGACATTTTCACCTTAGAAAATGTTTAGTCTAGATTGAACTGTTATGTCTTTTTGAAAATTTTTATAAAGCTAAACATAGAAAGAAGTAAATGGCAAAGAGTTGAAACATATAATGTACTACAGAATATAAATATAAGTCACTGAATTTAAAGGTCAACAGATGCACATGTACTCATGACTCAGGACTGAAGAGTAGCTATTGTACCTGTATTAAATGGTTTCCCACAAAAATTACATGGCAAATCAGAAAACAAACAAGAAATCATATGTTAACTGTAATACTCAGTTTTACATATTCAATGGCAATATATTGAACAAACTTTCATGTAGCAAAACTACTCTCTAACTCAGCTTAAGGTGTACAGAAAAATGTACACTGAAATACACATCTAAAATAAATATTATGTTTATCTCTAAGATATTCAATGCTTTTGAGCCTCAAGAGACATTAAAGAGTAAGCTGCTCCTCACTGGATTTGTGCTCCTGACCCTTCTCCAGATCCATTGCCCACCCCTGGACATGTTCCAGCCCCTCAATATCTTTCTTGTGGCCGCACACCTAGACTCACTGTAGTCACTTATGTAATATGATGCATTACTTTATTTCTTTATTTATTGTTGTTTTACATTCTTCAGCTCTTAATCTTATTATATATATAATAAGAGCATAAAAAAGATGGTTCTATCCAAAGCCATGCCAGTTCTTCAGGCTATTTTTCTCATTTATTTCTGGTTTTCTTGTTCTTATACTAATGCTTTTTCACAAAAGCATCTGCCATGAATTAGGTTCATTTCTGGTACTTCAGAATGTATATATTGCTTGGAGAAACCAGTGCCAACAAGCATTCGGCACTCTGTGATGCATTAGCTCTTGAAGGTGTACCAAACAAGAGGTCTTAATCTAACAGATCCAAATTTCTTTCCATAAAGGTGATCATGGATCAGCTTGTACCAGCTTCTTTGAAACCCAGCATGACAAAGATTCAAAGTACAATAAATTTATAGTATAAAGTATTCGTTCATGTAATAAAAAAATAAAAAAAACCAACTTTGTGGGCTTAGGTTCCTCACATAAAATAATAAAAATGGACTCAATAGTATTTGGAGTTGAATTTAGATACTTTTTTAGTAAAACACTAACAGTTAGAAACTTTGCATAGTTTACAAATCACAAATAAAACTCAGCTTGAAAAGATTTTGTGAACTATAGCTTATAACCACCTAAAATAAACTTTTTAATTTATGAATAGTGCCTACATTCAGCATATGAAGCCAAGTTTCCTGTATTTATTAACATTGATGGCTAAAGAAGTTCTTATCCTGTTCACTGGGACAGAAGTACCACTTTCTATATGAAGTAAGGTAATAGCTGTGATATTTTCCCCCTCCTACTATGAAACACCTGACTTGGTTTTCATTGTCACTGATCTGACAGTGTTGCACTTAAAAGTAGATATTTTTATGCACACAAAATAATACTGTCTGCTTAAACATCAGATTAGTGAAACATTAAAATTCATACTGAAAAAGCCCGACTTCCTATGGGGTAAATTAATGTTAGAAATGACAAGCCAGTAATGGGTATCAACACTTCCTCTAATTCACTTAAATTACCTTCTAGTAATCTGCATAAAAAAATGTATGCATTTCAAATGATGGCATGAATATTTCATCTCCCAATTTTTTTAGAATTAAATATTATCCTTATTAAGAGTCAAAAGATTTAAAACAGAAAGGTAACACACAATTAATGATACCCTGAGTAAAAGTGTTTTGGTCAGTATAAATATCTATGATTTAGTACTCCATCTTCTACCACACACATAGCAACCCTGTGTAAAAAAATAAAGCTGTTCTAACCCATTATCAAAGCAGGTGGAAGATTAAGTTGTCACAGCCGCCACATCTACTTTAATTTACCTGTTCTTATATAATCTCTAGGAAAATTAGATTAAATACATTTAAGGTTAATGAATGTCTTGAGCAAGGATGAACTTAATTTACACCAAATACACCTTCTAAACATGACCATGCTAACTGCATGAAAATCCGTAACAATCTCCTCAATTTTCCACAAGTTACAACATTCTTAACCTTGTGAAACTTCACAGCGCTATTATTCAACAGAAAAGCCCTAAACACTGTGCTATTAAATCTCTAACAAACTTTCTTAGAAGAGCTGCCAAAGTTTGATTTGATTTTGATCTCTGAGAATTAAAACACGACCTTATAAGAAAATTAAAAAAAAAAAATTGTTAGGCTTTCTCATAACCAGTATCCCAGGGCAATGCTGCTAAAATTTTGATGAGAAAGAAAAAACATTTAAACTCTTTTAAAATTCAATTACTGTAAGCTAATAGACATACAATGAAAAGTTTAGGTAATATGGCAAATTTATGTATTTATGCCCAGTATAAAGGGACAAATCTACTGTGTTCTAGATCTTCGTTTGCATAAAGTAAAATATGTGTCTTCTGAAAAACTGGAGTTCTGTTAAGGAAAAAAATCTTTAAATGTTGTAATCGTAATGGGTTGGACTCTTCCATGTCAAGATGAGATATCTTACAACAAAAACAATATTCTTTCTGATTTCTACCTTAAATCCTAACAATTATTTTAATTTGGTACCCTCTCATCTGTAACTGTAATGGATTTTGTAAAATCAACTTCAACAGTTTAAGCAATGGAGACGTGCAAATTTCTGAAAAAAAATACATTGTGTCATTTAGCCAGAATAATGTCACTTGTCATTCAAATTCTTGGAAGCGAGAGAAAGGAAGCAGAAAATTAGGAGATTTACACAATTATTTGCAAGGCATAGTACCATTTTTGCTGTGGGGAAGAACATTCTGCATCTCTAATAACAGTGTTCCTATCCTATGACTGCTGCAAGCTCTTACTTTCAAGTGGACACATTAATGCTGCAAGCTCAAGAGCTGTTGATCAGTAATCAATGAAACACACAGCTGTGGACAGGGAAGAGATCAGAGCCTCTAACAGTCCTGTATCACTTGGGACAGTTGGGCCTGAACAGCCCAGATAAAACCAGAGAATTCACTTAGAAGTAGTAACATTGAATTCAAAAAGCAGACACTGAACAAGCCTGTCTTCTCACAGTTTTCATACACGGATCCTACAAACAAGGGGATGGATTTACACCTCAAAAAGAGAGGGAAGATGTTCATGAAGGTCTGCCCCTGAACTTGATATGTTGAAGTAAACCTGTGATGCTGAGCTGGTTGAAGTAAACAAAAATATACACAATGAAGAATGAAATATTCACGTCATGTGAAGATTTAATTTTGTAACAGGGTCTTCCTAACTTTTCAAAGGCAGAAGACCCACAAAATCGAGACATTTTCCACTTTGAAATTCAAAATAAGAATCAGTCACAGCTGAAGGGGCATACACAAGATTGAACTATTTACAGAGAAAGCAAACATTGTTTAAATTTTAAAATACAGATTAAGACAGAATGAAGATCAGATTAAACAGAATATAATCTCATGTTAATACAGACAAGCCCAGCCATCATGGAGACTCTCGAGAAAAAGGGATAAATAGTTTCTATCTCAGTATGACAGAATTGAAAAGGCATTGCACTGTGGTAGCAGCACTGGTGAATTGCACTGCAATACAACATAAAGTTAACATAATCACATTTTAAAAGGAGCTGAAAAACTGAAAATAATTTATAGAACAGTTGGCAGGAAAAGAATGCAAAACGAGTTCCAATCCTTCAGTTAATCAAAGGGAAAATTAAATTCTGTCTGGTGGTTACATACCTTTCTATCCTTTGAAGGAGAAAAACACTGAGTACAGAAGAGACTTTTTTTGTTTGAATTTTTTGTTGGTATTTTGTTTGGTGTGTTTTGTTGTTTTTTTTTTTTTTTGGTGTTGGCTAGATGTTTGGGTTTTGTTTGGTTTAGTTTTGGTTTGCTTACCAGAGAATGCTTTCACAGGAACCAATCATGAGATGCTCTTAGAAAAACTAAATTAGATCTTGTAACTAAGCTTAAAAAACATTTTAACAATAAAATTTGGGTTTAAAACTCTATTTTTTATTAAAAACATACTCAGAACAAACCCTAATGACCTTAAACTTAATTCTTCTAGTGCAGAAAAGGCTGAGGTATATGAATGGTTCTCTCTTAAACTTTGGGAACCTATTGAAAGGTGCCCCCTCCAGAGACAGAATCTTGCATTATGCATACTAATACGTTGTGAAAAAACACAATCTCTTCATTTCTTGCTGCTCAGACACAAATCTCCAGTTCTTGCAAAATTAAGAAAAACTCATAATCATGCTGCAGTTTATCATATCATATAAACCTGCTCACAAAGTACTTTACAAGAATAAATTATTTTACTATATCAATAAGCTATATCATATGTTTGCAAAAACCAGTGGTTTGACCTTACCTTTGCTTGGATTGTCCTCATATTGACTATATGCATGTCACAAGGCATGGATGACATCAGTGGAGAAAAAATATTTATCAACTCTGGGACACCTGAATATGCGTTTGTTGTCATTGGAATTACAGGATGATTTAAGAAGAGAGAAGTCATATGGCTAAGAAGTGATGGAAAACTGACTGGTGCCTTCTCTTCATTCTGCAAAATACAAAAGAATGATTCAAGTTGATACACTATTATGTCTAAATTTTGAAACCCACTTACTTTATACATGATTCCAATAATTACATAGAAAAATTTAGTTTCTAGACTGCCCATTCAATTACTTTGGAAAATTTTGATCATCCACTAATTTTCTTCTATTGATAGGTATACTTCCTGTTTTTATAAACAATATTTCAAAATTATGATGACACCTAATTTTACAACATTCTTGTGTTTCTGTGTTAGCCCCTGATGTTTGAGCAATACAGGCTGGAAAAAAGAAATTAGTTACTACTTTAGCAAGTCGCTCCAATTTATTCAGGATGTCTTTTTATATGGAGAGGCAGACAGCCTTTTCCACATTAGGAAAGGCAGGCCTCCTTTTCCACATTTTTTTCTGACCTGTATTTCTTGCTTTCTCCAACCTGTATCCTAAATCCCTCTTTCTATTTTAAATCTATTTCTCTCAAACTATTCACTGGAAGAAATAGCAGCCAGCATCTTTGTCTTGGTCTGCATTGCAAAAGATTTCTTCCAGAAATTTTATTTCAATGTCATGGCAGCAGGAACTAAAGGCATTTTATCCCAATATTTTACAAATTCTGTACTTTACAAAGTTTCATGTTTGCAGTGTTTTTACTTGGCTACAGAGGCTGTCTTACAAACCTGACAAGACCGAATCCTACATATTCACAACAACCATTTAAAGCTCCAGAGAAGCCAAAAAAGAAAACAGAAGAATTTAAAAAGGCAATTTCTATTTTAGAATCTCAGTGAAGGTAAGAGTAGAAATGGAAATGAAAAGTTCTTTTGCTCTTATTTTTCCCTTTCATACTTAATCAGATAAATCCCTGCTTGTTGGTGATCTTTAGTGGAAACTTTACAGAAAGTTTATTGAAAATATAATATCTTAAGCACTGTTACATTACATTTGCATTTTATGGTAGGCCGGAAATACAGAAATAAAAAACAAATGGGAGACACTTAAAGCAAAGGGAAGATTATTTTTCAGCTTATAACAGAAAACCATAACAGGAATTTCTATCTTGGGGTGTGTTTGCATGTATGCATATTTATTTATATTTCTGCAGTAGCACGAAATACAGCTGACAGTGAAGAAACTGAAAATATTCCAGGCCTGAATCAATGAAAGATGGTAATTTCTGTTTTATTCTTGGTGCTTTCCTTAGTAATAAGTAACACTCTGGCTCTTTGGTATCTACTAAGCATTGAGGCTTAGTATCTTTAAGAATCTGTTATGACCCCCAAATGATAACAGTGGATCATTGTAAAGGATTGTTCCTCTATGTGTCTCATTGCATTTATTTCTATTGAATTCCATCTGTCAACTTATGGCATATTTAATCAGTATTGAGTCTACTAATCCCTCAACTTAGCTTTAATTTTTTTTTCATTACCTTGAAAAGTTCAGTATCACTGGTAGACTTCATTGCCATGATTTTCTTCTATTCTAATTAGAGTATGAGCAAGCTTGCTCTATGCACAGCTTAATATAAAAGTCTTCCATTCAAGTGCCTGAATACATGCTCTATACACAGGGAAAATGTGCAGATCCATGTTCTTTCAAAGAAGAGTTTATTTTTTCACTCCAAAAGGAACACTGTTCACTCTGTTGCCATAGAAGTACTAAAGTCAGTCAAAACATTTAATTGCCATTTATTTTCTCATCTTTCACCTTTTTTTTCCCCCGTGAAAAGTAAGTTGATTGCTTGCATCTGAGAACTTAAAATGAGGTCTTCTAAAATATCTTACAAATCACACATGAATCACAAAAATAATCCATTCATCCTTTTATACTGTTTTAAACAAAATATTGCAGGTAAGCACAGCCTTGAAGGACTGGCAAATGCTAGATCCAGAATTTATTCAACTTGGCTCATTTTTGCTCTCACTGTGTCTAAATGTGGTATCACAGGCAGGAACATTGTCCTTATGCATTATCCACCTTGGAACTAAGACTTAGGGGGAGAATTTATATTGAATCTTGCATTCCCACATCTGGAACGACAGTCAATTCTGGATGATTGCACCAGCAGAAAAAGTGCAGTCATTCCCTGAGTGTGTGTAACAGCAATGGGAATGGAGCATAAAGAAGATGTTAAAAACTGACAGGAGACTAAGGGAAAAAGGGTTTTGCAAGCATGGTGAAGATAATGCTTCCACAGAAGACTGAGAAGGGACTCGTCAAATCACACTCTCCCCTAGGTACATCACAATCATGCAAGGGTTGGAGTATGTCTTTTCCCTCAAGTCTAGCGATCCAGAATTTAAAGAGGACTCTCTGGAAAGAGAGACGAAAAGGGCTTGCACACAAACAATGTAATGGGAAGAATATTTACTCTATGCACAACTTCACCATGTGGATGGCTTTCAGCAGTACCCTGCTCATGCTGCATCAGAAGATGTAGTCCCACAGTCTCAATCTAATTAAAGTATTGCTCTCTCAAAAGTGACATCATTTCCTCAATTTCCATGGCAGTATTTATCACTCCAAGTGTGAGTGGAGCTCCTCTGGCTGCCTTTCAAAAATTAAGTACTGGCAAGAATCCGATGAATGCCAGATGATGATGTGCTGGCTTAATGAGCTCAAATCAAAGCAAATCCTGCCTTTTTAACCATCTTACAGTACATCCACATACAGTTATCCAATTGGAAACTGCGTTGAAACACAACCCCTTGAATGACTGTGCAGTAAACGTAAGTGGAGCCTCATTTAGGATCTTCCCTTGTCAAAAGTAAGGTGAATAATTCTAAATTTTCAGTTTTGAGGAGACACAAAGCATAATCCAATATAATATTAGAGCACAATTTGCAACAAGTTTTCAGAATAGCTTCATCTGTAAAAAGTGCCTTTATATCAGAAATTAGCTATTTTATTGATACTCACAGAAATAATTGAAAGGCTTGGGTTGGAAAGGAACTCAATAGTCAACTTGTTCCAACACCTCTGCCACAGGCAGGGATGTCACCCACCACAACAGGTTACTCAGGGTTCTATCCAACTTGGCCTTGAACACTTTCAGGGATGGGGGACTGGGACAAATCTGATTTTAAATTATGCCTGTATGTGTTATATATATATGAATTGAAGGATTCCTATGGGGATGGCAGCCCTGTCCCCGGGGAGGCTTTTCCTGGCAGCTGGTCAGAGGAGAGAAGCTTCCATGACTGGGCTATGAGCAGTCCCTCACCACTTGCCAGTGGGGCAGATGCCCATAAGTCTGGGAAAAAAACACTTGGGAAATCAGGCTGTGGGAGCAACTTCAGCGCATAAAAGCAGGCAATGCAACATAAGGGGACACTGGACTTCTTGGAGGGATCAGGGGTTTGCTCAGAGGGTCACGTTGACCACCTCCCCTTCCTCGCCTTTTCCTCCCTGTCAATGGCTTCCCTGCCCGCACCTTCTCTGCCCTGCTTCACCATTCCTGCAAACCAGCTCGGTGCTGCGGCCGCTGGGTGTCCGTGGTTCCCTGACACCGCCACTCCATGTCCTGCGCTGCCCACTGCCTCTGGGAAAAGTCACTCTGCCTCCAAGACTCAGAGAGTTTTCTGGTAAGAGTTTAAATTAAGTAACTAAGGTCCTTAATTAGAGGGGGGAAATGCTAATTAGACTCTTCAGAAATTGCTTAGTAATTGAGCAGAAGAAATCAATGGCAAATTCTGTAGAGAAGAAAGTAAAGCTGAAGGAGTTGATAACTGAACACCAATTTAGCTAATGGAGAATGAATTAACTTTTCAACACAGACAAGTAATCTAAAATTTCCCATATAAAACCAAGGAAAGGAAACTGAGGCAGTTTATCAAATCACATTATCACTATTTTCTCCTTCTCCAGAGTCTTCTCTGCAGTGACAACATCACCAAAAAAAAAACCTTAATCATTACAGTAAAACTTCACTGGCATCCACACTACCTAATCTAACATGCTGAAATGCAGATGCTGGCTCAGTGTGTAAGAACAATCAAATAAAATCTAGAAACAGGTATAATTCTGGTCTCCATCCCTGCTAAATCAAGGGATGGAGACTAAAATAGTCTGATACCAAACCACTTGCATTATTGCTGGAAATAAAAAGTTTCTCATTCTCTTTCATGTTGTGTCAGGAAACAGTTTTTATCAACTTTCTCTTTGACAGGTTCAGAAAATCAACGGGCAGCACTCTTCAAAGGAGAATGTTTCTGGACTGAAAAATCTTATCTGTGGAGCAAAAACACTTTCCAGAGCATCTTTATCACCAAAGCATATGGAGAAAATATTTTTAAGTATCTTAACCATCTTAATCTTATCATAGTGATATCTGCTAATTTTCAGGCATTGGAACTTTGCTTCTCATGCAAAGTTCTTGCTACTGGTGGAAACTTGCATCTGCAAGGAAATTATTCCTAGAGAGTCATTTCATTTGAGAGTATAAGAAGAGGCTGGACTTGTACACTTTCACCCCACTTTAGGAAGGATTCTGCCCTACAGTCATATCTTGCAGCAGGAATTAACCCTTCCTAGAAGTGATGATACAGAAAGGTTTAAATTTCAGACCTCAAACTGTACTAGCTCAGATAAGCTCACAAAAGACAATAAAGAGGCCTACCCTCATCCTTTGATGAATTATATGAGCTAGAAGTGGAGAGACCAAGGTTTTATACTATGCATAATACTGAGGTAAAATTCTTTCTAACAAGAACCAGCAGACAGGTACACGCAAATGAAGACAGATAAAACCAAACCAAGGAAAGTAATTCACTGTTGAGATGTACATAATTACATGAAAAAGAACACAAAAGAGACATAGCTGTATGTGCAGAGCCCAGAGGAAGGCAGTCCTCTGTACTATTTGCTCAACCCAGGAGTCGGGTACAAGTGGCTGCTGCCCTATTACAGGATGAGAATGTTTCATAACAGGAACAGAGGGATAGATCTTGCAGACAAAGCAGTTTTATTTAAAAGCTTCCTGCAAAACATCTTCGTCACTGTATCATGAAAAAAAATTTGAATGAAATTAAGCTCTAAGGTGTCCTGAAATAAAAACAATGACCGTGCTTGCCTGAAAACAGATGTTATTTGTAGATAAATAAGAGATGGAGACATTATTCTTGATTGGCAAACACAAAGTTCCTCCATAAGAAGTACAGTATAAACTATACAGTAGTATGAGAAATAATGAATTAAAAGTAGTGTTTTAAACAAAACTGGAAAGTAACATGTACCTGAATATCTCTTCAAATTAAATACAAAATTAGTGTTCACTCCTTACTAAATATATGTGGTAAGGCTCTAAAGAAGATGCATTGTATATTGTGTGAAAACAAGACGAAATGTCTTTTTTTTTCCTTCTGTGGCAACCATAAACCCCCAAAACCCTAAGAATTTTATGCATACTTGACGAGTTCACTGTGGCACTTACAATTAAAAATTATATTAGAGTATCTGAACTTGTCACACATGGGCTTGAAAAAGCTTCTAATTATTAATAATTAAGCCAATGTCAAGTTTCTGCTTTTTTAAAACATCAAGTTAATTATGAGTTAATTAAAAGTTTCTAAGGTATGGCTACATGTAGCAGAGCAATGCACAGTATAATATATAGCTACAGTGAGAAACACTCACATGCATGATAAATAAGCACATCAATAAGGAGCAAATGCAACACAATAATCAGACAAAAATGGCTGTGTATCACCAGCCATAAATTTTCAGAGAAAGTGGGTACTTATAGAGATTTAGTAAGAAAAAAGAGTAGTTGTACATGGTGGAAGAAAGGGAGTTTGATTATCTCCGGCACATTTGTGATTTTATTAACACTATTATTGTTCCTCTAAGCAACCTCACCCAAAAGTAACAGGCATTTGAACCACTGAATCCTCAAGTCTAGTCTATAAATCCAGTTATACAAATTAATTAAGTCAAGACAAAGTATGAAATAGCAATCTGAAGAAGGAAGTGTTTGCCTGGCATAGCATCTTTTCTCCAGCTACATCTTTGATGAAATAATATATTACTACTTCCTATAAATCCTATTTCTTTCACTTCTATACTCATATAATGTGCTGGGATTCAGAAAATCAAAGGGTATTAATGCTTATTTTTCCAAAACTTACAATAAATATAAAGTAGTCTGTATTTTCAAAAAGACACAAACATTTACTGTTTTGACAAGTATTAATAAACTGTATTCAGTTTCATTCTCAGCTAAATATTAATCCCTTCAATTTAAAAATTACATCAGTTCTTGGTTAAAATCTGAACAAAGAGAAGATACTCTTAGAAGATGATTCAAAGAGATAGTCAAGCTGAAAATGCTTGCAAGGAGAAAATGAACATATAAGAAGGATTAGTTACATCTAGTAGAATAAAAAGATGTACATAGAAATTATATCAAAAATACAGTAAAAAATCTGAAGCCTGAGGAACATAGCTATCAATAAATGAGATGAGTATAACAAAGGGAAATGAGATTTGCCCAGCTCTTACTATAAACACAGCTCACTTAACAAACAATACTGTCATTGTGAATAAACATTTAGTATCCATCTTAGGGGAAAAAAAAAACAAAACAACACCCAACAACAACCAAACAGAAAATATAAACACAAACCTCCCCCCCTAAGTCTCTTCCTTCCCCACAAACATCAAAAAAGCTTCAGCAAAACACATCAACCTGAAGTCTTTTTCAGAGACAATGTCTGAATTAGTATTTATGACTTATTAGGTGAGCTAGAATTCAAGAGCCAAAACTCAGGTAGTGTTAGGATTAAGAACCTATTAGAATACAGACTGAGTATTCCAATGTTTATTAAGAATTATTAAGAATTTCACTCTATCCACCCACTGCACATATGCAGTACACACTGCACACTTACACTTCTGGGCATTCATGTGATGTGACCCTGCCATTAAAATTTACTGTTCAGGGTGGGGTTAGGGAAGGAAAGAAGTATTTTAGAAATATAAATGAAAAGAAACTTTTGGTAGATGCTGTGATAACAAAAACTCTCCACAGTAATTTCACCAGTCATGCACAATTATTTTAATTCTTTTTAAAGAACTGCACATGTGACACTTCACATACTGCCCTTTTATGGGGAAGTTTCACATGGAGCAGCAAGCATCCTGCTCTTCAGAACTGTTTTTGAGAAAAGATAGAAAGAAATGTTTTGGAACATACATTAGGAAAAGCTTGTAATGCCAAAGATGTCAAATGGTCAAAACTTTCTCCTCCAGTGGCTCCTGAAGTAAGTAATAAAATAGGATTTGACAACAAAATCAGGGTCAATGTATGAGTCACATGGTAGCTGATAACATATATAAACTGCATATAATTTCATTACAATTTTTTCTGACATGGTTATTTTTAAGCTATTATAACAACTACGTTCTGAGTAACTGAGATTAAAAAAAAGTATGATTGTACATCTAAGAAACAGAAACACCCTTACTTTAACACTCAAATAGTAACATGAATCAGAAAATGTTACGAATGTTCGGATAAATTTTGAAAAACAAAATTCTTGAACATTCTAAATCTATAGAAGGGGAAATCCAGATACAATGACAGAAAGAAAATGTTTCCTTAAAAGATCTTGCTTGGCTTCTGGGGCTTGTGTACATTCGATCAGCACATCTTGGACTGTGCCTACTCTCCCAGAGTTAACGATGCCACTTATTATGAAGTCCCTTCAAGACTGTATAAGAACCAATTGCCTTTAAAGTCCTCTGCAGCCATTTAAAACCACTATAAGCTCAGCAGGAAGAGTTATAGGGAAAGAAAGATGCTGGAGCACAGGTTTCCAAAACACCTCAGAAATTTTTGATTGTAATAGGTAACTGCCCCTTCTCCTTTGAAAGATTCTCAGTAACTTGTACAGAAACTTTCAAATCTGTAGGAAAGATGATTTTAACAAAGAAAGGGAATTACACTGTTATTCTGCTGAGATGATACTTGACTTGTATCACAAACAAGTTGGCAAACATATGCAAAGACACACGTAAATGCTGCACTAACTAGAAAATCCCAGAGTTGTTTAGGCTGCCTTTATTCTAATTGAGGTAACTTCAAAATGTTTTCCAATTGAGTGGTTTGGTCTGAAGCAGCAGCTGTTCTGAAATTGAACTTGTGGCCAATGCCAGTCAAGGGGGAACTGTGTAACTTTGCAGAGCAATCTCAGTGTGTGTGGACCAGTTTCCTTTTAGAAGGAAGTTACCAAGGAGCTCCCCTGGAGGTATGGCACCAAACAAGCCCTAACCCATCACATCTTGATTATGGTCAGAATGGATGACTAACCTTTTATGTCTGTTCTGACACAAAAATAGACTGCATTGAGCAGGGACTAGACTGGAAGTGTTCCAGAGGTGCCTTTTAGTGAGTTGTTTTATCGTTTTATAGAAAGCACCAAGACTGCACACAATGTCACTACAAGCATTATGGCAGTAACTGATTTGACCTGCTTCTGTTGTTTCAAATTATTTTCTAATGTAAACGTAGATTTCCATGTCCAATAATTCTTACTTACCAGGTCCACATTCTAATTTAATACAACACAAATTACCCTGGGTACTAAGGAATTTTTGGGAGGCAGTATAGATTCCTCTGCAGGTTTCCTCTTGCAAGGATGGATAAACCTGTGCAATGCTTCTTGTTGTCACAGTCAGACTGCTGCTGACCTCAGGTTAGCTTGGGTAGCTGCACATCACACTGACAAATGCAGTTAATATGCAGCCTGCATTACACGTGATGAGGAACTAGAAAATCATAATGACATGTACAACCTGAAAAAAAACCCCACTGTCAATCATTAAATGGTGAAAATGATGATATTATCATCCTCTCACAGTGGTTAATGATAGCCATTATAAACCAGAATTAATTCCAATTTATCTGCATATTCATTAGGAGCTTGGTATACAACCTTTCATTTTTAGCTATGCAATGGTTTTAAAATATACTCAGTGCTGTCATCATAATTCTACTGCCTCAGTATGAAGATGTACTTCTGATTTTGTCCTTCTCAAAATTGATTATAAAAAGAGAAAATAGAAAAAGAGGAAAGAAAATTAGGCTATTCAAAAGACTAGGATACAAAAAGGCAAACAGAGATATGTGCAAATAAAAAAAAACACTTACAGCAAAATAGTCTCAACTTCCCTAGAATCATAATGAAATCAAAAGGCTTTTATGTCTGGCATCTAAATATTCCCACTTCAATCTTATTCTTTAAGAAAATTATATTTATAGGAGGTTTTCTCTTTCTACCCATTCAACTTAAATTATTTGTCAAACTTTGTTTAGACTCAGTTAACATTGTTAAGAAGCAGAACTTACACTAATTAGCAGTTTTTTAAAGCTTGTTCAGTAAAAAAGTAATTAAAAAAGAAAAAAGAGACTTCCACAATGGTATCCCACTCATATGTTGAAGTGTGAGTGAGGAAGTAGGTACTGCAGGATTTATTTGAGGAATAGTGAGAGATGGAGTCTTTACAATCAGAATATGAAAGCAAGATGACAAAACTCCCTTGGAAGCTACATTCCCGTAATTCTACAGCTCATGGAATAATTTCTTTACTGAGTTCTTTCCTGCTGCAACAGAAATTAATATTTACATCTTAACTGGCATAAAAATCCCAGACAGTGAATCCTACCACATCTGTTCCATGTCTTCTTTCCAACAGCAGTCGGAAGACATTAGCTGTAATCTTGTTATCTTGAACACCTTGTCCAAGGCCACGGTTGTCATCCTGCATAAGCCGACGATCCATGATCACTTCCAGCTGACCTGAAAGAGCAACATGAGGATTATACCAGTATCAAGAATAGGTAAGGGTTCTATTAAACATAAGAAACATGCCCTAAAATGTAACTTATTTTTAAAAAATCATAATATTTCTCTTGAGTTTGGAAGAGTTAGGGCTGATCAATAGTGTCAGGACTGATTACAAAAACAGTTCATACCAGTGGACTGTGGCTGTTTATAACCTTTGAAAAATTGTCACAAGCCTTTCTGCAGAATGTCTAGCAATTTTTACTTTCAGAGTTTATACTAAAGTTTAATATGAAAAATTATTACTATTAACTACTATTTGCAACAAGGATTCTTGGCAATCAATCATCCAAGACAAGAATCACTCCCAGGCAGGACAGACCTTCTGAAGAGGAACTATCTTCACCTTGTACTCCATTCTTTTGCTTCGCATTTGAAGCCAGAGGGAAAAAAGGTATCAACAGGAGTATCTAAATACTCACAATCACTTCTTGTATGGAAAACTTCACTTGTGGGAATAGGAAAGAACTCTGCACTGCATAAGCACTGAGCATGAAATTCTGAGTTTATACTGAACTGCAGCACAGTCACTCAAAATAGCTCTTTAAGCATGATGTTAAATTATATACAACCTGGACAATGAAGTTCACGTTTTTTTCATGTGTCTATCTCCAGAAGGAAACTAGATTGGGGCACGTAATTAAGGCTGTTATGTTTTTGCAGACTCAATCTTCAAACAAGTGTACGTTTCCTAAATAAAACTGAAGACCGAAGTGCTTGTATCCTGAATAAGAAGTTCACAATTTAAGCTTCTAGAAAAGGCTGCTTACTAAGGCAGTCTTTTTTATAGTTCCGTGTTCTACAAACACTTACCCAATTTTCTCAAATACTTGTTCCTCCCTTCCCTTGAGTACAAACAGTTTTTGTTTATCCAGGACAGAAATCAGCTGACAATAGTAAGAAAAAACCTGCTATTTTGATCTAAGGTATTGTTCATGTAACTTTCAGATGGTGGGTTATGCCTTCAGACACTTGTGTCTCACACACAGGCACATAGCTACTGAGGTTTGCTTGCCTAAACTGTAAGAGTTTTGAATTTTCTTCCAGGATCCCTCAGAGCTCCTGAAAAATCTTCAGAAAAAATGTAATGAAGCATATGATACTCAGCAACCACTGAACCTTCAGCTTAATTTTTGTTCTGTTTTGAGGAAGTCAACATGCTTTCAAGGACAAGGTAGCCAATTTAGAAATTTAATGAAATATTACTTAATGATAAAAAATAAGATTAATTCATTCTCCTTTTTCTCTTAGTGGGCACAGAGTAAATATTTGACATTGGTGAATCTTAAATAACATAATACAGTTTGTCAAAGGGTGAAACAGTAAAGAAATCAATGTCATGTAATGTATGGGATACATCTGTTGCTCTTTTATTTAACTGGAGTAGGTGAAAAGTCTATAATGTCCTCTGACAGATTTGAAACAATGCTCACAGAAAGTCAGTTTCTCCCTGATGCTTAACTGCTGTGGAGCCTTCCCCGTTCTGAAGACACTCCTCCCGTGGGACACCTGATAAAACCCCAGGGCCCTGGGTCTGCCTCCTCTCTCTGCTCCCAGCTCTGGGCTCTCTGGGTTTTGCTCAGGCACCCAGGCCTCTGCTCCCCTGCTCCCCCTGGCACAGGGGGAGGCAGGGGGGGAATAAAATGGACTCTCCTTCTAAACAACAGCCTTGTCTTGTCTGTTTTCCCTGTCGCCATTGTGGCCTCCCTAGATCATAATCATCACTCTAGCCACACGCTGCTACAAACTGCAAGATGTCGAACAGCGCTAGCCTTAACTTCCCCAATTTGATGGCAGAGAGTGGGAGTGTGTGTGGATTTAGATAGTGCATTATCTTGTGATGCAAAGACTAAGATTGTTAAAGACAAATACAGACACTATTATCAGGTAACGGAGCCTCTGCAGACTAATTTAGTCTCCAGTTCCCTTTTAATGAGTGCTTAACAACATCAGTGGTGTCAGGGTCATTCACAGGATCAGGCCAATAGGAGTTGGGGTTCCAGCAAGGGCAGGCATGAAAAAATGTGGTGAGTTTTGCATCTGCTAGGCTTGGAACAAAAGGCTGGTATTTTCCACTTTGGTTTTATTAAAGCATCACTGTAGAGGTCAGTGTTAATTCCTTGCCCTAAAGTGAATTAGGTTTGCTAATACTGCCACCAATCCAACATGGTATTCACCCTTTGTAAGAACAGAGTATTTATGACATTCTTCTTAAAAGAAACTATGAAGTAGATTTTGGTACAGTTTCTGATGGACTCTTTCTCTTCAGAGTATTCATTCCATTATTGCTCAAAACCATATAAATTTAAACGGACAACATATATTACAGCAAGGAATTATACATCTTAAGTTTAAATTATATAACGTATTTTGCCCACTACCTCTAGCTTTATTTGAATACCTCCCTCATTCTGATAGAATGAATAACTGTCCTCTGTTTCCTGTCCTTCAGGCCATTCATCATAGCCTCTTCTGCTCCAAGGAGCAAGACCATGTCTCTTTTGGAATTCTTAATACGAATTTATTTTTCTTGCCAACATATTCATCAGCTCTGTCAAACTACTCCATTAAATTTGTGAGGTATCATTTTGCTTCAGAAGTATGCTCACTCTTACCCAGGGTCATACTTATCCTTCATTTCACTAACACTAATCTTGAAAAAAGCTGCTGTTGTTTTTCCTTGACAGGGAAGTTAGGCTATGCTGTATATACCTTAAGACTAGTGCTTTAGTCTATACTAAAGCAAACAAACAGAGCAAAAACCATGATCAGCATCCTTCTTAAGTCCTCTCCTACTAGGGCAGTATGTACTGCTATTTCATTCCAGAGCTCCACTAGAGTTCTTGGGTGAAAAATAGCTGGGTCTGACCATTTATTGCTTCTTCTGTGCTTTTTGCAATCTTTTTGCAAACAGAGAGATCTGTCATTGAAAATAACAGGATCTCATGTGGGACCAACCTCTTCCTCCTCTGTTATACACATACTCGAAAACTTGTCAGAGTGGCAGAAACTTATTTCCTCTCTTCAAATGCTTGTAGGTAAGTATAGTAATCTCTGAATGAACTATTTCAAAATGCCATGAAGGAGAGACCTTTGTCATATCTTTCATCTTATATTTACCATTTTTCAAGCTAGCAACACCTAAAGACTGAGCTGAATGAAGTGTCAAACGAACACCAACATCTTGGATATAAGCCATGGTAGTCATAGGATAGATATTTGCTTGAAGAGGCAACTTGCTCATCGTCAGTCTAGGCTGGATCTGCAATATGAACACCAACTTCAAAAACATACATTCTTTTTATGCAATTAAATTTCAAAGACATTTTCAGACATTTATCCCATGTGCTTTGGAAGAACAACCATCATGAAAGCATTCATTCAATTGTATAATATTATTTAGCTTTTTTGAGATTTGTGGCTAAAATTACCATTTTGGAAATAGTAGCTTCAGTGTACTTTTAGATCAAAGAATATTAAAAAAAAAAAAAAAAAGTGAAAGATTCATCAAGGGAACCTACAAAAAGGGAACCTATAAAAAGGAATAATCACAGTTATAAAATGAGAGAAAAAAATTTCTCCTCTAGAGAGCAAGCAGTGAATAGATTTAAGGTAGCAGAAAAGGACTTGTTGGTTTATAATGGGAACTTATTGGAGTACTGTTGAAATTCTTGAATGGTACACGATAAATGAGTAGTAGTATTAAAATTATTTTCATATTGAAATATTCACTGTCTCCAGCAAAATGCAGTAGTACCAGTAACTGGAAAACCAGTAGTCTTTTGCTCAGGGAGTCATGGTCACCCTGTATTTGCAAAACTATTATTAGCAGAAAGGAAGGTAAGGAAAACCAATTTTTCTCTCTTTTGCGTGTGCTGCACAGTTCAAGTTACAACAATAGCCCTTTCTTCAAACATATTACCAATAGAAAAAGCATAATACATTCAAAAATACATCATTTATTTCCAACACAGCAGCAAGCAGCTGTTCACTAGGTGTGGTCCTTATACACTCTGTTATCCAATGGGTTTTAACTAAACAAACAAAGCAAAGGAAAAAAAGTCATGTATATATACAAGCAACTAACTACATGGTGACTTGTCATAACTTGTTGTATTTATAATTCTTCTCTTAAAAATAATTTAAAGGAATATTCAACAAACTCATTAAAAGCACACAGTTACTTCTCAGTCTGGTCCATGTCAAATTTTATAACAGGTACATTTTTAAAAAGCATTTCTCCCTTTAAATGATTAGTGCAGTTTAACATGAGAGTTTGTTTAATATAAGCTCTTTACATTTAGACAGTCAAAACCTGACACCCTAAGCTTTATAATTAAAAGATGTCAATTACCTGATATCCATTAAGATCAGTATAGAATCTATTTTGACTGTTTATATCGGATGAAATTCTCATTGCAAGTTCACGATTATATTCTCCTCTTATGTCCACAATATTGGAAACTTCAAGAGACTGAGCTTCCAAACCTACATGAAAAAGATGCATTTAAAATCTCTAAAAGTGATTGCCACATGTATGAGAGTGACTGTGCTCCCAGGACACACTGATCTAGATTTTATTTTCTCTTATACCTAACCAGATATTGGTAGACAGTTCAGTTATGCAACAGATGATAGAGCAATATTTCTAATTTGGTACAAATTGAACAGACAGTCTGAAAGAGAGCACTGAAGGGCAACAGGAGCAATACGTGGTAAGAGCCACAACTGTTAAGTGCTGTCTTTAAATAAATATGCTAGAGCAAGACCTGTCCAGTCACTTCTCCTCTTCACTCTTAAGCAGCTGTCCCCATTCCCAGACAAGAATGAAGTTATGATACTCTTGATAGAACTGTTCAACTGAGCAGGAAACTTTGAGCAGCTCCTTTAATCAAATGAGTGACTATCTTCCTTAAAGACAGTGAATTAAGACATTTGAATTGATACAACCACACACACGACACAAACTTTGTTGACAGGGAAAAGGTTCATATTTATTAAAAGATGGATTAGGTGTCCGAAAATTCAGACAAGCTGTTCAGTGAGGTGTTTTTTTTGTTTTTGTTTTTGTTTTTTTTTTTTTTTTTTTTTGTTGTTTTTTTGTTGTTTTTTTTTTTTTTTTTTCCATACAGTGCCTTGTACTGAAAATTAAATACCTTTAATAATAACCTGACCTTTTCAAACAGTTCAAGTCACAGTCTGGAGTGGAATTATACCATCATTCAGCTTCACCACTTCTACCCTTTCTGTAGTCTAATGGGACTAATGATTGCAAGAAGAATTGCGCCAAGCAGAACACAGATATGTATTTGTTTCTCCATCTATTTTAAAATCTAAATGCCACCTGCAGAAGTATAGCAACTGTTAAAATGTTAACATTTACCAATGGCTATTAAACTTCAGTGCTAAATGAAAAACATTTGGTTCAGTTAATTACTTCTATTTTCCCAAACCAAGTCTGGAAAATGTGGAAATATGATCCACTTTTGATGCTCCCAGTAATAGATTTTCCAAATATTTCAAGTATTTTTTCCAAATATTTAAAAGCATAAGTACATTAAAGAAGAATACAGTAATCTAGTTTAGACTGTCATAATTTTTGTACTGCATAATTTGAGATAATACAAAAATATAACTATTAAAAGTAATATAACTACTAAAAGATTAACAAAATCATGCTAATATCAAAAACAGATGTCAATGGCAGCAGAAGTTAAAAATCACTCAGTGGTCAATTACTGAACAGAGTTGTCAACTCCAGAGTATTAAACAGATAAAATAGAATTTTAAAGCCAAAAGTGGCAAAATCTATTTTTCCCAAAAATTACTGAAGATGTAGGAGTTGGGAGACTATCCAACAGCTGGATTAGCCACACAATCAGTCTTGCTACCCCTTGGCAAGTAGGTAGGTTACAACAGGGGATGAGGTCCTGATTTGAAATCAAAATGCATTTATACACATAGTGATTTTTTTTCCACATGCTTTGTTTCTGTACATATCTAGTAAGACTTCAAAATATCCTATTTGAATTGAAGTAATGCTATATAAATAATTCCCCTTACAAAGCAAGGAAATAGACCTCAGCAAAGCAACAATGCAAAGCTATCAAATTTTAAATTTTGAAAAAGTTTACTTAAAGAAATTTAGATAAAAACCCACCAAAGAGCAAACAGACAATATAGAAAATATATTTTGCATCATTTTTCCTTGTCAAAGCTAAATGTGTAGGACTTAACAATGTATACATTACATATGTAATGGTGTAAGTATTAAAACATTGTGATGAATTAAAAAATTGCCAGAAAGAACAAAGGAAAAAAGTACTCTCACAAGGAAAGATAAATTTAAGTGTTAGGAATTGGCAAGCAAGTGATTTTCACTGACAACTCATTTTTCTCTGAACTGTGAACTAAAATACTTCCAGCAAGCATTAAGTAGCAAATTAAAGAAAAAGGAGTACTACAGAACTACACTTTAAAATAACAACCTCACCCTAACAAAGGGGAAAAAAAAAGGCTTTTCAGGCTTTTTCCCTTGCTGAGAATTTTAGTTTACTAGAACTCACACAGGAACTTAACTTTATTTCCACATTCTTGGCAACCTGGTACCTCTTGACCTCAAAGTATCTTTTTTCATATAAGATGATTTTAACTATCTGTCACATAAAACAAAGAAACCATAGTCTTAGATATATGTTGTGTTTCCTTAGGTTCTTCAGCAATGAATGCAAACTCTTGGCTTGTGTTCCTAAGAAGTACAAGTTAAAGTTTGATCCAGAATTACTATATGAGTTGGGAACTGAATTCTGATTAGCTTTTGGCATATGTATAAACTCCAGCAACTTCAATGTACAAATGTCACAAAAATGAAACATCTGAATCAATTTTAGTTCTAGATTGAAATACACTAGAACTAAAACAAAACAAAAAAAACAAAAAAAAAAATCAAACAGATGATGCCATTATTATTTTTGAAACATAAAAGAAAGAAGAAGAGCAAGCAAGACTTTCAAAGTACTTATAACTTTTTTTTTCGAAGTTGTTTAGGAAAAATAATTAAATATGATAAATAGGATTTTAAAAACATAAAGACAATTTTGATTCCTACAGTAAAGTTGGTAATACAAAACATGTAAGTTCCTTCAACTGAAAACATTAATCAGTGCTTCTTTATTTCAGAATAATTCCAGTAAATATAAATAATGAATAACTGAAAATGTATGTTTCTTAATTACAGAAAGATACACTGAAGCATGTTAACTCCAGTTTCCATATGAAAATAACTGTATACAATCGCACCATGATTTCCACCTTCTTTTATATTTTTCAGTGGCTAATTCCAATCAAGTTTGGAAGGGTAGAGAGTTTCCAAAATTACTGTTTACTTAGAATTTCCTTGGAAATCAATAGCTGAACAGTAGAAAAACTTAAGAAGAAAAGCAACTTAAGAAGAAAACTGAAGGCAGCAAAGGAAAACTGGTATGATGTTATGTCCTAAGAGCCAAAACATTGACATTTGGTACTGGTGCCTCTCAACAGACACAGACAATTCTGTCATGAGCTCTGTCAAGCAGAAAAAGGACATACAAAGGGAGGTCATAAATAACTAAAGCCTGTTGTTGTGAAGTAAACCAGACTTCACTGTTAAGGTCACTGATATATATTGTACGTCCACCAGTAAATGTGAAACTATGAAACTAACTATATTCTTACATTCTTTCCAAAGTATTTAATTTTTTTTTTTTTTCTGATTGTCAAAATGTGTAGCTAGTTACAGCATTCAGATGAATCAGTAAAGTCTGGAGAGGTATTTCCAAAAAATCTGTTGAGTTTAAGTATACCACCTCAATGACTAGCATGATAGTCAGAGAGAAATCACAGTGCAAAGTGTAATGGGGTCAATAGAACCTCAGTCTCATGAACTCTGCACTAGTGCAGAGGTGCATTTAAACATTAAAAAGCCAGGTAGGATCCAAGATCAATGTGATGCAAAATAACTGCCAAGAGAGACAGAATTTCACAGCTCTTACCCTGGACTTTATACAGCCGTATCGTATGTGTCACGTGGTGAAAAAAACAAACAACTTCTGAGAAAATCGTTCCATGAGCAACTCTTATGGTAGGTGGGTCTGTAAAAATATAAGGCTACAAAAAGAAAACAGAAAGTCAGAGTGAGTATTTTGGAAGTTTTTCATAAATGTAGTGTCAAAAAATTAAAGTATTTAATAAATATTAAAATAGTGGTTTTTTTAAACCATTCTAGATCTAAACATTGGAGATTAAAATTTATTCCTAATCTGAAATTCAGCAACTTCTCTTCAGAGTCCTATATTCTCTTTAGCTAAATTTAGGTTAAGTCTCATTACACATCTCACAAGTATTTTATGTGGATTAAGGGATACAAAGTCTACAGACAAGCATATGAATGTATTGAAATTGTATCTGGATTGAGCTCTTTTGCTAGAAAAATTATAACTGCTAACCAGTAATTAAATACTGTACTTTCGAAATCTGGGGCAGGTGGTTTGACTGCCTCCCTCAGTGGTACACACTGCACAAGGGAAGCCTCCCCCTACTCTGCTGTGTAGATCAGTTTGCATATCCTTTGAAAATAGAAAAGAAAGCTTTTCCTTCATCAGAAGCAGACACCGTTGCCAGTGGGCTCTCTGGAATGCAGGGTAGGGCTGGGAATCATTACAAAATGTCAATAAGGACAGCAGCCTACCACTCATGGCTCCCACAGACAGGACAAACATTGCATATTCACAGTCAAACCAAAGAGATGAAGAAAATTATTTTTCCACGTAGTCACAGGATTTAGAGTTTTGGCTGGGTAAGCAGTGACATTTTTAAAAAAAACCTGTTGATCCCAACAGGTTTGCACCTGTGTGCACCAGATGGAAATAAGTGGATGGCTGCAAAGGTAAAAATGAGTTAAATATTGAGAGTGTACAAGTCAAAAATGAAAATACAACACATGCAACTACTTCAATAGGGAAACAGCTGTAAATAAAGACTTCACTCACAAAAAAAACATCCCAAATGCTTGAAAAACACATTATTCAGAGGGATCTAGGCAGAAAGCTCTCAGAGGGTGGCTGTCTTACTTCTGTATATAGTAACTCCATAAGGACAGAGCACGGTCTTTCTTGAAGCATTGATACCAAAGAACAAATGCATCTTGAAGAAGAGCAGAGATCAAGCTCACATACATACAGACAAAACACACTAGAGAAGAGCAAGTATAGGCAAATATCCAATATTCTTTGAGCATATAATAGGGAAGATTTCAAGAAGTATTGTCTAAAAGAAAAAACTGAAAGGGACTTTCAAGGGCAAAAAGCCCGCCTTTTCTATTCACTTACTTATTCTTAGAGCTTCAGAATACTCTTTAATAAAAGCTTTGCCAGAGCTACAAGAGGCAACTCTGCAGTCATCAGCTACAGGAATATTTTGTACAGGAGTTTGGAAGAGAAATCACAGTTACTTACACTTTGATAAGATTGTTTGGTTTAGGGAGAAAGGGCTTTTTCCTACTGAAAATCTTATCCCGTTAATCAGTAAAAAACCTCAAAATAGTGTTTTAGACTTCTTGATAGTCCACATGAAAAAATTATGGAATACTTCCATAGGCTCTCATCTTGTCAATAAGACAGACAAATGTTATCTTTACGCAAAATCCATTTGCTAGGTGAGAAATACAGAAGGAATATAGTATTCAGGGGGCATATTAGACAGATGAGCTAATATGCTCCGATAAAAGAAATTTGAAGACCAGATCTTAGGTTAAGACCTCCTATTTCCATGAAAAACTGACAATATCCGTAACTGTAGACTGAATTCTCCCCTTCTGGCAGAAGAGAATTATTTGCTGTTCTATCACATATAGGCAGAGAAGACAAACTAATTTCATTGGCCACTACCTGATTTCTAGAAGTTAAAAATCCCATAGAGGAGGAACTGGATGACCAAACAAAAGGTGGGGTGATCAAACCGTTCAAAATCCTCCCTGCAGGGCAGAGCAACATGAAGATACTCAAGCTAGCAAAGACAGACTCAAACAGCACCTAAAGGAACTCTCAGAAAAGGAACTGAGAAACTTGAGGTCATCAGGACAAGCCAATGACCTGTGGCCTAGGAGAATGTCACTTACACAGACAGCAGACTGCCAAATATATTCTGGTACCAAAGTAACACTGATCTTAAGGTCTTGTGTAGATTGTAAGAGTATTTTTTGCTCCGTCCTCGCTGGAGCTAGCCAGCAAAATGGAGAGATGCTGGGTGAGTGACAGGAATATAAAAGGTTGTGCACTTACTAGAAAAAAATTACATGAAGTAATTTCAAAAATCAAAAATTAAAAAAAAAAAAAATACTAGACCCAAACATTTGGAGGAACTCTTTTCCACTGAGTTTTTTAGTACAAAACATGAGTGTGATATTGACAACAGCTATCAAAATACACAGAAAGCTGAAATGAGATGGATATATCAGCTCTCAGATTCTAGGATATTGCCACAAATATTAAGTTCACACACCTGAGCCTCCGAGCTGCACATGTAGTCAAATCAGCTCCTCTTCTGAAAATAAATGCAACTTATTATACACTGTTCTGAACTAAAGAGAAAGATGAGCTGATGGAAAAGAAACTGTTATTTTGCAGATATTGCCTGAAACTAATAAATTTTAAAAGAATAGTAATTCTTCATTTTGCTAGGACATGCACTGAGTTTGCAAGCCTCCAATTCAGTCACAGTGCTAGAAAACGCACAAAAGGGGAAGGTGGCTTACAAAGGCAGATGCTATCACGTAGTCTTGGGGATCAGACAAGTTCTTTCTGATAGAAAGAGTGGCAATATGATGTATACTCAAGTTCTCAAGGATGACTGACGTTCCCTGATTATTGGGCAAGCAGGGAAAATGAAGTTAAAATATGGCAGTGACAAAACAGGGGAGCCTTCAAATACATATTTAGTGCCTAGAAAAGCACTAATCCTAGAACTTGATTTGTTGATAGTTACCAGGAGAAATACCAGGAGTTCAGAACCTATAGAGAGATAATTGCCCAGGTTTGCCTCACCAAAAACATTTCAATCTACTAAGCTTTTGCTTTTAAACAGGAAAATATCTTTATGCATTTAATATGCAATTAATTATTCTAGTATCATTGTAAAGATCCTTGGTGAGATGCACAGGTCTGTGAAAGGCTCCTGGTCCCGGATCTGAAATACAAAGGTACTTTTGATGTGAAAGGCAATGTGGAAAGAACAAACAGTGATAGATATTTGCAAAACTGATTTGACAACGTCCTTGTCTCAATTCAGTGTTAAGTCTGCTTTGTAAACAAGCATGGACTAAAGGACCTTCCAGCATGAAGCAATCTGTGATTACTCACACCTCAAACTGGAATAAAAATATGTTGCTTTCATATCCAATGGCTAGTCTGAAGACGTCACTTTCTAGAGAGTTAAAATAAATAGCTGTTGTAATATCTGTTCCCCTCAGCTCCAGTGGAATGAATTTCATTGTATAAGATCCAGCAGCCTAATGAGGCAGCTTCTGTTGAGCCTAGAAATCAGTATTTTTCAGAAACAGGACAACAGAACTATGGGTCAAAGGCTTCAGAAATCATCTTTCTGTACTCCTATTCAAGCGAAATAAGACAATCTTTTCCCTTTTTTTGAAAGATAGTGGGAAGGAGGCCTGGGGAGAAGCTAGCTAGGAATTTTAAGGGAGACTACCTGGAACAATGTAATACATCATGGATCCCTATGGTATATTAAAATACTCAAAATCAAAACAGGTGCCAAAGGGTGGAAATAACTGGAGGTACACCTTCACCAAAATATTTACTGGCTTGTATAGAAAATGGCATGGTATGTTGCAGCCTGGAGGCACGAAGTATGGGCAATTAACTTTTCTCTTGTAGACAAATAAAGCACTCCTAACCATTTTAGTGTGGCCAGGAAACTTCTGGTAGTGAAGCACACTGTTGGTCTGGGTGGCAAAAACTTGCCCAGGGGAAAGTTTTCAACAACACATGAAATGTTCTGCATTGGTCTAAAATTAAAAAAAAAAAAAAAAATCATAAGACAAAGCCTGCAGGAAAAGGTGCTTCTCAATAGCAGATTGCCCCTTATTTGTCAGGGTGTGAGGTTAGACTGAGCTAATATCCTGTATTTCAGCTCTAGCACTAGAGATCCTGCAAGGGGAAAAAAAAATCTGTTTTCTTATATATTCTGTTAGTACATAAGTACCTATGGAAACTAGTACATACACAGAATCACAGAACCAGCTGCCTGAGGGAGAATCAAAATTTCCTAGTCTGGGTGTACCAAAACCCATCACTTTGATACTGAAAAAACTTATTTGTAAAACAAAAAAATCAACTACTCACACTGATCCCACAAACATTTAGCATCTGATGCTTTGGAAAAAACTGCTTTGCTCTATTCCCTATTGATACCAAGCAGGGCTACTAAGAAGTCCTCACGTATTGACTTGTCTTGAATACACAGAGGAAAATACAGACATTTAACTGTTTCAAAGTTTATTGAATACTGTGGGTTTTTTTTTTCCCACAGATCTACAAAAAAAAAAAAAAAAAACCAAAAAAAACCAAGTTGGACATTCTTCACAAAATCACAGGAGTTAAAAAACATGTTTTGTCTTTATGAACTTTGTTATATTTATTGTGAGGCCCAAGGAAATCCGTTCCTTTCAAACTTTGTTAACATTATCAATCAGTTAGACTGCACTGCAATTAAAAAAAATTAAGACGCTGCCTTTTTCCCTGGTGCCTTGCTTTCTGTTTTAATTTTGCAGGAAAAACAAAGGCATGGTAGGGGAACTGTCCTATCTCTCTAGACCTGCAGGATGGAGCCCCCACTCTGTGCCTCTCTTCTGGACTTTGCACTGTTGTAGTTCAGCATTATGGTTAGACAAATGATTAAACAAGATGAAGAAAAATAATTTCTGAGTATTACAGAACTGAAAATAAAGAAACCAAAAAATTTATCAAACATAAAATTAATCAGTTAACAAAGGCAAAGAAAACATATAACTCTACTCATACCAAAGGAAAATAGTCCAAAATAAAAAGCAATTATTCTTTGCAAATTTTGCTGTAAAACATAGGGTAAAGGAGGTAAGAAAAAAATCAAAACAACAAAATACCTAGCCAAAAATCAAGAAAATTGCCTGCCATCTATCCTGCCAATTAACACAAGAACTTAGAAAGCTAGTCAATCCGCATTACACTAAGAACCCTGAACAGATGGCATTTCTTTTAAGACAGAAAGCATTAGCTCAAACTGGTTTAGAAACTACTATAGAATTACTCCGTTATTCCCAGTGGGACAATTTAATTAGTGTTATTAAAATGCAAGCCAAATCAGCCTTATGGTGAAGCAAAATATTAATGAAGCAGAATTTTCAGAAGCATAGCAATTTCATTTGTATTGTATAAAATGTTACAAAAGTTGAATAGCACCCTTTTAATGTTAACTTAAAATGTAGTTTAATTTCATTTTTCTTTTCTAATTGTGCTTGCAGACATGTGATAGACTTTTTCTGTTTTAACCATACCATTTTGCTACCTCAATTTGTCTAGATTATTTTCATAAAGCAAATTTCTTAAATGTATAGGTAAAATAACGTAACTGCTAGATTTAGCGATTATTTTTAAAAGCAAAAGATGAAATAGAATATAAAATGAAATTAGTTAAAGTGTGACCACACAGCTAGTGAAAAGTAAAAATTAAAAACCCTAAGTGATATTATTCAAGTATTCACAGACAAAAACACAATAAAATTAAGAAATATGAAATGGCTTTTAAAATTAGTGATAAGGAAACCCTGATGAACATGTCTGAAGTAAATTATTATGGGACTAAATATACTAAATAGTTCAAACCTGTCAAATCACAGACCTCAAAAGGTGTGCTTCTAGGAAAGACTGCCAAAAGAAAAGGAAAATGTTCTGTTTCCTTCCAGACTGATTTACACAGATAAAAGGGAGAAATAGGAAAAGAGAAAAAGAAAACAGAAAGAAAGAAAGCCAAACACCTTTCCCTCCCGCCAAAAAGCAGAATGATTACTCTTGCATATTTCCTAAAATGGTAAGAATACAGCTCATAGTTTGCCTTATGCATGCAACTTGAGTTTTCACAAGAGAAACTCAGAAGAAATATGCTGCCAACTAGCTAGCTTCATAAATGTTCATTATTTTATCTTTTGCCTTCTGAAATATCATCCTTCCAGTTCCAAAAGGGAAGTAGTAGACTCCATATGGTAATGAAGTCATTGTAAGAACACTGCCATCTCCTAATTTCCAATTTGAAAACTAATAGGACTATGCTGTTGCTCTCCAATAATTACACAGCTAAAAATACAGATAACCCTAGAGAACTAAATCAGAGCAGATCCTTACTACTCTGTCTTTATATTCACCAATTGGGACTCAGTATCTTAGTTACTATATTAAACTAAGTATGCTAATATCAGCTTAAAAAGTAGCTCTGAACCAGAAGCAACACATTCACAATTAAAAAAAATAAAAATCAGAAAAGTGAAGATGTAGAAATGAATCAGTACACATTTTCATCATAGAAAGTAAAAATGAACTTATTTCATCGATAATGAATGGTGACACCTCACTGAATTTCTGGCAAGGATCATATGTTAATTTTTTTGGGGGGGATCATAAATATTCTCCAGATTTTCACAAGTTCTATTTGTGTTCTTGTTCTGATGTAGGATTAGGAAGTATGAATTTCTGCCAATCATTTCAATAGCCCATATCATTTTGTCTAGCCACACACAGCTTTTATTTCAGTTTTGGGGATAACTAGCTCTTTCAATCTGTATTTGCCAAACACTTTAAGTTACTTCAAGATTAGAATTTCTTTGCAAACACAAAGTTTACCTTGGCATCTCCATCTGGTAAGAAGAGATAAGCTCCACTTTTGTCTCGGTTACTGGTAGTTCCATACCAAGCAAACTCCACCTTCATTTGATGACTTTTACCGTCTTCCTTGGTGTTTATTTTCTAAAAGGACAGAGATTCATGTTAGGTTTCCATAAAGCAGCACAAGAAAGTAAAATATAGTGCTTTGAAGTAAAATATAACATACCTCCAGTAATCCAGACATTCCAGAAAACCATAATTTCATGTATGCACTTTCCAAGATTATATTATCCACAGAATGCTGCATCTCTTTTATCTTGAAAACTCTATCTGGCTTCTCCTGCCTGCTATTCCTTACATATATGTTATAGTCAGCTAAAACTGCTTCTGAGCTTTCATCCTCCAGAAGCTGGTAAACTCCAATCCCAAGAGGTGGTAGATGTGCCACAAAAGACATCTGTTGGGAGCAAATAAGTAGCCATTACTAAAAATAGCAAAATATCAACTTTATACAGAATTTATGTTCAGAGTAATTCCTTTTGCTTGAATAATTTTAGGATGGCTGAGTTTTCCCATAGTCCATAAATAAATATGAAGAATTAACAAACAAAAATATCTGCATGACTAATTTGCTTAACATCCAGATTACCATTATATTTATGCAATAACAATTTTGAATCTTGTTAAGAATGTTAGTTGTGATATGCAGTTCTGCGTATATTTGCTTTTCATTGAAGATGCATGTGTATTGGATCAAGACTCACAGACTCACTTATCACAGACTCTACTTATCACTTGAATTTGAAATTTAAATTTAAAAATGCATTAATTTAAATAACTAAGTGTAAAGCAAATGTCTCATTTTCAGTCTCTGTTTTTTTAGGAACTATAATCTGCATAGCAGAGTCATACACAAGGTACATCTCCAACACAATTTGTTTAGAATTTGAAGTCCAGACAAGTAATTTCACTTCCTCTTCTTCAGGCACTAAAAGTACTAATTATTGTGCTGGTTTTGGCTGGGATAAACTTAAATTTCTTCATAATAGCACTTCTGGTGCTTGGTTTCAGTATTAACCACTTTGATAACACAGGGATAAATATCCCAGCTACAGCTGAGCAGGGCTTATGCAGCATCAGGGCCCTGTCTGGTGCTCCACTGGGAGGAGGCTGGGGATGCACAAGGAGTTGGGAGGGGACACAGCCAGGACAGCCAACCCCAACTGACCAGAGGCATATTCAAGACCACATGGCATGATGCTCAGCAATAAAAACTGTGAGAAGAAAAAGGAAGGGGGGATGTTCGGAGTGATGGTGTTTATTTTCCCAAGTCACTATTTCATGGGATGAAGCCATACTCTGCTAGGGATGGCTGAGCACCTCCTCAGCCTTGGGACACAGTGAATGAATTCCTTGTTTTGCTTTGCTTGTGTGCACAGCTTCAGCTTTACCCTCGAGCTTTCTCACCATTGCCCATCCAATTTTTTCCTCCACACCCACTGGGTCAGTGAGCAAGCAAGTACGTGGGGTTGAGCTACTTAGCAAGGTTTACTCACAATAATTATCCCTTTGGAACACAACTGAGAGATAGTTATTGAATTAGCTCCACAGAAATATTATCTTGAATTAAGTTCCTACATAAAAAGGAATCAAAACATAAGCCTGAAAGCAATTACTATTACAGTCATACACTATTACTATTTCATTAAAAATTTAATGAAATAAATTTCTGATATGTCACATGATCATTGAAGACAATTTTCTATAATGATGTACAACCCAAAAATTCTTAGAAGTTTTGCTTTAAACAAAAAACAGGAGGTGGGCTTGAAGATATCTGTCCAGCTTGAGTATCTGGAAGGGAAGAGGACATCTAAATGTAAATGCTTAAGCCATTTCATGTATAAGACCTTCCAGCTGGAGTGCTTGAGAACATACAGACGTGTTTGTCTGTGTGTACAGACTGGCACTTGAAGGATGAAGCAGCTCAATTGAGAAAGCGAGGGGAAAAGACACACATCCAGTATTTTCCAATCATGCAGCTGAAACTGATCCTTTAAATGTAGTAAATTATATCACAAAACTTTAACACCTTACCAGTTTAGGAGACATTAATGCTAAACACATGTATATTGACTTTTTAGGGGGTTCTTTGGTGGGTTTTTTTTTTTTGGTGTTTTTACTTACAGTAACTGAATAAATAGCACTGTCTCTGAAGAACAGAATGGCCAATATATGAAGTACACTTTTCATTTTATTCAACTATGAAGCTACAGTAGCTATCAAAAAACATATTTTAATGCTTTTTATATAAAGTAGGGTACCTGATAAGCTTCATGTGATACTGTAGTTGCTCCATCCCAAACAGCACTAATCTGGACAGTAACAGGTTTTCCCAAAGGACACAATAATTTAACTCTGGGTGAATTCACATTGACTGAAACCACTGAAAATCGCTCTTGTTCCGTAGGATTATGTATCAAAAGGTATCTGAAAAAAACATATTTACTAAATTATCTTCTGGCAACCGAGCTTCCTCCTTCAGGTTTAATGTAACTGCACATAAATTTTACATACAGAGGATTAAAACAATGTTAGAACAACAGGTACATACCACAACAAATAAATATACAAAACATAACCAAGAAACAATGGATATTTAACATCAATTATTTGCAGATCTTCTTTTCTTAAGGCTATTACTTGTCCAAGAAATTTTGAAAACTCCTTACAAAAAATACATCTAGTTCCCATTATAATTGCTAAAGAATTGCTATTCTTTAGCAATTGCTAAAGAATTCAGTTGCAAGCACAATCAAGATACTTAAGGGCATTGTAAATGTATTTTTCAGGCTGAACTATCAAATTCTCATCCACAATTGCCTCTTTTTAACACAGCTTAGAAAAAAGTGAGTGAAGAAAACTGGCTCTTCATATATATATTCACTAAAGGAAGTAGTTTCTCTCTCCTATAAGGGAAATATAAAACTATTTAAATTATAATTTAGCATCATTTACTATGGCAAATATTTGCATATCTTCTTAATAGGTACATATGGAAAAACCATTTTTTTCCATAGTCTTCCATTTGAACACAGATTATGTTATTAACCAAAAGAATCAGCCCTGAGCTGAAGACAGCTTTTATTAGTCTATATATTTTTTTATTATTATTCCAGGTTCATGTATTGTAAGGTATAGAAAAACATTTGTAGTATAGAAGGTATAGAACATTTGTGGTTCATACATCTGTAGGACTATCATTGTACTTCTTGCCTTTTCACTGACAAGCTCAAAGAATGGAGTATTTACAGCTGTTCCCTGAAGTTTCCCTCTGTTCATGTCATCCTTTTGAAGAAGTCTTTTACAACAAAAGCTGCTCTTGCCAAAACTTCTGGTATCTTCTTAACTATACACAGTAGAACCAATAATCTATCTTCAACCTCCTTAACACTCCACTGTTAAGCAATTTACTTCTTCATGGGATCTGATCTTACATCAGCTCCCATGAGATCCATTTCTTACTTATCAAATCACTCCTTCCACATTTCTTCTAAAAAGATTCTCCTTCTCTGCTCTGTGTTTTCTATGCAGATTCTTCAGGGTTTTGTCCATGGTTTCATTTCTTTTGCTTTCACATCTTAAACCTCAAATTCAATTACCCCCTTCATAGACCAAACCACTTCACCCAGAATTGTCTCCATCCACCCAACCTACAAATCTCATTCAGAATCCTGACCAGGTCACCATTTCCCCCTTATCTTCTTACTGGCTTCCTTTGTTTGCCTGCATCAAACTTGGCTAGTAAAATTCACAGCACTTCACTGCTACCCTATTATTTCACAATCAGTATGAAATGAAAGGTCAACTCCAACTTCTCATTAGTTAAATAAACAAAATCAGAGGCCTTATTAGCTTTTTAGATCAAGAACTTTTGGATTACTTGCCATATATCAAATGAGTTTCCCATTAAAAATATTTTCTTTTTAACTCCTTAAATTCCTGTGCTGAAGTATTGTTTAAATCATGACTTCAAACTATACCGATGATTTTCAATGTGCATTTGTGATCACAACCAAAAATGCTTTTGGATGCTTTCTTTTGCCCTGTTTCATGCTGAAGACTCCTAGATTACTAGACAATGTAATAGTTAACCATATTCTGGGTTAGCTTTCAGAGTCTTTAAGAATTTGTGCAAGACTTTCTGAGAACCTCCCCTAGACTTGGGTAGGGCAATTTACACTTCTGCTTATGTGGAGCTGTCTTCTTTCAGAGAAAGATTTTAATTTAAATGTTTTGGTTCATCTCAATAGGTGTTTTTGTTGGTTTGTTTTGGTGGGGTTTTTTTTATGACATCCGTGGAATCAAAAAACCTAGCTAAACCAACCCAGCCCTCAGTCTCAACCCATTACAAATTAGGAAGAGAAAAGAAATTATATCAAAATTTTTTAAGAACTCCTCATGTACTCTGAAAAAAGAGTGTTAGGAACTATGTCAGAAACAATACAGACTGAGAGATGATTGAACACCAAAGCTCAAAATAAATCCTCATTCTCATCCATCAACAGAACACCACATCTTTTTTTCTTTATTCTTCTTATACAATTGAATTTCTCAATTTTTATGCCTCCAAGTAAAAGGAGACCTTATGCATATAATAATTTTCAGTAATGCTACACATCCTCATTAAATTTAAATTATCTGCCAAGCAAAGAACATATTAGTGCAAAAAATATTTCCAGAAACTTTGTTCACCTTCCCATAGGTACAAACATATTTCACAACTTTAATTAGTTGCATGACAAATTTACTTATAACAAAAGACCTTATGAACTGCAGTATTATTATTATTATATTTCATCAGGCTATTTAAAAAAATTGTATTAGATTAAACAAATCTATTGTTGTATCAAAATGTATATATTTTTTAACTTCTTGAATCAATGTATTTTAAGTTCATTATGTGTGTGCAGAGTAATAAAATAGAGGAAGCTAGCAATGACAGGGCAGATTTTCAGCACTTAAAATGCAGGAGTTTTGACTAGACACTAATATCTTGTTTTGACATACTATTTCAGGAGGACTGTAGTAGTTATACAAAGCAAGACATAATTCGTGTGCATATACAAAAGCACCGACTAATGTAATTAAATCACATTACTTCTGAAGTACCATCCAACTCCCACCCTTAAATAATATCCCACTATAAAAATTGTAGATTTTATTTGAAAAAAAAAGAGCTACACCTTACTTAAGCTGTATCATTGCAAAGACTGTCACACAAAAAGCTGTGTACAATGGCTTAATGCACTGTGGTTGCATTACAGAGAGAAGCAACTTGATAATATTTAAAGGTTTTCTATTCCTTATCTTAAGGCATGAATATTACTGTCTTTCAAAAAAAGCCAGCAAATATTTTCTTTTCATTATTCAGTTAACTGGTCTTTAGCAACAACACCAAGAAAACTATTAAAGTTTACATATTTCATTCAGTTAAAGAGTGAAGGGCTATTGGTAAAATTAATATCAAAAATTATATCTGAAATATTTTACATTAGAGGCACCATTATGGCCAACAGTCAGCCATCATTTATTTTATTTATTCAAGAAATCTAAGAATCCTAAAACTATGTTAAAATAAACTGCATTGATATAAAAACCATGACTAAACCACTCACATGGAGACCACACATTTCATCACTGCACAGGGAGCAGGAGTTAACTGCTCCCAATCCATTCAAAAAAGAGAAGTTATTGTAGATTTGAGCTCTTAATCCTGAACTGGAAGCATCACAAATATTTGAAATTTAAGAAAAGCAAATCCTGACACCTTTTCAGACACTTTCAGAAAGATATACTGTGCATTCTTTTACCCCATACTTTTTTGGGTCTCTGAAACTCAGAACAGCATGAGCACTTTCCCTAGGTAATCTACTATTAATAACATTAATAAACTCTATTAAATATATACATACAAGAATATTTTGACCAGTCTTTCCTGTAGTACAAGATTTAACTCGTTGTGGAACATTTTCAGCAAGAGCTAGAACACACCCCTCCCCTCCCACCTCCCCACTTCTTACTTCAAATATTTTCATTATTAAATTAAGAAAATATGTAAAGTGCTGTAGCTTTATTTATAGACATGAATAAAGATGATTTGTTTAGCTCTCTAACAACTTTAATCTCTGTCTCCTAAAATAGTATTTTTCTTAAACAGAAGAGCTTTAGTATTTCAAAAGATCACTGTTTTCTGTTTCTCCAATGTGCATAAACATATAGGCATATATGTTGATACACACATTTACTGGTAACACCTGCAACACAATTACCATAATTACCATTTCCTTTTGAAGTTCATTCATCCTTCTTTCTCAAGGGATGCATTCAACTAAGATGAGAAACCACAACTCACTACTAGTAAATGTCAGAGCATCATCAGTGATAAGGGCTTATTCAAAAACCACCTTTCAAGGCACTTGGGATTTACAGTTCAAGACAACAGTGTTCATTGTTCAGCAGAATAATTTTATTCAAATACATCTGGAGAACCAATTCCTTGAGGACCTCTAGCTCAGATAGATCAATTTCACTAAATTTCTACAGCAAACCTTCTGAGATGGATTGGAGCATTTTCCGTTATAAATGGTTTCAGATTCAGTTCTTTGGACCCATAAGCACAGTTTTAATGCAAAGTTACATGAACAAAACTTTCAAAGCTGATTAGTTCCTTTCACTCTTCTCTTATAAAGGCCAAGGTAAAAACCACCTAAGTGGTAAAAAAAAAAAAATGCTGAAAACTGAGAAAAGATACAAGCCATGAAGCTAAATTATATACTGTATCAGTGGTCTTCCAGTGAAGAACAAAAGAGAACAGATGCGTGTGAGTTCTGAAAGAAACAAGAGAGGAGTAATGAAAACAGATTTAAATGCTTTACACTATAGAGAAAAGGAATTTAAGTAACTACATATGTTAATAGTCACCAGAGAGGCTGTTGGGTGAGAAACCACAATTCAGCTAGAAATGTATCCTGAGTTCTTGACTCCTGATGGACTTTGATAGACTAGGACTTTAAAATTGTAAACAAAACTGAAATTCTCTAAAAAAAAAATAACATCTCACTGGGTAATAGAATCAAAACTGTCTCACATCTTAAAATTACAAGGAAAAATTGCTTCAAAAGATGGCAGAAGAGTCAGTAGGTAGTAATGTTTAATTACAAAACACGGATGTATATGAGGTAGAAACAAACTAGGGCTTAATATTTAAACTACATAAAGCACTGCTTGCCATAGTAGCTTCCAAAAATACCATTAAAAATCAAAACTATGAGACTTCTGATGTCTTCTGATAATGAAATTTCAACAAAAAAAAAACCCAAAAGTCCAAGAAAATGACAATCCTAAGAAACTGTCATGAATTGCCATTACACATATGCATGTCTTTGGGGATGGAGGTACATGGAAGGAAAAGATTCAAGACCATCTACTTAAACCAGGCATGTATCTGTTCATTGTGCAAATATGTACAACCTCCCTTGAAGAAAAGACTTCTATGATGCTTGCATTGAAGCCCAAGAAAACATCAAGATACTTATTTTCCTCTTTTTTTTTAAAATACATAATAAAATCATAAGTAACTTGAGCACAAAAATTACTCCCCTGTTATTTAAAAAGCCCTCTTCTTGCTGTAGGGGGCCACGGGGAAAAACATAGACTAAAACCTAAATTAACAATTCCCTTTTCTTAAGAAGGAAAACTCTACTGAATATTTACTCAAACTGGTAGGTAAAAAAAAAAAAAAAAAGTTATGTCAAGTTACTTAGCTCTTTTCAAAACTCTAATGGTCCCTCATATAAGGGTCAAGGCCTCCTCAGTCAAGAGTACGAATAACATGACATTTTAAGTACAGGTCCCCTCATCCATTTTGTATGCTTTTCTGCTAGGAATTACTAAAGGTGACCTATAAAATATAATCATAGAGCCTATAAAATAATTGTTCTGAAAATAAATGCCATATATACAATCTTCAGGATATTATCTGTTCATAGTGCTCCTCTGGTTAATACAAAAATTAGACGTTTTCCAATATCTCAATCTATGTTGTGTTCTTAATATTCCTTTAGGAACAAAACTCATCAAAAGCCAACTGTGCAGGCTCATGATTGTGACACTGTCGTTGGCAGCAGATTAATGCTTTTCTCCTACAGCTCTTCTATCAGTTATTAAATTGGGCTTCAGAAGCTGTGTGTTTCACAGCATTTCAAGACACTTTCCAGTTCTATTCAAAATTCATTTTGTAAGAAATTTAGGCTACAGAGAAAGTTTTGGACAACATTACTCAAACCCTCATGCATGAAAGTCTTCTGACCAATGTCCTCCACTTTTTGAAAGTATTTGAGTCTGATTCATGCTAATTTCAAAGAAAATTTGACTCTGAAGGTATTTTAAACCAGCCTTATTACCCTGTCTGTGAAATGAATATTTATTTCTCAAATGTAAAATATTCTCATGATTTCACCCAAATTATACTTCTTCTACTGCATGTTATTGCAAATACTGAACTCTATGTCTCTGTGTACATCGAACTGTTATCAGTGACAACTGATCCACAACCTTCTTTCAATAGTGGGAAACTACTTAAAAAAAAAAAGAAACAAAAAGCATCAAAATCAATTTGTCAATTAATTTTGATATAAAACCCCATAAGCCCCGAGGAGCTACTTAATGTATTTTGGAACAAATATGCATGGATATTTGTCCAATAATATAAAAATAATATTCTTCCTAGTTCATATTTCAAAAGGGAACAAAATCAGCAATACCCATTAGACACATCAGAGGTTTTTCTGGGTTTTTTTCCAGAAGGGGAAGTGCACTTCCAATGTTAAATCATACTAACTTACAGAAATCTGACATTAAGGATTTAGGATATTTCTTTTAGAAACAGAATTTCTGGAGGATGAGGAGAGGGAGGGGTGTAGAGAGGCAAAGAGAAAATGCAGGATTTTCAAGTATGAGGAAATTTCTTGACCCTTTGCATTCCCACAGAGAACTGATCTGCTGCTGCCAATTTACACAGTTAGTACTAGTAGTTACTGCACTGCTCAATACTCCTCACCACATGTGAAACCCACCTATCTACAGTAATAGTAAAAAAAAAAAATCACCAAAAAAAGACCTCCACAACCCCCTCAAACATCACTCTGTAAACATTTAATGCATAAAACAGTTAAAATACCCAGCACTCAGACAATCTTTCATCAAAAGTGATACAAAAGCATCCAGCTTTTACAACAAATTTGCCAAGTGACAAAATAACATTTGTCAGAGGAAAAAACCTTTTTGTCCTGAACAGAAAAATCTGTTTTCCTGTACAATGAACAATAAATTGCTGTGCTTGTGCACAACAATTCCAAGCAGAGATATTCTCTCATTAGAGCTACCAGTTCTTATACAAACATCATGCAGCCTTTAAGATCACTGGAAGGTCTTACATGTCTTAAACCAATCCCTTTTTCTCTTTTATTCCACCTAGTCAAACAGAGGCCTATGCACAAAACAGACTGTTCTATAATCTTAGGTCATGTTGGGTATTACAAAATACCCCTTTTTTGCTATGATTTCCAAGCGTAAACTGAGGAGACAAAGGAAAATCTAGATATTAATAAAACCCCCCTGTAGACTAGGAGGTTGCTGTAGCTTGACCTCTTAGACAAAATGAGAAATCAGTAGGGCAAACTTTGAAAAATGCTACAATTGCAATTCTTGAAAATGTCCAAATCCGATGATATTATTCTGCAGCTCAAGTACCAGTTTTTCTAATATAAAATTAAATTTTTAATTATTTTAGACATTTCCTCCAATTATGTCTTCCTACTTTCTACTGTATGTATAATGACTGTAACAAACCTTGCAGGCATTTATAGACTTATCTTCCTTATTATCAGTCTTTTCAAACTAAACAGATGATGCTCTTTCAACATCTCTTTGGTTGCTTTCTATGACTTAGTGCTCTTGTTTTTCTATTAACCCTTTCCAGCTTCTCACTCCATACTTTTGATGAAGACTTCATCACTCTTGAGTATAGCACTTCAACACTCTTGAGTATTTCAGCTGCATTTTACAAAGAGCATTTCCACTTAAATCATCCCAGAGCAAAACTGCCTTTGACACCATACAAGTAACTCTCTCATTTCCATCTTCTGTTGTACCTAGTCTTCTTCTGCTTCACTAATGTCCATTTGGTCAGTCTACACACTATTCTTCCATGTGATGTGCAATACTTCCACTTGCCTGCTTCTTTGATTATGAAATAATGCCTCCAGTTTACCAAGAGAGTTTTAAATACTAATCCTATATAGAGAGGTTGTTGCCAGCATGACATCAACTTTTATAACCTATTTACATTCTATTGTGTTGGCATAACAGATAGAAAATAAAATAACTTTTGACTTTAATATCTTGCCTAAAGAAATCCTTACTTGTTTTTTGGCCATACTTTGCACAAAAAAATTCCACCCTACTCAGATTGATACCAAAGGATAAAATTTGAACAATACATGATATCCAACATTTACCAATGAACATTTATCAATGAACATTTAGAAAGCAGCTAGGCAACCAGCAAGTCTGTCTATTAACTGTGTGAAGGTAGCACAAAGCTAAGGAGCTAAAGTCAAAGCAACATATAAAACTACAGTGAATTGTGCTTAAACTGCATCAACACACCCAATTATATTAAAATAGTTTCAAGAGTTTCTAGAGATTTAACATACTTCCTCTGAGATACAGTACATCCTGAAGCCATTCACATTCATAACTACACAATCCTAGACATTTAATTAAATTGAGAAGTCTTTTGTTTATGATTAGGACCTATGCTCTCAGATATAGTGTCAGATGTAAACACAAAATCTGGGGCAGTAGGAATATGAGTCATTTATTAAAAATCAAGTTAAACTATCAGCTTTCTATTAAGTCAGAGAAAAGCAGGTTCTTCCCCAAGAGAAGATTCAATACCTTCGCCCAAGGGTCTTTTAATTGACTGGATAAAATCTAAGGAGATTTATCAGTTCACCTAACAATATAAAATAAATAATAGTAACATAGTTATCTATATCACATCCCGATAAGCATCTTATAAATTCATCAATACTTTCACAGATGTAACATGAAAACAAAATCAGTTTACATCAAAGCAGCAAATTATAATCCAATTAAACTGTTCATTCTAGAGTAGAATAATAATCTTGAATATATATAATAAAATGTTATCATATATGAAGAGAAATAATGGGATTTTCCCCTCTTCTTAAATAAGACATCTTTTGCAGTTTATGAATAATATCCTGCATAAGAGTTAGTAGGATGGTAATCTTAACCTCAAATTACCAGCACACAACATAAATTTGTGTTGCTTTCACAAGGTGTAAAAATGTGTAAACAGAACCTATTATCCAGGGATCAGCTTTTCATTATACTATTAAACTGGTGACATCAAGAAATAAAGAGACACTATCAATAAATAAGTAAATTCACAAGAATCTAGTTCAGTAGAGTTACAACTAACACAATACAATGCCATAATTATAATAGCATTTGAAAATAAATGTGTAGTTTAGATATAGAGCTATGCTTAAATTACATATTATTTCTAAGAATAGTAATGTCTGGCAGTTCTAGTTAACATACAAATAAATAAAACCAGTGATTCTGTGCTTATAAAAAAATAATCTTAGCTTGACATTTCAGAATCACTGCAGGATTACCCTTCCTAATGACAACCCCAAATCTGAACTTCTGACTCAGTAATAACGGTGAGAGAACATGCATTTCTATGAATTCTCTCTTTTGTAACTTTACAGAGAAATCTTTATAATATCCATTGCTCATGCAAAAGGCAGAATTAGGCAGACAATAGGCACATAATCCTCCACTCTCACAGGAAACATGACCTTTGTGTGGCTTTCTCAAGAACAAACCATGGAACACCCTCAAGAAAACACCATTCACAAAAATCACAGACAACGGCACAGCAAGATCTATATATTTTGAGAACACGAAGAAAATCAACATCAACCTAAGACAAGACTTTTAAATGTTATGTACCTACTACATATGCCAGATACACATACTTCCTATGATTTAGATGGATTGTAGTGGCACATATATCCTAATCTGGAGCACATAACTACTCTCCAATTAAGGATAAAAGGATTAAGTCCAAAGGCACTATTTTAATTTTTTCTTTTACCACAAAGTTGTGAGATGTTCAGAGGTCCAAGATGGGCTTGAAGCCCCCTGACTTTTTCAGGATCAGGAAGTACCTTCACTAAAATCCTTTCCTTGTTCCTCTTGTAGTGCAGGCTTTATAAATCTGCATTTAGAAGGGAAAAAAAATCTGGTTCAGAAGAGCAGAAAGACTTTTAAGTATTCCATATCACTTCAGTCTGTGCCTTGAGAGCCTTGGACTAACTACAATATTGCCTCAAGGTAACTCCAGTAAAAAGGCTGAAGGGGCCAGTGCCTGGAAAAAAAAGAAATAATACACAAATGTACTAATATACTTAAAATATGTATATCCTACTTCCAAAATGTCTTCACAAGTACATGCATATGATGCAGATCTTTCACCTGTATTCAATCATTCACTACCATATTTCTTCATAATGATCACTTTCTGTGCTTTGAAAACAAGCTCAGGGTTTTTCCTTCCCCTAGAGTACGTTTAGTTCACCTGTTCCTTCTGCATTTCATACTTCCACTACAGTGTTCTCAGAGGAAACCAGAAAATTATTGTAAGACCTAATTGTCATATTTTAGTTTAATGTTGCAATTTTTTATAGCTACTGAAGTATCAAACACCTTCACTGTCTGATTGCACGGGTACTGCAAACCCCAACAAAGGATGCTGATATTCTGTGCATTGAAATTAAAGGATTAATTTGTGCAATTTAGAAAAACAACAAAGATGCTATGAATGCTACAAATTATAAACTTATTTACAGGTTTAATTTTGCAATGGCAATTTCAAAGACAGCTGGTAGACAGAAACATTTAGAACAGACTGTCATTGGTTCATCCACAGTAAGAGACAAAAACTGAAAATAAGTTTGATGTATAAGAATTTTTATACACTAAAAATTAATTTTTATAAGTTTGAAATGTAACAACTTTTAGACTAACTTGAATTCAGAAGCATAGCATTCAAAAACTGAGTTAAAAAAAAAATAAAAATTAATTCCACAAAAAGCTTTAAAGTACAATTAATTGCAAATCAAAGTTGCTTTTTTCTTCTTCATAATGAAAATATATTGCACCTCAAAAAATGTTCCACCATTCAATTCTACAGCCCTTAAACAAAACCAGGCATTCATCTCATTGAGCTTATTTGTTGTTTTGTTTTTAGAATTCAAAGATAAACTTTTAAAGAGATGTCAATTACCAGTGCCTGGAGTCAGTTCTGAGATAAGCCCATATGAAGCACATTTTTAAATTATTTTTAACACAAAAACTAGAAAATTTGCACAGAAAATATGGAAACCTCTGAAAAACTATTATGACCTTACACAAAGAATGAGAATAAAGAGATCAAGGTGCTGTGAAACTCTTCCATACCCCTCACTTCCTGTCCCATTAGACATAGTCAATGGAGAGTTTGCTGGTTTGGTCATAAAGATAGTTGCACAGCTAAGTTCCACCTAAAAAACAGAATGAATGTATCACGCTTTTTTGTTCAATTTGAATGAACATCACTTTTACCAGAATGATTCTTACTGAAATAGTTATTTCAAGTTCACATTTAGTAACATTTCAAGATTCAGACGTCTGAGTTATCCTGAGTCAGCCAAGCATTTCATTGCCTCTGCAACAGCTCTTCCATCATGAAAACCAAGGAGAATGCTTTTTAAATATCCAATCAATTTAGCCAAAATGACCTTGAGTTTACTACAAACAAAACATGTTCCTGGCAGTTACAGGTCACCTGAAATCTAGTAAATTGATCAGGCAGCTGAACACTGAGATTAATGCTTTAAAGTAATTTTCAAAACACCATTAGGCTGTATCGAACCTAAGCAGCCAGCGTATTGGATACTAAAGTGCAGGCTCTTCATATATCACCTCTAAAGTATTTTCTAATTTTTCACCTCCTTGCACTACTGTGTGCTTAATAGAAGGGCTTAATTAAGTATTGTTTCCTAATAGAAGCAGTAAGTATTAGGGCTTGACTGAGTATTCATCCTGCCCACCTCCCTGAAAGATACTAATTCGGAGGTTTCACTTAAACACACAAGGCTGTACATTTTGCAATCACTATTTAATCCAATTAAAACTTAAAAGTATTGGTTTGCTTGTTCTTTCAGGATCTGTTTTCTTCTCTGGGGAACAGGTGTGTATATTAACAATGCATGAATTGCCACAAATATTTATATGAACACATCTTAAATGTTGCGGTATTCTTTTCTGTTTTCTTTAAACTTGTTTTTTTTTTTCTTCATTGAGATTTGAAAATACCTTTTCTTCCACTGTCCTTTTTTTTCCCAACAGTTTTGGAGTATAACTAGGAATACATATGCCTTTGATATCATGCAAGCATAAAAGGCATTTAAGATGTTTATTATTAAAATGTCAAATGCTGTTGGAGGGTCCTCTCCTTGTAACTACATTGGACTAAAGTTTAGATAGATTGTACCAAAACTGGCAACATAGGTATAAAGGGGGAAAAAAAGGAAACAAAAAAAAATCACCACAAAAGTTGCCAAATAAAGAGTATTATGGTGATCCAGTCACATTCTAAGCTCACAAAGACACAGTTACGGCAAGTGACTAACAAAGTTTCCTTCTCAAATTATTCTTGCTGTAGTCGTCCAACCAAATACAGTACTGCTCTGTCAAGAATTTATGACTTTGGTACATTATTCTCTATCACACATTAAAGTTAGCAATATAGCTTTAATTTCTGCATTAAAGTGCTGTGTTGGGAAAGCAGTGAATACTCTGCCAAGTAATTTTTGAAAAGACTATCAAATTGAAAAATTATAGAAGTAAATTGGGATTTTCTTCCTCAAAAAATACCACGCATTTTGGACCTAATGGTATAAACACAACTTATGCCAAAACTTTATTAAATACAACTTTATGCCAAAACCTGCTCAAGGATAACAAAGTAAGGATAATAGCCAAGATTATTTTGTATCCTCTGTTTGAAAAAAGGAAACATTCTTTTACAAGGTGGGTATCACTAAACAGCTTTGACAGATCTTTGAAGAAATAATTGATATCATCCTATCATTAATCCCCTAGGCAACCCAAATATTTCAGCTAGTGGAAATAGTGTCTGCTAAGCTATAAAACTGGCCTAATAAGAAGGTTATCATATCATATTGTTCCTCTAAGATTAGTTGACAAAAGTTATTTGTGGTTAAATTATAAGAATAGCTGGTCTAGCACAAAAAAAAAAAAATCCTAAATTGATGATTTTTAAAAATTTTTCAGTACCATAGGATCTTCAGTTCAGATAGGATAGAGTGCAGTGGAGCTCAGTATTGAAACTGCCCAGCTAGGTACATGAAGGTTCAGGAGTTAAAACAAGAAGGGGGAAGAAGAGATAAAACCTAATTGCCATTGTTAGGCCTTTTCACTAAGGTTCACCATACTGTGCCAAACAACACCAGTACAAGATCCAAGTTGGTGCAGACAGTCAATCCAGTCATTTGGTCGTGCAGCATGCCCCTGCAATGCTGTCTCCAGAAAACAGCACAGATAGAAATAGGTGGAAAACCCTTCCCTTCACAGTCAGTGTGCCCTTCATCTGCTGCTGACAGCCTAAACTGGATGACAGGAGGTTCAAACACACCCCCCACCCACCAAATCCAGTGAGGGCAAGCCTTTTGCCATTCAGAAAGTATGCTCTCTGGTAGACTGTTTCTGAAAACCTATTATTATACTAAATAGCTGGGCAGTAACAGAGTATGAGCCAGCATCCAATTTATCAGTGCACTCACTGGGCTTTGTCTCCAAGACATGCAGTAATTTTAAACTTTAGAACAAGACTGAAGTAGTTCCATATCCAGTTGGATAGTATCTTGTGAAAGCTCCATTTTTCAGCTAAATGAAATATTTTTTTAAAAAGCATGCAACTTCATTTATCAGTTAAAATGTATTTAGTGTAATTAAAGACTCCATAATTTCAGTATTCAAAAGCCTGATCATGAGACCATTTAGTCATCCTGAGGTCACAGAGTCACGTTAAGACCTAAAATACCCTGTACACCTATTTCACCAAAATTAACACATTACTTTAAAAATACAAACTTACAGATTCATAAAGATATCACAACAGCACTACAGAGAAGAGATGCTCAGGTGGGGGCAGAAACAACACCCAATAGGTTTCAGGTGGCAGCTGCTTAGAAGCAGTTTGAAAGACAATTCTCAGCTGCACAACAATATGGAGATACTTCACACTAGACCATTAAAAACTGAAAAATAGAGCTCTTCCTGCTTTGTCTTCCATGTAATAGAGTTGTCCTAGCTCTCCTGTACAGTCTGTCAGATCAGTTTTCACTACCGACTACAACTTTCATGAGCAGTGAAGAGAGCACTTAACTAAAATATACCCAAAAGGACGGATGGATGAAACAGGCAAGGAGCACACTACCAACCATGGTCCTGTAGAAAGCTGGTTATATTTGCAATCAGTAAAATAAGGAAAAAAAAAAATTAAAAGCCCTTACGAGTTTCCCATCAGCAGTGTCACTCCAAAAGCACAGGTGATATGAACCACACTTATGTAAGAATAACCAAGAGAGAATACAGGCATTTTTTTTTTAATTCTGACACAGAAGTGCAAAAATACAAAAAGCTAAATAGTAATCAAAGAAAAGTAACTTCTTGTCAGTTACACTGATTTAATTTCTATGCCATATATTGACATATTAGAACACACTAGCAGAAAGAAATCTAGAGATTCAATTACACACAGATTAATAATAAAGACTATTAAGAACAGAAGATAAACAAATAACAAAGTTTTGGTGAAAATAAGTTTTTAAAATCTGCTGATGCCCCAAAGTTTTAAATGGAAAAAAAGAGTTTCTGTCTTATAAGCTTTAAAGTTTGAAGTTTAAGCATAGTAATTCTTAATAATAGATTCATTGAGTTGAGTTTAAGCTTCTACTGAAAATAACATTTCTCATTAAATGCTACAAGAAAATTCAGACGCAATCATAATATTCACATACTGGATTTAACCAGTAGTTACAGTATCAGCTTACATACCATTTTTTCCAAAGGTAATAAAGTTAGTGGAGATTCAGGCTACAACCAGAGATAAAGTTAGAAGCCTAAACAGACTAAGCTAATTTTTATAAGCAAAAACAGTTTAACAAAGAGATATTCAAATAAAAGTTTTAACAAATAAAACATGAGGTACCGTACACTACTGCATTACTTTCAAAGTGTTTCCAAAAAAGGATGCAAAAAACCTCAGGGTTTAGTCAGTAATATCAACATTCTCTTATAATCTTTCTTTGCCCTTTCTGTCTCATTTTCCCCCTCTTCATTCTTTTTCCCATATTTCTGATTGTGGTCTTTGGAACATATATCACACCTTATATGAGTGCATGGCATCTTCACAATACCAGACAACATGAAGTTAGCTATTTTCTACTAGAACTATTTTCTTAGTAAGTTAAGACCAGTTTAGAGAATAGCAGCAGTAGTCTGCCAGAATAATACTATTGGTAATGGTAATGTCATGTATATCTATTTAATTTACAAGTCAGAGGGGGAAAAAAAAGGCAAATGTCTGGAATGAATTAAGATCAAAAAGGGAAAAACTTACTTAGCATATTATGGAGAGACAAAAGTGGAACACTGTATGCAAACAAAAGGTGTATTAGGAGATGAAAAGGGCACAGGGAAAATTTCAACCGCTAACCTAGGTAAGGAAAGCAAAGGCAATAAAGCTACCCTCAAATGCAGAGAAAATCTGCATCATTACTTGACTCCAACCAAGCGCTTATATACTACATATACAGTCTTAGCTAAGACATTTTAGTTAAATAAATAGGCACCTGAGTTCTTGGTCATTTTGGACAAGTTTAAGATAATCTATTAGCACCTATATAGCGCTCCAATAAGAGAAGTCCTATATTAAAAAAAAGCATTCTATAGAGAAAAGCATACACTAGACGGATTATGTATATTTAGTGCTGGAAGACTGAAGACAGCTTCCCCTAAAAGGTCACGAGAACTAAACTTTACTCATTTTTTCAAATACTTTACACTATATTTTTTTAACGGGAGCAGTTAGTCAGCTAAATAGCTGGACATTTGCATCAATTAGGCAAGTAAGTCTTATTAGCTTGCCACTAGAATTAGAGAAATAAGATACTGACATCAGCAAAAATAGAATTCACTGCTTTTTAAATGAATCTTAAATCTTCTGTTCTGTAAGCAAAAATCTTGCATTATTTGATTTACACAGACAGCAGTTCTCATACCCAGACATCTTATTCACTTTATTTGGATCAGCCACTTTAAATGAATGTGTACATTATTTCAGTTGGTATACTGAGTGTTCATGGGCATAGCAGGATGCCAATTTCAGCTGAATACCCTACAACTACACATAAATAAAAAATTAACTCCTCTTAATATTATGTGAAGTTGGAGTTAAGAGAGAACAGTATCCTAGTTTATCTTCTACTTGATTTTTAAAGACAATTCAGTATTTATAAACTGTGATTTTTAGGCCTTATAAAACTTAACATTTTGTCAACAGACTTAACTGAGGCACCTGTAATTCTGCTTTATTAGAATCTTCTATTGCTTCTCTCAAGCACAATCTATTTAGTATTACAATGTAGTAAAAGCACACAGAAACAGAACACTTACTTTAGCTGTGGTATGCGAGAAAGCCTATAGTTTTAACATGCTGTGTCCTCTTTCAAATAGACATAATAATATTAGCATAATCTCCCAGAATTTTCCCAGAATTAATTTTCTTTATTTTTTAAAAACTTTTAGCTCTATTTTGAGCAAAAATTTAAAAAAGAAAAGAAAGAAAAAAAAGAAAAAAAGAAAAACAGAAAAAAAGAAAAAAAGAAAAAAAGAAAAAATTAAAAAAGAAAAAAGTCAAAAGAAAAAAGAAAAAAAGAAAAAAGAAAAAAAGGAAAAAGAAAAAAGGAAAAAAAGAAAAAAGAAAAAAAAAAGGAAAAAAGGAAATGGCATAAAAAACTACTTACTAGATAGAGAAAACACATATATTGCTAAAAGAATCTCAGACGCTGAGTAATATATAAATTATTTACCTTGGTTGCAATGTCAGCTTTATAACTGTCTTGCGTGGCAAAGAATCTTGAGAAGCCTGAACATCATCCTACAAGAGAATGTCTTTGAATTTGCTTTTGAATACACTTCAATGGGTAATATATGAGCTTTGTCTATTATATGCATTTTGTGGAGTACAAAACCACATTAACAACACCGGAAACTAAATCTTATTTTAGCCCGTTACTGAGGATGACAAACCAAAAAATTTAATAAACTAGTACTTCACACTGACAAAAGAAAGACCTTTACTTTGACCAATTCACTGGGAAATATTTGTTTTCATTAAAGACCTTATTAGATTCCAATATCAAATTATTACACCTGTGTTTTCATTTTTGCATACAAGACTTCATAATCACCAACTTCCTTCAAATTTTGCAAATACTTATCACATACTTTTATTAAATTTCTCCTGCAATAAATTCACTCTGAAACAATTCATTCCTGTGCATTTACCACAAGGATTCACTGTGTAGTCTCCTGTGAGCTCTCATTGTTACCTTATATTGTATAAAATGAAAAATTTCTAAAAACATAATTTGGGGGGTGTGTGGTGTGGTACAGGGCTCACTTCCACTGAGGAAAGGTAGAGACAAGACATTGCTATCACTGTTGCATAGCCTAAGAGAACAGCCAAACTGCCAATTCACAGTGCGTTCCAGTCAGTTCTTACAATGGTGACCACCACAGACTTCGAAATTGAAGTGCAGAGTTCTCAGTTCCTCAAAATATCCTTAAAATCATGTTTTTCAAATCCAGCAATTGTCACTTACATTTAAATTTTCTTTCTGCACTGAAAGAACTAAGACTAATGTACAGGAACTGTGTAATGGCTGCAGCTTTATTTTTACAGTTTGAACCTCATCCATGATCCAACTAAACCTGGGTCATTCTGGGATCTTTAAGTGTCTTCTCGCTATCAGTGTATTGCCTTCCAAGTGGTTTTTTGTTTGTTTACTAGTGTAGAGTTTGTAAAACTTAACACAAGGAGCATAAAGTATTCAGTTACCAACTGAGAAAACCATGATGCTTTTGCATGCAACTAATAATTAAGAAGAGCACAAAAAGTGATGTCATTCCAGAGTTCTTCAATAGTGTCTTATTCCCAACCTCCTTTTTTCTGCCTCCAAGAAAGGGAACTTTTCCCTGGTTGTACCTGCTACCTGCTGCAATGCTGCTGCTATGGTCTTGTGGCCTGTTCCTCTAAGTGTTTTTGACTTCTTCACCCCTCAAAAACAACAGCCACTTTCAGTCTTGGAGTCTTCATCATTTGTCTTTCTCAAGTCTCTTGACATTCATTCTGGATGCCCATCTCTGAGCAATTCTTGATGTCAGCTTCCATCAGCCACCAAAATACCACAATCTGTACTACAAAATGAATGTCTTTGAACTTCCAACTTGCTCAAGGTTTGCAAAGGTGTTCTGCAAGCATCCCGAAGTTCTCCTGTTAGCAGTCTACAAATCCCATATTAAAAAGCTTTTGTTGCTATATCCAATGTATAGCAGAGAGACTAGATTAATGATATGCTGTAGATATTGTGTGGCATACAGATAGATCTTAATCTGCTTTAGTAATCACCTTGTTTTTTTGTTTTATATAGAAACAATAAATTCATTGAAATAACAACGTCCTTTTCAATATCTGCTTTCACAGTGGTAATAACATCTTATTAAATTAGTATGCTCCTAGGCAATATACAGTTTAAACAGCAATTAGTACTTCTACAATGCAGTGGTATTAATCCAGACTGATAAAGAACAGGAACAACAAAAGTTTAGTAAAATGTAACTTTGCAACATCTTCCAATATAATTCAGAGCAGAAGTAAAACCTTCATCCCATAAATGCCTTCAAAATATTCCTACCTTATGAAAGTGCACATTTATTTTCCAAAGAGGAGAAAAATTATATATTTGTGGCACAAAAGCACATAGCATACACATGCAGTAGATATATATATAGATATATATTTGTATTTGTATAAAAGCAATAAAAAGTATAAAGAACTATGTTAACAAAAATTTTTTACATATACATGTGACTGGAAGAGTAGTTCAAGATATGACACACCTGGCACAACTAAACCAGTAGAATGTATGTAATGTTTGTTATGTCAGAAGTGTGAGATAATCATATCATAAAGACTGTCTTAACCTTGCTGTGTTTATGCACAAAGAACTCAAAGCATCTCATTTTTTGTATCTTCAGGGTAAATGCACTAAGTAGACTTCCTAAAAATTCATAGCTGTCACAGAAGAGCATTTTTGTTCAGAAAGTGAAGAGACTAAGAATTCTGAAAGGAAGCAATATTAGCAAGTGTGTTTCTTCAAGGTGTTCTTCACTGCAAAATAGGTCTCAAAATGATACATGAGGATCCACTACTGACTTTATCATCCATTTCATTGAACATTCCTGTTTCAAATAATTTCAGCAAAGTAAAAAGAGCACAAGGTACTGTCTTGATCTAATCTTGCAAACTAAGATTAGACTTCTGTTAGGGATGGGAATTTTCTATCTTCCCACATTTCTTAAGTTCCTCTGTAAAGCAAAGTCAAATTTGCATGCAGTCAAAGTCAAACAGTCAAAGTCAAAGAGTATGCAGGACTGCATACTGTTATATATTCTTACATAGGTATGTCACTTAAGTCAAACAAATTTATGTCCACAAGAAATTTAGAATACCTGCTTTTACTATCTAACTCACAAAGGGGAACAAAATAAGTCCCTTTCCTTTAGCTGTGTGGGCTTTTTTCCAGCATCAACTACTGACATGTTTGCTTTTTAATTTCTATATCTTCAGTTAATGTGAAGAGTGGTAAGTAGCACATTTCTGAGAAGGTGTAAATTTAGTTCTGATGTTTCCCAGGGCTACTCAAACTGAATTCAAAAGACATAGTTCACGTTTCATTTTTGGAAAAAATCAAGGAAGAGAGCTCACCATCTTCAGGAGTGGAGTTGCTGTGTCATAAGCACTTTTGTCTTTTAGGATGAGAATATGAACAGAGTCAATTATTACTTTCTTCACATTCATTATTGAATGGAAAAGCCTGTTAAAACATTTAAAATCTTAGTTAGTTTTCAACTGGTTTTATTCAATGCTGTAACATTAAAATTTAAAAACATTAAGGAACTCAAAAATATGAGTTGCAGAAAAATAAATAAGAATTTTAGCATCAATATAGCATGAAATTAAGAACAGTTAGTTGCAATGGGTGGCCAGCCTGAAAAATGCAGAAATATTCTGAATTATATTCTTATCTTGCATACTGAAAGTGAGGTACATCTCCTCCTGTATGCTGTGCTACCAAAGGTGTATCCTCAGAATACCAAGTACTTTTTCAAAATGCTAATCTTAGGAAAGTTTGCAATTTGTATATTTGATTTTCAGTTTCTATAATGGAGACAAGCCTGAAACACTGGTTAGAAAGTCAAGACTGTGTTTATACAGGATTAAGAGAACAATCAGAAACACAAAAACTATAAACTACAAACTATATCAACTACCAAGATGTCCACAAATTTCTAAAGACAGAGAGCTAGATAATTTTATTTGTAAAGTGAAAAATGCCTTTATTTCACTCTCTCATAACTAAGTGCATTGTAAATACTTATGATTTAGTAGATTAAAAATATAGAATTTAAAAATAGTAGTCCTGAAATAGTTTTAAACAAGGAAGAGTATTTTAGATGCATTTAAAACAATTACCTATTTAATGAACGTGCTATATCTTCAATCTACCATCATCACTTCAATTAATCAAATTTACTAGTTCTTAACATTCCAATATGAAGTAATTTTCTGAACAAACCCATAATTAAAGCATGTGTCTACACAGCCATACATATATCATGCAATGTTCTTCAAAAAATTCTATGAAGATGCTGGCAGAATAATTTCTCAATACTGAGAAATATCCCCCAGATGAAACAATAAACAATGACAGACAAGTTAAATAGAAGATTTTCAACACGAAAAAGATTTTCCACTTTTAAGACAGGTAGGCTACAGAGGGTGTGGGATTTTCCAAGGAATATATGCTTAAATCTTTGATTATCTTTGATTATTGCTTATGACAGACAAATATAAAAAGTTCTCCTACTTCCTGCAGAAAAATTCTGTTATTAAGGAAATATCAGTAATGCATCTACCTTTTGAAACATCAAAAGTTTGTTTGGACACCAAATTCTCACTCAGAGGGTTAAAAAATACTGCATAAATGAAAACCATGGGTAATCAAATCTACTTCTCGTGTAGAGCACCTCTACACTTTCAGTGGAGTATGTTGCTGTATCAAATCTGTATGTCTGAAATAAACACTTCAATTTTAAAAATGCAAAAGGAGATTAAGATTTAAGTTTGTGTATTTATAATAACTTACCTGGTGCCATAATCCACAACTACCCAATCTTTGGCTGTTCCTGTAATAGCATCATGATGCTGGAAGAGTCCAAGGTTCCTCCTAGCTTCTGTCAGCAATTTATAGTTATCCACTGAAAGAAACACACTCATCTTCTCAGATTTACTGGACTGTACTAAAGCCAAGGAGTAGAGAATTTCAGCTGCCCTGGAATTGTAGAGAATAATCAAGTATTTATACAGGGTTAAAATGTAGAAAGCAATACACATTTTATCTAAAGAATAAATGGTAAATAGTTTCATAAGCTTGTTCTTGCACATTTTAGCCCATCTTCACACTGTAGCTTCCTGCTACATTATGACATTGCAAACTAAAATACACACTCATAAACCCCATAGCATGGATAGAGTGCCTTACAAGAAACATGTAATTCCCATTTCAAAAAACAACTTATTAATCAAATGAATTTGTTTTAAATAAATATACCAATCTGTATACTATTGAATGTCATTCTGCCATTTGCACTTAGAACAAACTAAATTCTTCTAAAGGCTTAACCATGTCATGCATCTGCTTACTACAAATTCACCTGAATGGAGAGAACAGTGGATTCCGTAATCCTAACATTGAACAGAACACAGAGCCTTTCTCGTCTCCATCTGCTGCAAAAGCCTAGCACTAAAATATTAGCACTAGATTCTCATTTGCTTTATAAGAATCTAAATTTATTTTACAAAAAATATCCCCATAATTGCCAGTTATTATGGATATCTAACGGAAAAAAAAAGCCTGCATAAATTCTGGGAAAACATCTGTTAACTTTTTTCATATCTTCTCCTAAAATGTTATAATTCTCTTTTTGCAAGTCTGAAAAGTGTAGCAGTCAGAGGCCCTGCAAGGCGGTCACTAGCCTAAGATAAGAAATGCAGAGTCATGATGAGTGGACCAGAGCTGCCCCTCTTCTGCACATCAGACCCCTGTTATCTCTCTGTAAGGCTATAGGTCGTATGCTCCCTGACCTCAGCCACAGGACAAATCCTGATCCCTCAATAGCCTATATAAACCCATACCATTGCCCAGTTCAGACGGAAGAGCTGTCACTGGAACCCTTTGCAGAAGCTGCCAATAAAGACATCTCCGCAGAACTCCACACAGCCTTCACCTCTCTCCATCCCTACGTCTGCTGAGGCACTTTGCGAGCACAGAGCTGAAATCACTAAGAGCTGAAATTACTAGAGCTGAAATCACTCCACAAGTGCTCGCTAAAGTCACCAGCGGCTCGGAGCTAGCCAGGGGCCCAGACAGGCTGTGCCTCATCAGCACAGCGCTATCCGGGACACCTACGGCGGCTGCTGGCCCAGGGGCCGGACGGACCCCCGGGACCCCAGGCCGCGATAGAAAAGTGTCAGATTATTTTTCAAAATTTATTAGAGGTTAATGAACATTTCTCAAGTACTTGAAGGAACAGAGATGATACAGGTTATAGACACAAAAAGCAAAGAAATCACAACAATATATTTTCTTGTAATGTTAACTTCTAGGCATGCAAGTAATAAACTAAAAAGAAAAGGAAAATAAGTTAACTCTTTTATTTACCCAAGTTGTCAGTGAGGGCATGTGTTCATTTTTAAACTACATAAAATCAAAAAATTAACAAAAAACCCTTCGTTTTCAAACTATGCATGGTATTAATAGTTAACATGAAAAATTCCTTTAGATTCAATTTTCTCTTCATCTTTATACAACACACATGTAACAATGATATAAAAAAATGCAACCACCATATACTCAAGTAAACTGAAAGGTGCACTGTACATGTAACAGCCTAAACTATTCTCATATTGTCAATATTTCATGAACAGGTGGAGATTTTGCTCTTACCAGTTAGGTAATTGCTCAGAAGCTACATACAAAATCAAGGTGTTAAAAAGTTATAAGTCCTATATTTAATTAGCAGTGCTAGATTAACCTTAATCACTGCAATTTAAATGTTGCTTAGTGCAAATTCCTACTTCTATGAATCCCTCCTACTTTGTCCTATTGTAGCTTAATTTGAAAGAAACATGAAAATATTTTAGTTGAAAAAAGGTCATCAGATGCTCATTCATCTAGTGAATAAACCCTGTCCCAAAGCATTTTATCTTTTTTTAAAAAATCAAGTTAGCCACTAAACACTGACCTAACTTAGCTATAAAAGAAGAGAACACAGCAAATTTTAGTCCTTCAAATAAGGTGATATTTTCTTCCCCACAACTAATTTTAATTTAATTTTCTTTCGTATTAATAGGGACATCTCTCAGATGCAGAATTTTCCTTTCACATCTCAATATTTTTCTAAACACTGAAAAGGTTCAATGGTCAATGATGAAAGACACTCAGAAATACAACACTGTATAAGAGAACACTTCAGCTTATAGGTAAGCTTCAGCTTATAGGTAAGCATCTAATACCTTTCCATAAAATCTCTATAAAGCCTTGGTTTTCTCACATCTGTTTCAAACTACTGCCTATGACCTAATAAAGTTTTCAGAAATTTTCCACTTCACTGTAATTTGTAGTATTTCTCCCTGATAGGACACTGCAAATAGATCAAAATTTGCTTCACTGATTTGTCAAGGCCTATACTAGCTTAGCTTACCTAGGTCCAGTTTATATTTAACCTAAATAAATAATTTTCCAAGAGATTTTGAACTCTCAAGAGGTAGTATTTTTTATATATCTGTATAGTTAGAATTATCACTGTAGTATTCACCTTCTAAATTACTTCAATTTTCTTTTTGCAGATTTACTGTAATTTTTCCCTGTTTACATCAGTAATTAATAAGACCAAAAATTGTGTCCCTAACTTGTCTCAAACTATGATGCTGTTCTTTGTATCTTTTCATTACATTAAATAAACTTCTGGTCACATATTTTATCACCCTTTAAACTACTTCAATCCATTCATGCATCTCTCACTTAGGATTAAAAAGTCAATAATTACTCAAATCACTGTCAATCTCCATTATAAAATCCTTAAGCTTTCTTACACCTCTTTACTACACAACCCCAAAAAACCATTCTTTTGAAATAGGAAAAACCTTAAACAATCAACTCTTTTTTTACTGAAATAGTTAATTTTCATATTGGGTTCTTAACACTATCTCCTGGCTATTATGTAACAGTGAAGCGCTGCTTAATTCTGGTACTGCTGTAAGTTAAAAACATCCATCCTTGGTAAAGAACACACACACACATGTATTTACCTTCTGTTCATGGCTCCTTTTCTCACAAATATGGACATACACCAGATAGATAGATGGATGTTAGCTCAAACATACTATGGAAATAATTATCATGAGTTTGAGGATTAAATATGATCCTACTGTATTTCCTTTGACTTTAAAGAAATAAAAAATAAAATATAAAAACCCTACTCCTGCTGTTCTCATAGCTAATGTGACCTTCACGAAGATTCTCATGGTTTCTGAAAACAAAACTGACAAAAAATCTGATATTCAAACAATGAGAGCACATCTATACACTTTTTTCTTACATGTTATTTACAGAGGATAATGAAAAACTAAAAACTTCCCAGGTACTTTTTAAAACTATACTTTAATATATAAGAACATTGACAGATTAGTATTTCTCCAGAGATTCTTTACCTATACCTTTTTCAGAAGTTGAAGGCAACTGAACATTTTAAATTAAGCAATCTCTTTAATAATGTAAAGTTTTAAATACTACAAACAAATTCATATGAAGTTTTCTCCAATCTACGTAATAAAAACCAGAAAAATAACAAATAAATAGCCACACCTAAAAATCTTGAAAAAATAGACTATGCTGAAGTTGAAGGAAATTAAATCCTTGGTGCACTTTAAGAAACAGAAAGGAAATTAATCCAAACTAAAAAAAAAACCAAAAAAATTAAGTAGATAATTCAATTTATGAGAATATTATCTGTCCTTCTTTTCCTGTTCTCTTGTGCATCTTGACTTCTCCAACAGCAGTATTAAACAACATTATTTTCACTGAAAATTAAAGATTCCTGCGATGAATCATCCACTTTACCACAGTACGAACTGGATTCCTTGGAAGAAATAAAACAAGTTCTGCTAGATACAGTTTCTCTTCTGAAAGGTACTTGTATCTGCCTCCAAAACACTAGTTCCAAGCTTGCTTAGAAATGCCACTTTCCACATTTCTCTTGACCAATCCACTACTGCAGCATCCATTACAGCAAAGAACTGTAATCCTTCAGGAAGACTACACGTGAAGTGTTCAGGAGTTACATTATATCCATCTACATTTCCTTCTGGAGCTCTATAACACAGTTAAATGATCTTACATCTGCTACAAGGGAGAACCACTTAAATACTCCATTACCAAAATTCAGCAACAATTTTTTTCCTTAAAGAAGATGCAGACAGTTTTAAGAAGAACAGTAGTCTTAGATCACCTGGTACCAAATATTCCTGGCTATTTCTCAGCTTCCTCTGAGAACGTTTTTACTTCTCTCTAAAAAAGTTCACACTACAGCCATAATTCCTTACTTTGTTTTTTCACATATGTGGCTTTTGCTTTCCTGATCAGACTGCCTTTGTCTCAATTCATGGGTTTTGTAGCTTTGACACTTCCAATTCTCCTCAAGATCCTGCTGGTGGGGGAGTGAGCAAGGGCCTGCCTGACGTTAAACCATGACAAATACTTACACAGTAATCTCTCCTGTGTGCCAAAAAACACATTATGAAAGTACTGGATGGCAGGATTTACCTGATGTAGGATTCCAAGACTCTGTCCAGGCGTTTATAAAAGGGTCGTGATGTAAAGTATCCACTCCAGTAATGATGATCTCTGTCTGCATAGGTGAAGAAGTCTCCACTTAAAACAGGAAAAAGTGAATTGCTGCTCTTTTCACCCAAATTGCTTTCTTTGAGCAGAGCTTCAAAGTAATCAGATAAAGTTCCAAACTGGGCCTGAATGAAAATTAAAATTACTGTAACAAAGTTCCATTTTCATTATGCAGAAAACACAATGAGTATGCTTGGCTCCATATACATTTCAGAAACACATCACTCTTCCAGCAGATTTATAGCAGAAAGCCTATCCAAAAATTTTTAAAGTTCCCCTGCACACTTTTCAGACAAGCTGGATAGCATTTCAAAACTCAATACAAGAAGTATTTTCAAAAAAGGCATATCAATTCAGTACAAGAAAGAGATGGATCTGTTGGAGCATGTCGAGAGCAGAGTCACAAAAGTGATCAAAGAAACACCTTCCCTATGAGGAAAGGCTGAGAGAGGTGTGTTTGTTCAGCCTGGAGGGGAAAAGGCTCTAGAGAGACCTTGTTGGAGCCTTTCAGTACAGAAAGGGGTCTTGCAAGAAAGACTTGGGACAGGCTTTTAGTTGGACCTCTTGTGCTAAAACAAAGAGGTTTTAAACTAAAAGATGATAGATTCAGATTAGATATAATGACAACTTTTAACACAAGGGAGGCGATATACCCAAGGCGTCCATGGAGGTTGTGGATGATCCATCTCTGGAAACATTCAAGGCTGGATTGGATGGGACTCTGGGGCAATCTTTAAAGATGTCTCTGCTCATTACAGGGCAGTTGGACAAGACAGTTTTAAAGGTCTCCTCCAACCAAAGCCATTCTACAACTCACAAAATATGATTTTTTACTATTATTATTTAAATAGATACCTAAAATATAATATCTAAATGTCAACAAACAAATGAAGCATTGTTTCAAATCTTACAAGTAAGTCAGAAATAAATGAGCTAAGTAACACCTCAATATTATCCAAGTAGCTGTCTGGGCTAAGGAAGAAATTTTTGTAAAGCAACAAAAACGTACTTCTCCTAATTCTGTGTTTTCAGAATTAGCTCTCTTGTGTTCCAGATCTTGCTTAACCCCAAAGATGAATGTTGATTAAAAAAAAAAATAAAAAAAAATCAGCATTTCTTTAAGCTCTGTACGAAGAAATTGCATTTAGAGATGTAACATGTGGAAGAAAAAAAAAAATTCATTCTCTTCTGGTCATTTTTTAAAATGCTTAGGCATGCTAACAGCAGATCCTTACAGGGTAGGTCAAAAACTGGTATTCTTAAGATTCAGGGGAACAAAAAAAGAAGAGAAAATAAATTATTAACGTCAGTGCTGTTAGTACTGAGAAATGTTGTTAAAGAAGCATAGGTAGCAAAATGGATTTTAAATGAAAGTGAAAAAAATTAATGGAAACTGGAACAGGATAGAAGACCACATTATGTTACTAGAAATATCCTCACCATAAACTATAATTATAATATCAAGTAACTTTGCTTCATATTATTTTGAGGTTTAACAAGAAGTATACAATGTAGCATGCTACAATTTACAACACCAAAACCAAGTTTTACTAAAAATCTTTTTTAAAAGTGACTTGGAATATAAGGACTATCAGACTATCATTGTAACAACAAATTCACACTTTTTAATCTTTTAAAAAACCCCAAACATTTTCACTTCAAAGTCATTCAGATCATCCAAGTATTTGTTAGGTGAAGACAATATAGTAACTTGCCACTTTAAATGGCAGTAAAGCAGAGAAATATAAATATTGACCCTGAAATCCCACCATTAGTAAACTTTGCCTTAGCAGGCACTTCTAGAATACTTGGTCTTCTCCTTCACTGTCACAGGTACCTACCGGTATAAAACAAAAAACAAAACCAACGCACCAAGACAAGATGCAGAGATGATCTCACTTTGCATTGAATCAGAGGAGTAAAACCTCGCCAGAGAAGCATCGAAGTCAGATGAATGGAAACAGTGGAATAACCTGGTGGATTTTTTGGCATACTAGAAGACTCAGCTTAATTTATGCATAATAGATGCAAAGGAAATCTATGAATGGGAGATGGAATTCCTCAAGAGCAAAATAGGTATGTTTTACAGTGATGTACACACACTTTTAGAACAGAAGAGTGGCTGACAGGAGAATCTCAATTCTAACAGACATGTCTGCCAGATAAACATCACTAAGAGCTGTCTGAAAGAGTAAATCTCCCTTCAGATCAGAAAGGCAGAGTAGGCCCTCCCTTGTGTAAGCAGTAATATCCTAGGCATCTCAGCATTTCAGGAAGAAATGTGAACCCTTCCTTCATATAATCTAGATTCTTACATAGCTGAGCATGTCCTGTTACATGCCTTTGGAGTAACTTTCCACTAGGGAAAGTGCAGAAGAGTGTGAAAGAAAGAAAACGTGTCTCCATTTAAGCTCATATTTTCAAGAATAAATGACATCAGTTTCAAACAAAACAAAAAATCAAACAAAACCAGAAAAACACAAAAAAAAAACCCCGAGAGAGAGGTAACAACTAAGAAAGAAGAAAAACAACAAAAACAGAGAGAGGAAAACCTAAGTATTTGAACAAAAAGGAAAGGAGAAATGCTCTGATGCCAACAGTGTTCCAGCTGATCAAAATACCCTAGGTATGAAGTGGCAGATCCAGAGGATTTTGTATCTTTTCATCTGGGTATTAAAAACCAGAAAAGGGGTCGGATACTTCCATAAGGGAGCCAAGGATTAACATGACTCCAGATGGGCAGACCCAGCCTAATGAAGTAGACTGCTAGAATCCTTGACAATGGGCTAAGCAGAACCTTTCAGAGGTCTCAGAACAGCACTGGTTCTTGAAGAATTACTTCAGAGCTAGAGCCTTCAGTTTTTGCCCCAGAGACAAAATCATCCAGCCCAGGTCAGTAAAAACTACAAAAAATATGTTGCTGCTAGTGTCCAAAGAGTAGCATACATTATTGACAGAAGTAAAGCTAGTGATAGCAGCAGGCTCCAGCAAGCTCCAGTTTTAAAAGATGGGCTTTAGTTTTAAGAAATTTGAAGAGTAATCTCCTGGTCTGTCTCCCTCCACTGAGATATAGTGGTCCTTCAGCATATATCATGTCACCCACATCCCATAGGAAACACATAAAATCCAGTTTTCAGATAAAATATAATCCCAAGAAATCATCTTATGCAGAATACAAGTCCAGAAGTCAGCAGAAAGTATTAACATTCTACAGACACTACTCAAAATGCACAGTTAGAAGAATCAGGGGAGGTCTCCGGAAAGATAAGGAAAAACAGATGCACACAAAAACCATATGAAAGATACCAGACCAAGGCTTTTAAAAAAAAGCCTAAATGTGAAATCAGGCAGAAGTGCACTCTCAGGTGACACTCAAAAAACCCAAGGTTGTGGCCCCCATTTGTTACTATCACACTGTCAGAATACAGAGAACATCTATAGTACAAGAGGTCCCTAGGGCCTTCTTGTACTACAAGAAGTACACATTAGAGCATATGAATTTGTGTTTTACCTCTCACACGTAATAGTTGATTTGAAGTGGTACCTCCTCTGATAATTGTGTTAATATACTCGGTCATTCTGTAGCCAGGTAAGTCACAGATTTTGTTGTATTCAACAACATGTGCCAGCAATGGCATCTCAAGATTTTTTTGGTTTGTTTTGGAATGTAAAACCAAGAGGACACAAATAAAGCAGCAAAATCTTCTTGAACTTCTAATAAGAAAATACAATAGTTTGAATTAACAAAGTCTATGAGTCCTAAGTAACAATGCCTGAAGCCTGTGTAAACAGACTAAGAAAACAATTAAACCTACTAGCTGTTCTCCAAATTAATCTAGTTTGGAAACTATAGCTTTCAAGCCCATATTATTAACAGCAAAGTTTTTGGTTTTGGGGGAGAGAAGGTAGTAAACTCAAAAAAAATGTAAGCTACCAAGACACATCAATCTGCCGTTAAATAATACATAAAGATTCACATTTGAAAAAAAACCCAAACCTAACCACAATTATTTTTTCCATTAAGAATCTTAGAATATTGGGAAATACTGTTTTCTCCACAAAACAGAAAATGTGTTGTAGTTACCTTAACATGCCACTCAGGACGAGAATTCATATAATCAAACAGCTTCTGGTAATTCTGGTACTGCTGGTCCCATTCGGAGCTCTCAGTGTAGCGGAAATCATCCCCAAGAGGAGCTAACAGGACTTTTGTACGGAAGAGCTTTGACTTCTTCCTGTATTGATCTAATATAATCCAAGCCCTTGAGGAGAGGAAAAAAGAAGAGCCATTCAGAAGACACAGGCGGAAAAAAGCCAGCATTTGGCAAGACAATTCTTACATACCAAGTTGTGCATTAAGATGACCCTAAACAAGACATACAAAACTCTTGTTATCTCACTTTGTAACAAAAAGCTGGATGCAATTTCTCCCACTGGGACACCACATTCAACCTACTACTATTGCAAACACCACGTTAATTAAATCCTTCAATAAGCTTATCAAGCTTCATCTCAGGCAGTAGGGCAGTCTGGATCAATTTGTGCCTGTGCCAAAACTAACCTCCAGTTCAAATTATGTTTACCTGCTTTATATTTAGATAACAATCCTAATCCTCTCCAGCTCCTATTTACAATAATAAGCAAGCTCTTTCCATCCCCTCTGGCACCTTCCTTTGATACTTTGCTTAAAAAAAAAAAAAAATGCAGGAGGAAGCTTGCTGCGAAAAATCACTGTTCTCCCTTCAGCCAGGTTCTTACATGTCTTAGAGCCATCTCTCTTGAATCTTTGAGTCCTGAAAAATTATACCCACTGCTTTTATGCTTTTGGACTTAAAATAAAAAAAGCAACCCTAACAACTCAGAAACAAAATACTCACAGATGCCAACAGAAAAAACTGCAGAATTATACTTTGGCACCTACTAATTCTAGGATGAGTAAACTATCAGTTCCACAGCAGCAATATATTAAGAATCACAAGCCTGGTATATAGGTTACTGAAAAAGTCCATTTTCAACTCTCCCCCTCCAAGTCACAATTATTATCAGCATCTTCAGATGCAAATACCTTCTACTTAAAATTTTGTACATAATTCTCATAGGAAATAAAAACCATAGTAACATATTTAAGAAAACAGAAATACAAATTCCAAGGATTTAAGACAAAATACCAGAAAATTTGGATTCTAATGAGGTTCTTTTGTTTCTTCATGTCTTTTAAATAGATGATCTAGCAAAATCACCTTTCAACTGACACTCTTGAAGAATTGCTATTTAAACATTTATGCAAATTTCTAGTCCAATATATTTGCAAGCCCTCTTTTCTTGAGCAGTGTGCCAGAGTTTACTTATTTATCTGATTGTAGAAGTAGTGCATAAACACAAGGTCTGACTGTATTCTGGAGGGAGAAAGGGGCCACAATATTAACTTTAGTTAAGGATCTACAGAGTTCTAACGAGACTAGAATTTACCCCGCTAGTGTCTTCCAACTGTCTCCTGTCTATTAGTGGATTTATAGTTCAGATTGCAAATCAATACTTTCCATGACTTTCAACAGGTTGTAAGATTTAAACACAGATGATTCCTCACCACACAGCTACCAGAACAATTGGCACAAGACTTGGCAATGCTTCCTTCTAAGGAGCCTGGCTAACTCAAATTTTCCACATTTAGGCTATGGTTGAAAACATACTTTAGTGTTGAATCTCTTGAAAAATACAGGTTACATTTAATAGGATATTTAGTTTCAGCATCTCTCTTCAAAGTCCTCCTCTGGTTTCTTTCCAAATATCCAGCAAAATTCATCAGTATTGCTGCTCTCCCTTTCTTAAAGTACTGATAACTGTGGGATTATTATGTGTTTTTAAGGGAACAGCAAGATTTTCCTGCATTGCAAACCACTTTTAATTGTAAAAACACTGAAGAACACAAATTCAGGTATATCCTTCTAAGTTTCTCTCAAATAATTTCCTGTATCATTAATTCATACAGGATTGTGAAAGTGCCAGCAGAAAGCTCCAGACAGAGCACAGTGAAGACAAAAAGATACCTCTGGAGAAAAAAAAAAAAAGATTCCATCGAGTCTATCATTTTTTTCCCCTTTACTGTTCCCCAGTTAAGCAGAATTAGGTACATTTTGATATGTTTATCCTACCTACCTGAATAAAAATCTGAAAATCACAAAGGAGATAAGCCATGATAAACTTTTTGTTTTCAAGCTTTCAGATTATTACTGAATGTTTGAGACATTTCACAAATAAAGAAAATATTTTCATACCACAACTTATTTTAGTACAAAAAACAAAGTATTTGAGTAAAGAATAACAAAACAATAAACATGGCTGGTTTTGATCCTTTCTATGTCAAAGAAAGAGGAGCAATAGCCACTTGAGGTAGGCAATCACAAACATTAACCACCACATGACCATACAGATAAAAAAGCTAAAGGGCAAAACTGGGCTTTTGAACAGTAGCTGGTGAAGAGGAAAGTCCATTCTCTACTTCTTCTCTGAAGCACATAACTTGCAGCAAAGATTCTCTCCTATTTCATGCTTGGGAGAACGAGAAACAAAATGTGCTTCTGCTAACAACTCATTTCCGTTCAAGGAAAAAAAAACAACCCAGAAAAAGATACAAAAAACGAAACACCAAACAAACAAACAAACAAAAAAAAAACCCCAACAACAACAACAGCTGCTTTTTTTCCTAGTGTGAAAAGCTTCACACTTCAGCATTCACACATATGGATAAGAATGCAGCTGCAAATCAGAGCAAATCCAGTAGTAGTCTTTATAACCTAAGCTTTTATGAAGAGTAATTTAAAAAGTACAGGTTTTCAATTAGGTTGCTGCTTTATTTCTTCTTACTAGGTCACAACTTAAGTGGCAAGGCAATGAAAAATCCAACTACTAGCCTGAAGTTTTCAATTCAGCATCTCTGTAATATATATGTAAGGCCAAAATACTATTGAAATCAAAAGCAACAGTCCCAGTTGAGTATTCAAGATCTGGGTTTTATTATTTTTGTTTTAGCTTTGGCATGAAAGAAGGTCAGTGATCTAAACCTGGTCTCTAAATTAATAAACTTTTTTCCAATCCTTGAACGTCCTTTATTTTTCTAGTCTTAAAGCAAACACAGATAAGAGGCAGATTAATTAGAGTGCTGCAAACCTATAACCTTGGAAAACTTATGATGTAAAGATAGACTTTTCAATTCTGGAACTCATACATCTCCTCATCATAACAACTGTGAAACATGTAATTACAGAGGTCAGATCAATAACATTTTTGGTTGTCTACAGAACTCCAGCTTTTTCAAAATAACACACATAGCATGTTTTAGCATTCTCCATCAAAACATTACTTCCCGTGTTTTAGTGGATTTATTTGAAACTAGACACTAAAAGTGTGGTTCGAGTGTTCCAAATGTAAATAATCCAGGCTTCCAACTCAAAGACCATGTGTTAGCTTTACTTTTCCCATAGGTACCATACAGCATACTGATGTTTCAACTCCCAGTTAGACATCAAAACTACTTTTATCTGAAACAAGCTGATGCAAAATATTAAGTTTCAGAGAACGTATTGAGACAATAATCACTACAACTTATATGTTCACTACATCCCTGCCCCATTTATCTCATTCTTAAATATCCTTTGACATGTGAAAACCCTTTTTTTTTTTACAAGATCTAATTTAGATTGTTATGCAAAGGTTGCATCTAGGAAGTACAGGGATTAAGAATAATTGAAAACCAAGACCCTTAAAAAGACTATTTCAAGCAGACACTCTAAAATATATTTATAGCCTCTATGTTCCAGGTATTTGTTATACAAGCTGTTGCTTTTCTGCAAATATTTGTCTCAGCTAATTGAGATATATAGTCAAGATTTTTCTTTTTTACAACTGTGATTTAATGACATATGAATTTTCCTTCACGTGCAATTGGCACTGGGTGTGTCACAATTTCTCTACTTTTCTCATGTCACCATCATCTTTCTTTTCTCTACTTTATTAAAACCCCCTTTTTCCTATCATCATTCCAATTGCTACCTTTAAATGCAGCAGTTATAACACATTCTGTTTAATTTTGGTTTTATCTTCAGTAATATTTTGTAACTGAATTTTGTTTATGTGATGTTTGTCAGAATTTATACTCAGGAAAAAAGTGATCCATACTTGACATGTAGACAAGCAGTGCATCATAATCACATCATCACTTTAAAACTTCAGCATCAAGGACCAAAAAGTCACCCTGCTCTCCTTAATACATTTGTTACGCTCAGCAATTTGCACAAATAATAAACAGCTGCCTCAACTTTTAACTCTGGAAACCTGGTGTAGCGTGAAGCCTGAAGATAGCAACAGGACCACAGAATACAACTATTTTCTCGAAACACCTTTGGCAGTTTAACTCACTTCCTTTTCTTCTGTTTTTTTTCTTTTTTTTTTTTTTGTTTCTTTACTCTCCCTCCCCAACACCCTCCTACCTCCAACTCCCAAAACTGAGAAGCAGCTTTGCAGAAGTGTAAATTTGATTCTTAACTGTGCCAAAACAATTCAGTGTTTCTGTTTGAAAAGTAAAACTGTGGTTAATAGTAATTTCCACCCTGGGCACAAAGAAACAGGAATTTTCACTTTGGGCACAAAGAAACAGGAATCAGATTAACTTTTACACTTCAGGTTCAAGAAACTCAGGCCACAGGATGCCAATTTTTTCAAGGATATACCACAGGAAATATCCCACTGTTTGTAGTTACAGCACACTACATCGTGCTGCCCCTGAAGTGTTCCACTTTCAGGGGACAGACTACTGTCCATAAAATTCACAAAAACCACAGTAAACCAGTAACATGAGTCCAACCAGATGACTGTGTTCTAACTGTCATTCAGAGATGGACTCATGTATCATGAACAGATAATTTTTAAAAATGCCCCTTCCTTAACTATAATTTTGCCTCTAATTTCACTGACAGTTATGTTCCCAACTAAGAAGCAAACACTAGGTTATGTAATAGGTATTGTTTACCCATGACAAGCTTATTTTAAAAACTTGACCTGGTTTTGGCTGGGGTAGAGTCACAGTGGCCAGTATGGGGGTGTGATCTGGATTTGCTCCGATGACAGGCTTGACAACAGAGAGATGATTTTGTTATTTCTGAGCAGGGCTTGCACAGAGCCGAGGCCTCTCCTGCATCTCAACCCATGAGTTTTCTTATTTTACTCTTCTGATTCTCTTCCCCATCCCACCAGGGCACCAGTGAGCTTAGTGGAGCTGATCTGCTCACTGGGGTTGAACCACAACAGAACTAAATTCACCAAGCTATGCCAGATGTCATCTTTGACCAGCATAATTACATTTTTTTTAAGGTCATTCCCTTGAGGGGTATGTAAAAACTGTACCTGTGTTGAACATTTCCAGCATGAATGGCTTCTGGTGGGACTCTCCAAGGGCAACTTATTCTTCCTCCAGGAAGTCTTTTGAAATCAAACTGGCAGCAGATTTTTGGATCTGGGCCACAAGTATGAGGAACATCATAACTATAGAAAGGCATCATATGACAAAGAATATCTGTACTGGATCCCAAATCTGGAATTAAATAGAGTAAAACTTTAAAATAAACCCTTTCAGGTTTGCCAAAAGTAAATCACTCCTATGTTCTCAGTCCAAGGATTGTACTGGAAAGATACCACCAAGACAATTTCTTATTTTGAATATCCATAGCTTGAGTCTATTTTTGTATGTACCTTACATGTATAAAGAGGATAAAACAGAGTTACAACCAAGATTGGAATATTCTAGTGAAGCACCAACTGATTGGGAAAGACAGGAACAAATGTTAGGTCTGTTTTACCCAGATAAAACTTGTGATTTTCAGAATTTTAGAAATAATAAAACACAATAATAATAAACACCTTTTAAACTTTGAGTGGATTAAAACAACAACTTAAAAAAACCAAACATCAAAACAAAGCAAAGAAAAAACCAAACCAAAAGCCAATCACCCTCCTGTCATTGCCTCATTAGCACAATATTTGAATCAGTTGAAATGTTCCTCCTCCTACACTTTATTTCCACATAGTAGGAAATAATGGAGTAGGAGGAAGAAGAAAAGTAAAAACAAGTAAAAGAATTTTTCACCCCTTTTACTTTTGCAAGGAATATGAGAGAATGGAAAAAATAAGAGAAGGTAAAAGCAAAAATAAAAGTGAAAACAAAGGAAGATCAGAGGAACAATGGCAGTTATATGAGTTTTACATTTAGTGCCTTTCCTGACTCACAAATATTCTCATTTCCCCTTCTATTATTCAGAGGGGGGAAAAAGAAAAAAAAAAATCTCATAAATTTAAAGTAGATGAAAGGCGCTTTTTTAACAGAATTGCAAGTTTAAAATTTTCAGGTCTAGACAAACTCTGCTAAATCTTGTCTGTAAGTATTTCCACAGTACTTATTCAAGTTCTCTTCATATTCTACCTGTGTAAATTAACACAATAAATTGACATAAAAGAAAGAACGCATACCCCAGTTCTGTCTCCAAAAAAATTCTAGTGTCTTTTGTGTTGCAAAATGTTTTTTAATTGAATAATGAACTCTCTGAATAAGCATTTTGGAAAATCCTGTGCGCTTCAGAAGATAGGCCATTGTTGGTGAATGCCCAAATGGATCAATTGCCCACGCAGACTTTGGTTTTACTCCTGTTGACAAAAGAAAAAGCTTTACTTTTCACTTAAAGAAAGTTATTCCAATAATTCAAATGAGAGTACTAAAGATAACATTTCCAAGATGATATATCCAGTTAACTGTTACACCTCCCTGAAATTAAAAAACTAGAATTAAACAGTTAAACAAACAAACAAACAAAATATCATATAAGTAAGGCATTCTAAAAAAATTAAAAACTTTAAAATAGTACTTGTTGCTACACTGTTTCAAATTTACATCAAACAACTTTATTTGGAATCATTAATTGATACACATCCTCTCATTTAAAGTAGTTTAGAGATATTACAATTAAAAAAGAAAGTCGAAAGAAAATGAATGGATGTGGATAGATAAATGCAATAGCTTGTTGAAATTTCACTGTTATTTAAATACTGTTAATCTTTTTTGGCTTCAGAACTATTTTTTTTTTAATTTATTAGTTTGTTGATCAAGAGAATCATGTTTATTAATACTCTTTTTTCTCTGAACTTCATGCTAGTAAATAAAGAAGCTACATCTAACTCTTGTTAATTCATCAACATGGTTCCTTTGGCACTACTGTCTTTCCAAAAAGAGCACAGCAAGGAATGCATTACCATTTTATTAGGCCTTCCCTTCCCCCTCCAATTATGTCAAGCTGTGTTTATGGAAATTGCAATCTAAGAACAACAGTGAAACAGCTTTCCAAAATAATTTCAGTTAATTGGGTGAAATAATGTCAATTTATTATTAAAATCACTGTACAAATATTTTCAATATAAAAAGGTTTCTGTCCTCTTATGGAACTAAACAAAAGAACATCCCAAAGGCAGAAAAACAGTTCAGCCAACGTAACTGCAGTCAGTAATTCCTCAGTTCTAACATTACTATGGGTTTGGGCTTCATAACTACTACTACTGCTGCTACATATAATTTTTTTTTTTGTTTTGAAATCCTTACAGAAGAGAATCTAATGAACACACAATGAACACAGAGCAGGCAGAATAGATTCAAACACATAAAAGCAGTATCAATTTTTAAGTAGTTTTAAGAATTTTGTCATGATATTCAAAAGACAGAAACGGCAATTAAAGACTGTTTAGACCAGACATGGGATCTAAAATTCAGCATGATCTAGTGTTACTATTTGGTTAAGCCAATATTATATGCATGTCTTACACTGATCAAGACAAAATGCTGTGGCATAAAATTGTTCAAATATACTTTGTCCAGGAACTTTTATCTGCAAACATGAATGGCAAATATCAGACTTGATCCAGCTTCCTATAAGTGGTCTAATTTAATGTTTCAGGAAAGCTGAGTAAAAAGAGCCTTCTAGGCACCTCAGAAATTTAACAAAAAAGTATTTTCTTACTGACTTCTTGTATTTATATAGTTAAATTTTAGATTAATGTACATACCAAGGTTCTTTTCTAGCCACTGGTGTCCTTCTATCAGTTGGTCAATTAAAGCAAAATAATGAGAAGATGCTTCATCAGGCATGACCCATCCTCCTGTTACTATTTCAAATTGTCCATCTTTTATTAACCTGAAAAATACATAATCATATTCAGAATCTTCCATATGGAAAACACACTCTTAAAATCAATTTCTGTATACTCAACAGGCAATCACCAGCAATGTTATTCTAAAATCTAAATTGTTTTTGCTACTTCCATCACTGGTCTATATTTCTTTAATCAAACAGGGAAAAAAATGAACTGCTGAACAGTGAAGTATTTCATGTCCTTGTGCAAAGAAAACCAGTTCTACTGCATGTGCTATATTAGATTTTTTTAAAAAAATCAGGAAGAAAGCTGTTTCCTGCACAGATTACAAAAATAGAATAAATGTACCACAGCACTGAAGGCCAACTGAGCAAGATGCTTAGACACTGCACATTTCAAGCACTGCTTGAAATATCTCCCCACCTTTGATCTTATATTCTTTTTAGAGTTTTAGAGAGCTGATAGATTGGAAGTTTGTGTTTATAAACGCTTCAGAACATCTCACTCATCAAAATGCCTTATTGAAACAGGTCACAGGACACCCCAGCCTCTCTATTGTCAGTGAACACAAAGATCACACTCCCAGCACCAGGTTGTCCCTACAGTTTCAGCATTTACATTGTTGACCAGTGTGGAAGTGTTTAATGAATTCAAGAAAAAAAACCACAGTGAACTCAGCAAAACTTAGTCCCAGCACAGATGATATCAATAGGAGTAATGAAAATCATGCAACAAAAATAATATCCAGTGCAGCTTCTCCATGTCTTCTCCAGTCTCAAGCGAAGCTTAACCCAACTCCTCTGAAGAGAAGACATAGTTCCCTAGTGACTGTCATTTACTGTTTACTGTGTTCCAAGAGATATTTTTAATGCCAAAAAAACCCACAAATCTGTGATTTAATAGTCACCCCCACTGCAGATTTTTTTTTTAGTAAGTAGCTTTTTTACCTAGATCCCAAAATTTCCACCTTTACCTAACCTTTGAGTCTGTGAAGGTCTCACAGACTTATTGCATACTGCAACACATGCATCTCAAAGAGAGGCATGAGAAGAAGGCTATCACAAGGATGAGCTAAGAACTGTCAAGTAAAAATAAGAAAATAAGTCCCCACTTTTTGAAAACTCCAAACTAGATCCATACTGCAAGCTTATCCAAACAGCCTGCTTCCTTGTCTCAATGCCTAGGCAAACCTTTTACTTCTAGATTCCATTTTGTCTTATGATTTTAAAAATTACTAAGAAGAGCAAGAGTGTAGAGTATGTACTACTTTACCATTAAAGCAGCTGCATGTTTATAAAAACCCTTTGTACTTAAACACAAAAGAAACTCACAAATTTTTATTCAAACAAAAATCGCATAAAATCTTCATGTGTGTTACAACAAGAAAAAAATACCATATATCAATAGCTAGTTTGAAAGATGTATTTATTTTATTGCCAATTCCTTAGTGTGATTTCAAATAAAGATTATAATTGATACTCCCTTACAATTTTAATGACATGTTCATGGTTGTACATGGGAACTTTAAGTTAAATTTTTAGGCAACTAAGTAATTTGACTCTAATTTGTCTCCACTTCCTTGAGTAGATTCCTATTTTGCAACTGGGAGAAAACCAAACCAATCCCAAAAAGTCGGAACCAAAGCAGTTAATCCATTATTCTAGCAATTCCACATCACAACTGAAATCTCAAGTTTACAGTGTAGCCAAATACACAAAATCTCAAAACAAGATACACAGAATAAAAGTTCAGTACTCAAACCTTTTAACAGCGTCTTTTTTTTGGCTATCTATTCCATCCCACCATTTTGAAAAGTAGGAAATCTCAGACCATATGAATTTCCTTCGTTTGTCTTCTTGCAGTTTTATAACCATGTTATTTAAAATATGCTGTGTCTGATCTCTGAAGTAATCATCAAAAGTCTTCAGCCAACCTACAAAAAAGAAAATATAAATGAAGCCTGTTTAGAGAACTGGCTTCTTAGTCTCTTTAGAGAACAGTCCCTGAGAGAACTGGCTCCTTCTCACTCCCCAGAAAAAGCTAAGTAAAGACTGTTCTTAAAAAGCTTTACGTGTCATGGACAGCTTGAAGTGCTAAATTTCCAAGGAATTTCTTTTTACAAAAGATTACATGTTCTATTTTCTAAATGTATAAACAAAAGGAAATTATTAGACTTTTCACTTTCTAGTTTTTCTATGCTTTGCATAGTAGAAAATTTGATTAACAGAATACATAGACTCAAATAATTGTGCTTAAGTGAGATGCAAAGGAAAAAGAAATTTTAACCACATTTTCAGACTTTACAGTCTTACATAAATTTTTTTAATCTCTTCATAATACCTTGCATTAGAGAGTACATGCATCTTTCTTCACAGAACCTGTAACTATAGCTGAAAAAATTAAGTCTGTCTACTTACTACTTACTCTATAGTGTCACATTCCTACTTCTATCAGCTTTTGTCACATATGCCCATTTTAAGATTTTGTGAAAGCTTCCACACTATGTGAAGACAGCACTGCAGATAAATATTACACTAGTAATTCCACTCTGATTTACCAATTCAGTTCTGCAGAGCCACTGCCTTTCTAATGGTGCCAGTCTGACTACAGGATACAGGATTAGGCTGTTATGCAATGACATTTTATTGTTTCAAGGAAGTTACATAAATGTAAAAACTTTTATCACTAAAAATAATTTAGTTTAGTTTAAAAAATAATTTATAATTAAACAAAGTCTGACTATTGACTCAGAAAGGATGTATTATACTTTCTTTTAGGGATACAAAAACCCAAACATTCCTCTTAGATGCAGTGATACTGTTTTTAATTCACAAAAGAAGAAATAAAACTGTGACACTCCAGAGGAAAAGTTCTAGGTCACTCTTTTTTTCTTTTACAGATTTTTAGCATCTAGAGGACTCATCATTTTGACATAAGTTTCTGTACAGATAGACAAGTGAGGTCTAATCTGTCTTAAAAGGGGAAAATGCATTTTGTCAAGGTAGTTAATATGAGGGCTTAAAGCAAAAAATTGAAACATACTTTCTTTAGAGGAATGGAAATAGCTTCATACAAAAAAACAGTTGACAGTAAATTACTGCTACGCAATAGTTTAAAGGGTGAAAAAAAACGTGATGAACAATCTGAATTTGTAATCAAATTTCTTTCTGACCTCTTCCCACTTCAGTCTGGTTGGTTTTTTTTTAATAGACGCTTCTGCTCAAAAAATTGAGATCACAGAGCATATTATTCTTTCTCAATTCTCATTTACTTTTCAACAAATCAAAGGAATATTTTACTGATAATTACATTAAAAATATCCACATGTATTAGACTACCAGTTTATAGCTTCATATCAGAAATTTCTTCTGCAAGAGACAGTATCATCCTAGCACACAACTAAAGGAGGATAAATTCAAGCCATCCTATGATTTTTCTGCACAGAAATATATCATCATAATAAACTACTATAAAATATTTTATATTGAAGCAATAGAAGCAAATTTACATTAGTCTTCTGAAACATTCTTAAAAAACATTATAAAACCAGCCTAACTGAAACATTGATTTAAATGTCAAAGTAGCTGACAAAAGAATACAGTATGATGTAGGGAAAAGAGTGTTATAATGAAATGATTGTTTTGTTTTAACATAGTCAGTTTATTAAGCTAAGGAAGATTGTAACGTGGTTAACACACTGAACTGAATACACTCCAGAGTGTCCTAGGAAAGTTTTAGAGGTATTCAAAGATTTAGCTGAAAGCCAACAGAAAGCCCTCTGAAATGTAATTACCATACATCTACTTATTTATGAATTGAACAGAACATTCTGCATTGAAAAGGGCCTATAATGATCACCTAGTCCCATAGCCTGACCACTTCCAGGCTGACCAAAGAAAATATTGTTAAGACCTTTATCCAACTGCTTCTGAAACAACCTCCCCAGGAAGCTGCAGACAGCAGTGAGGTCACTCCTCAGCCTCCTTTTCTTCAAAATGGACAAACCCCAACTCCTCAGAGCCCATCACAGGACAGCCCTTCCACCAGTTCCACTGCCCTCCTCTGGGTGCACCCCAGTGCCTTCACATCCCTCCTGAAGTGTGCTGCTCTAAACCAAATGACTTACAGAGACTCTTCAATTTTGCATGGAGACATACACTAAAAATATAAAAAACTAATCAAAAGCTAAACAAAATAATGGCTAAATCAATGTATAATTGCTAGCTAGAGTATTATTTCACACCTCAGTCCCTAATAGAAGATAAAAATTTACAACTCAAGTTTATTCTTGTGCTTATCCACAAACTAAGAATTTGTTCCCAGGCTGAAAGAAAAGGTTTACCATTTTGAACAGGAAACTTTCAACACAAAGGCAGTTTACATGTGGAAAAATTGCAATGGTTTAAAGCTGCAATTATCAAGACTAAATATGTTATTAACAGGAAAATAACGCTTGGTGGTTTAAATGTACATAAAGCCTTTTGTCAACATAAAAATCACAAGATAACAGAATCATTGAGGTTGTAAAAGACCTCTGAAATGATCAAGTCCAACCTCTGACTAACCACCACCTTATAAATCATACCATGACACTGAGTGCCACGTGCAGTTTTTCCTTTAACACCTCCAGGGATGGTGACTCCACCATTCCAATGTTTAACAACCCTGTAAACAAGAGAAAAAATTGTACTGTCTTTCATATTATTATGCTAGGCTTAACTTAATACATATTAAGGACTTTGCCAGGTATTTTCATTTTCTGCCAGCCTATGTGATAACAACAGAGGCTATACACTGCTGAGACGCTTGCCTTTTGATTCTCTCTCTCATGCTTGTCCTCAAAAGTGTGGAAACTTGCTATCTCCCCCCACCTCTGAGATTTATCATCCTTATGAAGCTGTTTGTTTAACCGATTTTTCCCCCACTGTAATGTAAATTTACTTGGCTTGACAGCAGACTCCAAGAATCATGTCTGAATATCAACACAACTCATTGCTCTGCAAAAATCCTGAAACATTTTATTAACTGATTTGCCACTATTCCTGTCTACACTTTCAAGCTCAAAATCTTTCTTGAAGCTCTATCAGCTCCTTGCACTAGAGAAAGGCACTCTTGTGTCTTAGCATGGTAGACACAGATGAAGAGATACAAGGAAACTTTCAGGACAAAATGAGAACAGAAGCTGACAAATTGGTGTTATTCAAAAAGTAACTTTATTAAGCAAAAGCACTTAATAATTTGATCATGACAAGGATCACAAGTCCATTTCTAGCAAAAGTATTTAGGTATGGCTTACATATACCTGCAAGACTCTTGGGGTGGTTTTTTACATTTGCATTTTTGTCTTTTGGTTTAAAATAATTGATGAAATAAAACAAAATAGGCTTTTCAATTGCTTACTTCCACAAGTCACCCTTGAATGTTTAAGAGGAAATGTGCCTTTAAAAAAAATTTCTTGTTTCTGACAGAGTCTGTTTTAATGAAGAGGCAGATCACCTCATAAATTTCTGAAATATTATGCCAATATATAGTGGATTAATGTGTTTTTGATAGAAGTTTGCATCTCTGATTCACTTTTCAGGAGATATAATTAATTTCACTGAGTCTAAAATTCACCCATCAGTGACGCTTCTTACAACACAATTTGCAAAATTACAATTTTATTTATTTTATGTCAGTATTAAATAAAACTGTTACATTTCAGCTAGCACTGTACAGCTTTCTAGAAAATAAAAGCATCCTCTTTGCAAATATATTAGTGGAACTTCAGTTCTTGGTCTTTAAAATGTACACCCCAGTTTGTAAAGATTATCAGTAATTTTATTTATTTGCATTTATGCTTGATTCTCAAATAACTACTTCCTGTGAGAAGACACAGAAGACTGTTTTGATAGCTGAGGAAGTAAAAAAAGCATCATAAATTGTGAGGATATCTTTGTTCTTAATCACATCCAAGGCCCACAAAATGCAAGAGTAAAAAGTTTTCATAAAACAAAACAAACAAAAAAACCACAAACAAAAGGACATGTAGCCATGACTTCTTACCTCTAAAAGAAGAGCTCTAAAGAACTTAAGCATGGTGTGCATGCGTGTTTAATTGATCATATTCAGGCAATAACAATAAGGCAAATACCAGAAATAAATCCAAAAGCTAAGTTTTAACTTACATCTTAGTAAGTATGATTACACATGAAGATAATTTGGCATTAGCTCCTTTGTAGATTTAGCATTTTAAAAAGTCCCTTATTTTAAAGTAGAGAATATATCACACATAATTATTTTTAATACACCTATTTTTTTTTAATTTAGAAGTACTGCATCATTCTATGATGTAAAATATAGAACTGGCATACAAGTTAATATTTTATGGATGTTTCTGACATAACATTTCAGTGCTAATTTCACCAAAAAGTATCTTTTCAACAAAGATGAATGACTCATAGCCAGGACTGTGAAAAACCCAGTGGTAAGGCAATCTCAAATTAAAACAAAAAGCTGTAAAAGATTGCTTCTCATTTTTCTGTTTCACATAGTCAAATCAGAGAAAGAAAGTCCCCCGAAACACTCCTGTGTTAGAGCATTCATTCTGATTCAAAAGGAATTAGATAGATGAGCTTCTTGTTCCTGCAAAATATGTACTAAAATAAAATAATTTAGGTAGATGAAAATACACGGAAATTAAAAAAGCATGACAGCGCATTTACTTTTTCAACTGCATACCTTAACTTGTAAAAGATCTCTGCTCAAGGTAAAACAAGAATGGTTTGCTTTATCTTAATTTCATAAGCATAACTAAAAATTTGAATGATTGCACATTTCACAAAAAGTAAAATCTGCCATGATCTGTGAGGTACAACCAAAATTATAATTAGACGTCTTACATTTTAAGTCCTATGCAAGACTTATTTTTGCTTTTGGACATATCAAATCTGCTGCCATCATAGCTAAGACGGAAAGGAAATTTCTACTGATGAGCAGTCAAAAGTGTCCTTTCTGTAACAGCTCTGTTGATTTTCCAAGGAACTGCACCTCTTCTGCAAACACAGAAATACTGAAAAATAAGCCACGAATAAAGCTCCAATTTCCCTCATTCAGCGTGTCAAGAAAAACTTATGAGCTCCCCATTTCTTTTATTTTGGTGGGTCAGACAACAGCTTAAGCAATCTCTGTTATGGTGAAGAAGTCCCCAGAAAAACATATCCAGACTCAGCTAACAGAAAGCATACACGAAACTCCATGGTGTATTAACAGCACCAAGTTTTATGGTTAGGTTTTCTTATATCTTAACACTGATTTAGGTCTATATAGATTTTCTCCTGAGAAATGGAGACTGTCTTAAATAACAAAAGGTGATTAATGCGAGTGGTAGTAAGGCAAATTACCAATGTCATAGATAATTGATGAAGTGTTAAAAAGTAGTGTTTAGTTCTGACCTTTGTGCCCATACATTTCCATGTGGGTTGAGAAGCAAGAGAAAAATCTACTTCAGTCACTTTCAATTCCACTTAAGTGCTGCTTATACTAGGTCTGTAACCACCACATTCAGCAGTGGGACACTGGTACACACATATTTTAGAAAGCTCACAAGTCTCAATTCTTAAATAATTTAATGAGTAGTCATTACCAAAATTATTACAGATCAAGAGATAGTAGAGGTGTCTTTCTATCTCTCCAGTCATATCCAAACCTCATCCTTCAAGTCCATCTGTGCTGGCTGACACTCTTGCCAGCCCTGATCCAAGCTCTCCCCTTTGCATTTCAGCTGCCTCCTCCACTTCAGGCAGCCACAAAACACCACAGCTGAAGCAGGTGAGAGCCAATATAAGGGCTCTGCCAGCACAGCAGGTCATATACTCATTCTTAATCTGCTCCTGATGGAACTGCCACCTATCTGTGATAGCTATAATCTCACACAACAACCAAATTTCTCTCCATGGTTTAAGATTAGGACATGCTACTGAGGTGCTCAAATCTTTATCAACTGCCAGCAACTAAAACAATTGTGCCACCACTAATCAAAAGTCTGAAGGAGACCCACTCTCAACCCATTTCCCAAAAGAGAAACACTTTAGCTACTGCAGAGAGAAGCACAAAGACCCCAAGTTTGCAAGTCACGGTTAAATTCACACAGAAGCAGTTAACCCAGATTTAGCAACACAAACTGTTTCAGAGCACCAGCACATTCAGTCATCCCTCCAAAAAAGAAGGTGGAACTTAAACCCACCACCTCCCCAATTGACTGTGTTTCACAGATTCACAGAGTGACATGGATTGGAAGGGACCATGCAATCTCTAGCCCCACACCATGGGCAGGGATGCCACCCCCTAGACAAAGTTGTTTTAAGTCCTTTTCTGTGCCTTTGAGCTACACATTCTCACTAGCATACTTGGTTATATGAAAAGTTAAAGAGGAAGCAGCCTCAGATGAGAAAAGATAAAATGTAATGAGAACTTAAAGCTTCTGCAGCTGATACAGCTATAACTTTACTGATCCCATTTCTTGCTAAATATCTTTCATGTACATTGAAATTACTAGAACCTGCAGAAAAAGTACCTCATTACTTGAATAGACACTGGTGAAATTATCAGCAAATCTCTTCACAGCTTACCTCAGGACATTCCCCTGCAGCTCCTAAGCCTCATGTGCCTGAGAAGTTACCTCAGCCTACACTGTGCACAGGGTGTTTGCTCAACTCAGGTAAAGACATTCCTGGAGGGCGGATGTGTCACCAAGCAACTGGCCTCTAGTGGACTGCCAACAGTCCTGCACCAGTTAGAATATGATCCCAACAGCTTCAGCAGAAAAAGGGAGACAGATAAACTCCACACCCCATTCTAGTAGACCCAAAAGAATGGTAAGTTCTGTATATTGCTTTAGGATTGCTTTGATTCATTATGTGCCTGTACAAAGTTGCTTTTTTCTAGGGAAGTCTTTAGGAGAACTACAACCAGAGCAGAAATAAATGGACACAGGTACAAAGACAGTTCAATAAATAGGCAGATCTAGGTCTATACTGTGATTATTTGCTCTGAATATTTTTATCATATCCATACTGCCATAATTTACCTGCCATAACTGGACAGTAATATAGTAATTCCACATTCCAACATTCATTTTCTTTAAGAATGCTACATGCTTGAAAACAAAAGCCATTTATGTTCCAACTACCATACCTTCACTCAGAGCCACAGTACTTCATGCAACAAATTAAATTTTAGAGAGATATACAGGACTAAAATTTAATATCACTTAAATTGTGGCTCTCTATGACAACAACCACTGCTACCAGCCTCCCATGGTCAATGAACATGTACCAGGACCACAGCATAGCAGTATAATTTGCTTCTTGGTAAATTTTACCAAGAAGTCATTCCAAAATAAAGGAACAGTTCTCCATTCTGTTTATTACACTGTAAACCCACTTGGGTGGAAATGAAATTAGGTAGGTATACCTAGATTTCTGTTTAAATCTAGACTTTCCAGTATCCCACTATAGGTTGGGGCATGCAAAAAAAAAGTGAAGAAGGTGTCAAAAACTTCAGATTTCCCATTGTCACATCTAAAAGTACATTTCTTTAGCACAGGCTAAAGATTAAATATCTATGCCAGTCCAAAAAATCAGAATAAGAATTCATGTTATTTAATGCAGCAATGTATAAACTGAACACGTTACGAGAAATCCATCATTTTTCAATTTCAACACTGAAGTTCTGTTCCAGTTAATAAATTCAGTAGACATACAACTTGTATCATAACAGTTGTCATTGGAAGTCAACAGCACTTAAATCATACATCTGTTTCACTGCCTTGCTAGACTTAAATCTAACATATTAACTAGTATGCTTCAAAAGAACCCAAATCTTAACAGAAATAGCAATGCATTTCCAAATCCAAAAGCCTCTAGATCCTCAAATCAATTCAGTTAACATATTACCTGGATCATTATGTGAGTGAGGCACAACAAAAACTTGAAGTGGCTCATTGTCCCATTCATTTTCATTGTATGTGATATCAAATCCTTGTTTCCAAACGCCACCATCTGGATTATCAAAAGGAAGAATGTCATAGACATCCAGCATCTAAAAAAGAAAAATTAAAGGAATATAAAACATGAATTCACAGAAGCAGTTCTGCTATTAAAAAACAAAGCTGTTTTCACCTAAAATGGATCCACTTGTTCATTACAGAGGGAAGGATGATGTGCCAAATTAATAGAAAACTGACAAATGAGAGCAAGTTTCAAATCACACTAGGACACCAAAGACACAGCTGACAGGAAGAGGAGAATTTGGCAGGCTCTGTACTGAGGAAACTGACATTGATTAGATAAACAGTAGGATTAAGAGCCTTAAGTCACAAAAATTATGGCAGCTCACAATGGCATTGGGCAGAAGGGTATGAAGAGGATTATACAAAATAACACAGTACACTAAACAGGGGAATGAAGGAAATGAAGGAAATAAACTGAGCAAGAAGGAATGACAGCATGAGAGAGATAGAGGCAAACATCAAAATCACACAAAGGAACTGAAAGAAGCTATCAACAAAAATGTTGATAACTATAGCCAATTGCTATAACAAAGCCTCTTGCACATTTCCTGTTCCCCAATACACTAATTGTACAAGGAAAGACATATGTCACTTGTCAATGCAAATAAAAAGGTCACAGATAAATAAAGCAACTCGAGAATTACTCAAACAATTTCCTATGAAACTTAGGGAACACTATATAGCTTCAAAGAGAGTCTACTAATATGAGACTCAAGAAAATTGTTTTTGTAAGGCTCTTGTTTGCTTTTAAGAAAGAAAACAACGTACAAACATGAATTGACATCAGACAAGCAATTCCCGACACTCTAGTTTAATAACTAAACTTTAATCAGTTCCAAACCCATGTTAGAATACAATTGTACACCTGATAAACTTTCTACAAAAACCAATTAATTTACACAAAAAAAGGACTCCTATTGCAGTCATTCGGTACTTGAACACCACAAGAGTTATACCTTCCCAGTGGTAAGGTGCTTTCTGTCCTCCTAGGAAAACTTAAAAGAACTACAGACATCTGAAACAAATATCTGACTAAAGAAATTAAGGCCTAGTTGCAATAGTTGACTTTGGCCTCCACCCAGCTGGTCTCTCATTTTTCCTCATCAACAGAACATAGGGAGAAATATAAACTATTATGGGTGAAGATAAAAACAGGGAGGTCACTTACCAATTTTCATTACAGGAAAAACAGACCTGACTTTGGGAACATTAAATTAATCTGTTGCCAATTGAAATAGAGTTGGGTAGTGAGATAAGTCCATAATGTTTCCTCTCTGTCATTCTCTCCTCCTCACATGTTTTGCCTGCTCCAGCGTGAGAGCCACAAGACACAGCACGTCAGGAACTCCTCCAGTGTGGATCCCCCACAGGTTCCAGTTCCTCCTGAAAATATCCACCTACTCTGGCATGAGGTCCTGTCACAGGTTTCAGGGAAACACTTCCTCCACTGTGGTCTTCTCAACCTGCTCCAGTGACTAGAATGCTTTCTCTGCTTCCTTCATTAAGGACCATGGTTTCTCCCCTGTTTTTAGCCTTTAGACTGTCAGGCAGCATTTCACCCTTTCTTAAAACCCATTCTGCCAGAGGTACTGACACGCTTTGAGGCTGTACCCTGTGGTGGGTCTGGAGATGTGTCTGGCATAGGGCAGGACTGGCCTCTCCTCACAGATACTGGAGACCCTCACTGCCAACACCTGGACATCTGAGCATTCCACCCTCACCTCTGTGAAACACTTACTTAAGAACAGACAATAAAATATATATTCATCACATACTCCTTACAAACTTCATTTACATAAACAAAAAATCCCCAACATTTCCCATACTAAAATCAAAGTGACATAAAAGTCCTGAGAAAGGGAATTTTTTACACACACCCACATACAAGGTAAATCTCCACTCTTTGCCCTTTCACCTCATAAGAACAACAAAAGAATCCCCATAGTTATTTCACTCTGGCAGTGTTCAGTCCAAATTTTGGCTATACCACTCCTTATCTCTTAATCCTTAAGACACAGATTCTGGTGCTTAAAGGAAGAGCAGTGGGTCGACCTTGGATGGGTTGGAATCTGACAGCCAGAAAAGGTCAATCCACCACAGGCCCTTAGCTTGAGGTATGAAGGAAACTAAGTAATTTAAGAAGGGAATACAACACAGTAATCCTACATCTAGCAGAGCCTCAGCTGGGCCCGCAACGTGCACTAGATATCTATAGCCTCAGAGATTCCATGTACACCAGGCACCTATGCCCTGTGTGAGATGATCTTGTACATCACTTGTCCCCCATGATTGCTTCAATCTTTGGACAATATTGATTAGTGGAAAACACAGATGCAATACTTGAAGATATGTTCATTCTGTACTGTCAGCTTGAAGGGCCCAAATAAGGTTTATACTGAAGTTGGCTGGCCTAATAGCATATATTCTAGATACACTATTAGGCTAATTTATATACTAGATAAATAATACATGTTTTATATAATAAATAATATAGATAATATTTTATTATTTCATATTTTCTAAATATGGTATTTCTAAAACCTGAGTTTGAAGCACTGTATTTTTTTCTCTGCAATACAATGTTCTGAAGAAAATGTAAGGGAATACCTTGTAAATTTGCCACTTAACAATGAATGGCCTTAAAACTGATAAGCTCTTTGGACATTCCAACCATGAAAATATTATTTGGTTAAAAAGTAGTAATTAATGGAATTCTACACATTCCTATGAGTTTTTCTTATGGATGTAGTCTGAATTTGACAAGCAACTTTCGGCACTCTTCAAGATACTAAATTTCACAGTCATAACACTCATAATTTTTTCCCTGACATCCACAACTTTACAGCTATACCAAACCAAGCTGATATGACTATGAGCTCAAGAGACAGAAACTGCAATTCGGGAAAGAGGTCTTGGAGTCCCTGACTAATCATCCAGAGATGTTTGCTGCCTTACAAAGGCCTGAATCCTGGGCATTGCAGAGGAACTGCTGAAGCTTGTCCAACTCAATGGCTATGAGGAAGTATCCCTCATTGTACTTCCATGTGGGTATCACTGATACTGCCAGAGGCAGCACAGACTGCATCAAAACTGACTGCAGAATTCCACAGGTAATCAAGGTCATAGATGGATCCTCTTCTATCCACCAGTGAGGGGGAAAAAAGTGTGAGAGAAGGACACTGTTAGTATAGATCAATACTGGCCTCAGAGTTGGTGTTCGGGGTTCTCTGACCCTGTTTTCACATCTGTGCCTGCTTGGGAGAGAGGAGATCCAGCTGAGGGCAGCAGAGGTACCTTTGCCAGGAAGATAGCTGAACTATTAAGGAGCTTCTGGCTAAGAATAAAAGGGGATGGAGAGAATCAACAGCAGCCCTGTGAGGGAGTAGCGGTCAGGAATGATGTCATATGGAAGGATTTTTTAAACAAATAAAGGAAATTAGTAAAACTGGCTCACCTCCAACATTAGTAGACAAGCAAGGAAGTACAAACAAGGCACAAGCACACAGAAATCCCCAAAATCCTTCCTGGGAAATTAGCATGCTGGGGTGCCTCTCTGAAGGCTTCCTGGCCTTTATCAGAGACAATGTGGCCAGAACAAACAGATTGTCTCTTCTTGAAACAGGGCCAGCTCAAGGAATACCTAAACCAATGAGACATATCTAAGTCCATGGGCCCTGGTGGGATGCACCCATGAGTGCTGGCTGTTGTCACTGCAAGGCCACACTTAAAAAGCTTTGAATGACCATGACAATTAGAAGTGCCCAAAGACTGGAGGAAAGCAACGTCACTCCTGTCTTCAAGAACGGCTAGAATGAGCACCCAGGAAATCAAAGGCAGAGAGTGCAGAGAAGGTGGAGCCAGTGTCTTTGCAGTAGTGCCCAGAGACAGGATCAGAGGTGATGGGCACACACTGAAGGTTCCTCCTGAATATCAGGAAAAGCTTTTTCCTTCTGAGGGTGACCAAGCACTGGCACAGGTTGCCCAGTCAGGCTGTGCAATCACCATCCTTAGAGATACCAAAAAGTCACCTGGACATGATCCACGACACCTGACTCTTGGTAGCCCTGTTTGAGCAGGTGGTTGGACCAGATGACACCCAGAGTTCCCTGGCAACCTCAACCATTCAGATGCACAGGTTAATTAGAAGCAGTTTAAAAAAAAGACAAGGGAAAAAAATTAAAAACTTCCACTGAAATCAACTAGAGCCAGATCAGGCTGAAATCCCTACATTTACGAAAAGAAATCTAAAAGCCAGAAGTTAAATCTTTTTTCTCTTTCATACAACACCATCCTCAGTAGGAATTGTGCAAAGGATTAATTAGAAATTGCATCATCACTTGAACAAGTTACATGATTGCAAATGAAGAATAAATTCCAAGCCAGTTAGTAAAAGGCAAAAGAGGTTAAAGAAAGTATTTCACAGAGATATTTTAGATTCACATCTAAGTATAAAATACTGATAGAGCAATAAAGGACTTTTTATAAACAGTAGACATTCAATAAGGATGCTGCCTGTCTTCATTGTGGCTGCTTCAGAAGACAGCCATGTTGCTACAAGCTTTTTATTAAAACATTGGGAAGGTCATCAGTTATCTTTTTTCTATATGGGCTTATTCTTTCTCTATACTGAAGGACTCAAACTGCTGAAATTATATAAGTCATGAAAACATTGTAACATCTTAACAGTGAATACTAAACTACTGCTCAAAAGAAATAAAAGCTTATATTGTACCTCTTCAAGCAACCTTTTCAAAGAGTGATTCATGTCTCATTTTCAAAAAGAGTAACATTACTGAGCCTGATGTTAGATGCTTCAGTAGTTGAAATGGACAAAAGGAGGAAACATCTCAGTGTATTATTTAAAAGACCCTCCAGCTCAGCATGATTACTATTGAGATTTCCATCTTCTCTGAGCACAAATGCCAGATACTTCTTGAACTACTACACTGAAAAAGCATCAGGTCATATCCATATTTAATCCAATCACCTTCATTTTTTGGGTTTATTACCTGTCTCTATTATTTATCTTTTGGGAAAAAAGTACACACTAGTCTTTTACGTGACTAAAATTATAGCATTTTCAAGTCAGCTTTATTTTCAGCTTCCAGCTCTGTTACAGTTTTCTACCTACTTACAAACAGCACAAGTCGTAAGTAAACAATTTCTTGATTTATAATTCCTCCATGAAAAAAACATTCTTCAGCTGTCCCATGTGAGAATCTTTTGGTCCCATGTTGTTAGCAACTTGGTTTTTCTATATTATGAAATCACAAGTCTTTGAGTAGCAAATCTAGCAATATTTCTCACTGTACCATCACAAGGTTTCTTAATCCATATTTGAATACCTTCTTACAATGGTTTCTTCATTATGGGAGACTATAATCAACTTTCATGATTTAATCAGTGAAGACTCTTTTGCCTTCATTCTGTAAAGTTGCTTTTTTATCCAAATACTTAATCTCACCTATATTAGCTCTTACTACTTTCTAGTCTCTCATACACCCTCCTGAGAGACAAACATGGGAGAAGTAATGTAAAATCTGTGGGTTTAAGTTAATGTTTACAAACAGCAGCAATTAACACATATTTCTTTCAAAAAGTGCTCAAAATAATTATTGAAAATGTCTCAAATAAATTGATCATGCAGAATACATCAGGGTTGGTAGAGTATTAAATAGTAAAACTGTTTTTAGTTTTACCATTGCGATCACTGATTTAGATCAGCTTGTTAATGCTTGTGGTGTTAGAGGAATTTTACTAAAGTCAAGGCCTTAGATTCCATAACTGAAATGCAGTTCAGACTCACAGGAAGGGAAACTAACTGTGTATAGTAGCACTATTAACGTGACTTAATGATGGCAGTGAATAACCTGCTGAGCAGAGGGTGCAATGCAATGACACAGAGAACATAAAAGCCCTCCTCCCTGCACAGGAAAGAAAGGAAAGTGTGAGTAGGGAAACAGTATGTTTGCTTCTTATGTACATGCAAATGTTCATAAAAGTAAAGAAAATTATCCAAAATCAGTTTAGCTACAATAGACTCCCTTTAGGTAGGCAGTAGGTAGTTGGGTGATATAGTTATAGCCTGCAATATATATAGTTATATTCACTATATATTATATAGTGAAGCAAAAAACAAACAGCAGTTTTAGAAAATATGCTTTACCTTCCATTCATAACATGCCCAAGAATTTAAGACAACATATTTTATCTCAAAACTAATTTACTAGAACTTATTTTTAATGCACATAAAAAAGTAGATCGCCTAACAAGGTAACAGATTGTACAGTGAATAACCTGTTAATAATCCACTAACTTGTAAACTGTAACTACTGGTCCAGATGTTTCACTTCCCTGCACAGAAGTCTTAATGCATATCAGACACACAAAGTGGTGCTCAGATATTGCCTTTAAAAAGTCTACTTTCTCTATAAAAAACATTAAGGTAGTACCTATCCCTGAAGAGTTTAAAGGTATGATAAAGGTATGATTAAGCATGATACATCAGAGGTTGCAATTATTCTAATGACTGTATTTATTTGGCTGAAGTCCATTGTCTTTTTCCTGCAATAGAAATACTTCAAATTCTGAAATGAGAAAGCTGGACTTCAAATTTAATCTTTGCTTTAGAGTACTATGAATATTTATAGTACTCCCACAAGACTCACAGAAACAGTACAGATCACAAACTTCACAGAGTATTCTCAGTGCTCCTGAATCACTCCATTAAAACTGAATATATAAGAGTCCATGAACTCACAAGCATCACCAGAAAGCAAAATAAATTCAACTTGAAGTGTTTGACTTTAAAAACTTCAACCTCCGCAGTTTATGCCAACCAGTCAACATGTTATATGTTCCCCTTTTCTGATCAAAGTGCCTATACAAACTGGAGACACTCAGGAATGCTGAAATACAGAAATGACATTCAAAAGGACCCAAGATTTTTTTGAAATTACTTGATTTGAAATCAAGCTTCATCTACACATATGCCCCTAAAAGTAAAATCTATTTAAACCAAGCCTACCCACAATTTCCAGGTTATTTTTCATCAGTTTTAGAAGAGTTTGGGGAAACTCAAAGAGATTCTCAAATAAATTGTTTCCAAAGAACTGGTGGGGCAATAATCACCATGGGGATTTTTTAATTGTTTAAAAAAAAAACTTTTAAGCTTTCTCAAATGTTGGCTCTTCATAATCATTATTAAATTTCCAGAGAACTTCAAAAAAAGATATAAAGGAACAGTTTCATAGCATCTGTTAAACACAGCAGTCACTTCAACAATTCTATTATCTCTTAGTACTAAGATTTTAGCAGCAACTTGACATTTTCAGAATTAAACACATACTGACAGCTAAAACTCCAGCAGAATCAGAGAGAAAGACATACTGCTTACCTGTACACCTGAACTGTGACTTCCACTTTTCAAAGCAAACAAACAATCCTCAGAATCAACTGCAAGCAAAACTGAAGCAGAAGGGAGCAGCTCAGAAACAGATCCTTGACCGAAGTTTACAGCCTCTGGATTTTTTTGTCCATCCTTTACTGTTTCACTCAGATTGATCACAGAATCTCGTATGTTTGAAATAATCTCATTATTTTCTGCCAGCAGGCGTTCTAAATGATCTATTTTTTCTTGCAATATTGAAAGCTGGCCCTAGGGGAGAGGAAAAAAAAAGAAGTAAAGTTTAATTATTTCTCAGGAAAATTCTTGACAGACCCAAAAAAACCCCAATGACAAAAAATTCACAATAGTATGTGACCACAAAGAAAATTCAAATATGTTTTTATATTTTACATAAAGACAAACTAATAAGGAACTGATGCAACACACGGAAGTTCCTCCTTCCAGTACAAGAGAAAATAGCAAAAGATACATTTTTCCTCTGTGAATTTGAATTCAGAGCACAAGATTTAATCAGTGATACAAAGATATTCTCTAAAATCTCAGTGTCAAGTAGCAATTATATCTAATTCAACTTTTTTCACATCTTTCATTTCCAAAAATCTGATCTTTTCATTTATCAGAACATCAAACAGAAAGCAATTTTTTACAAGTCAGTCACATCATGATGGGATTAAGAGGATATTGTAAACATTTGAGGTTTTTCCCATACATGCAAAATATAAATACCACTTTTCTGATTTTCAGTGAAAGTTGGAGAGAAATTAACAAAAGAACTTCATAGGCATAAGAGATCCCTTAACAGCCTGATCACAGGAATAATCTGTATAATTGGACTATTACAATCAAGAAAATCCTGTAAAAGAGAGATCAAGCTAATGGCATTTTCAGTCAGAAGGTCATCTCCAATTGCCAAACAACAGGATTTTCTAGATATTCTAGAGAGTTCCACAAGAGGAAGGCTGCAGAACAACACCAGTGTGAATTGAAAGAAGTCAACACATCTTCCAATGCAACTTGGAAGGAAAAAACAGATCCCACAAAGCAATTTAATAGTATCTAATCACTGTATTGTTGGAATGCAGGAGGGAACACAGCCAATCAAGACATCCCAAAATGCTACCACCCTCTCATGTACTAGCCACTCCTTCCAAATTATTTGAGGGATGCTTCTTATCAGGTATGAAAGTGCTAGCTTTTACAGAATCAAAAAGGCCAGATTATTTAATATGACCTTAGGGATATCCTTCATCATGTACAGAAATTTATTTATTTCCTCCAAATTACTTTAATGTAACAAGAAGTGACAAGATAAGAAAAAAAAAAAAAAACCAAAAAAACAGTCACTTTCTATTATTAACATTGAAATCAGATCCGAAAATATACAACACATAATTAGATATTTTTGCAAGCAGCTGTCATAACAGCAAAACCTGCTTCAGTTTCAGGCATCTACATTTTACCATTACATTCAACACAAATACCATTGATTCAGTACACAGCTACTCTGTGACTTATGATTTTAATGACTTTTTCCCAGCACCACTGCCTTATTTTCTTAGGACTGTAGTATAATATTAGAAACAACATCTGTACATGACACTTTTTTCCCTTTCAACAGCAAAATACTTGAAATATTCGCCTTTTTCTCTTCAGCAACTGTGGTTTGCAAAGGATTAGGTCTCCTTTCTAAATTGATGTGTACATTCTTTCAAATTCTCTTGGCTTTGCAAAGTCCTCAGGAAAAATAAAATAAAATAAAATAAAATAAAATAAAATAAAATAAAATAAAATAAAATAAAATAAAATAAAATAAAATAAAATAAAATAAAATAAAATAAAATAAAATAAAATAAAATAAAATAAAATAAAATAAAATAAAATAAAATAAAATAAAACCAAATCTTTACCAAGAGTTACCAATCATGTTTTTGGATTCTAAACTGTCATTACTATAATTCTACCTTTATGGAAATTCTTCGTAATTTTCAGACAGTATTAGTATTAGTATTTCTTTAATGCTACTGGTTTGTCTCTGTGTTTTATGGGCTGTGAAAGGTGCTGATCCACTGCTTGTTATTTCTGTTTCTGAGATTAATACATCCTGAAAACAGTAACAGATTTTAAAATGCAACACAGGCAGACAGCTACTGTTTCCAAAAAAGACAAAAATATATTTTGATGACAGAACCAGATTAAGCTAAATGAGATGTAGGAGCAACATCATAAAATCCCAACAGTTTAAAGACAAATTCTAGAAATTTATTAAACTGATGAACTGAAAACAAGAAGAAATCAATATGCAGATGATGGAATACTGGAAAGAAAGAAAAAAAAAAAAATAAACAGACTGTAGTCCTATGCCACCTGGTGGCACCAAAGAAACAATCAGACTAAAAACTTTCAAATGCTATGTTAAAGATAATGTACATATTTCTATGTAAAATTAGTGTTTTCCCCTTGAAATACCTGTAATGTTTTGAAAGTAAGAAAGGCTTCTCTACACGAAGCCCAATAGCCTATTATGCCAGTCAATCTAAAAATAACATATATAAAACAATACTTAGATAGGGGCTTTACAGGCTGCCCAACAGAGGCTCTGACCTTCAGATTCCCAGGAAGTCACAGTACAGCTGCCATCCATACAAATCATTCCCGGCTTCACTGCATATGACTACAGTTCAGAGTTATCAAGTGTGCAAGCAGCTAAAGCCCTGCTCGCACCTATCCCACCACTACTGACACTGTCTCTACAACTGTAAAATCAGACAAATGTTTTAAATTTTTATTCTCATTCATGTATGCTGTAGAAATGTTTTACACCTTCTTCCACAAAAAGAGTTTCACATTGCTTAGCAATAGCCTGTGAACTACGTGGTCACAGAACACACCACCAATCTGGTTTATATCATCTAGCCAATTATATGCCCTTCCAGGACAACAATAGACACAGTGGAAAAAAACAAAAAGGAAATACATAAAAACCTCATAGAATACATGTTTGATTGATCCCTCCACCAGCATATAATGCCAGTCTCTAGAAGACAGATATAAACTTCCTCCAAATTTGGAGGTCATTTCATATCTCATATCCTTAAGACATACCTTTCATTTAACTTATTATACGTTAAACCTTGAAAAATCTGTAACAATTCTACCAGTTTACTGTTTATTATGTGACAAAATATTTTTCTTTGTAAACCAAGTTCTCCATCTACAAATAGCAATTTTTTACCAGATGACCTTCAAACATCAACAACTTCATATGTTGCTACATACACCCAGCACTAATCTGTAAGCTGCAAGATTTCAGCCTACCTAGGACACTTACTTTCAAAAGTCTGTTAAAGCATGTTACTTTAACTTTGGGGGTAGATCTTCTGTTATTTGGAGAAAGATATTCTTATGAAGACCTCCCACTGTGCAACCTAACAGAGGGCACTAATACAGAAAAGTCTGCTTTCTTTTCTGGAGACTGAGAGATACATCATGCCTCTCTTCCAAAGGTTTTAAACATGCCATGTGCCAACTCAACTTGAATGCAAAACATGAAATAGAAAACTATGGTTAAGAACACGTAACCAAGACCTCATGCAATACCTGAGTTAAAACTGCAGGAAATCAAATGTTTGAGATCATCAAAATGTTTTTGCTTTTTGTTGTGAAATGTCAGATCCATGAGAATTAACTTTAAGAAACAACAGTGTCTGAGACTAGAAATGGATCCCAGCCTTCATTCAGTATGAAAATAATTAACGTCAGGAATCCATTCTCAAGGTGAAAATTTCACATGGATCCCAATTATGCAAAAGCTAGGTCTATTTTCATTGTGCATTCACCTTTTCTTCTTATTCATTTTAAATAGATAATGCCTGTTCAATAGTAAAATCATTTTAAAATATGAGTGGAATATGGAAAACACTGCAAACTCCTCAAAACAATTAATTTAACAGATGAAAATAAATTCCGTTTCAACATTTTTAAAGGAAGGCAACTGACTTCAAATATCAAGGCCAAACAGTACCAAACCGAAGTTACTCTAAAGCTGTTTAATCTTATTAATTGCTAGTAATAGACCTTGTCTTACCAGAAAAACAATTTAGAAGCATGTTACAGGGAACAGTAAATAGGTCTCATTAAAAGACAAAACATAGAGATCCTCGCTGTTACTAAAACCATAATCCAACTGTATTCTTTTAAATTAAAATTTCAATTTTTCCACACATTAGAGGGTTGGCAGGGAGATTTTTTTATTTTTTTTAATCTGAGCTGAGATGTACCAATTTTACATTAACAAATTCTGTCTGAAATGTTCGGTTCTGCATGGCTTTGTAGACACTGAATAGCAAAACTTTAGTAGGTACACAAGTCACAAATGTTAGCAAAACTATCCCTGACTTCACAATATCAAGTCTTCTCAGAAAAGAAGTAACCTTGATCCAAGACTTTGAGAAATGCCTAACTGCACCAAAAATTGGAGATACACAAAGTATATCCTAATACAAGTGAACAGCACTAAAGGATGCTCTGTTAATCTACATACTTGTTTTAGCATAAGGAAACTAAAAGTAATGTGGATCAATCACTGGCCTACACAACCAGTTAAAAAGTTTCTAATAACTTTGGTGTAAGTTTCTTTCTTTCTTTCTTTCATTTCCCTCTGTCTTTATATATTGATGAATGTGTAATTTTTTTTTTTTTTTTAAAAAGCAATAAAGCCAATCCCTGTTACTTCACAGCATAGGAAGCACTTCTACAAGAAGTGCAAAGTGCCAATAAATCTACCAAAAGTAGCTACAGCTGCTTTGGTAGGAGAATGGCATCACATGAGCAGCACACCTGTTCACCACCCCTGTGATTACACAGGATTGGACTTAACCAACAAAATTTTCTCAATTTTCTTGCATTCTGTGACGACAACACAGATCCACACACCTTCCTTCCATCTGGAACAAGAAGTGTCCACACCTGTTAGCTGCCTGAGAAACCTGCCACTATCAACACATGAATCAGCTACACAAACAGCTCATGCTTCAGTCACTCTAAACCCTTCAGCAGTTTTCATGCCCCAAATCCTCCAGAGCAGTCTGCTTTCCCACTGCCCTCTGCTTGTGCTTCTCTGTTTACTCTTGACACCAGTCTGATTTGCAGCAAGGACTCTCCAGAAAGGGGCACAGTGACACCCAACACGTGGAGGGAAGCCAAGTAACGCAATGATAGTTCAATGTGTTTCATTCTGAGGAAGTAGATAGTGTTCAGTTTCTCCTGTCTAAACACTGTACAATGCAGAAAAGATGCTAGTTGGAATTTCCATTTTCTGAGTGAAAATGAAAACTCCTTCTCTAAAATGCAGTGGCTTTCAACAGACAAGTAGTGATCACTTCATCAGGAAAAAGACATCTAGCTCAAATAATTGAAGAGGGAGTAGGACAGGGCCACAGATGAGATCTCATAGAAACAGGTAGGCAGAGGAAAAATCCAGATTAGAGACTTCTGATGTTATGTCAGCTGGAATTTGGTTATTTGCATCCAGACTCAGCCAGCAACCACCGAGTGCTGGGATCAAAACAAGCCAGAACCCATTCCCTTTCTCACCCACACAAAGAAAAAGGAGACCACAAAGGAGCTGTCACTGTCCTGCATTAGAGGCTCTGGTGTACCAAAGAACTGTGGTGTAGAAAATGGAGCACCACAATGGACAGAGCTCTCCAAAGGATGTGTAATTTGAGGTCATTGCCTATACACATTCGCTACAGTAAGCAATGAGGAAGCTGGAGTCAAAGTCTCATTTTCTGGCTGCACTGAATGGCAGTCATCATAACAGTTTTCTGTACCAGTTTTGCCAGTGACTATCCAGGTAAATCTCTAGAAATCATGAGCTATCTTTGCCAAAATCTTGATATAAACTCTGATGAGATGCCAGCTTATCAAGATGGTAACAGCAGGAGGCATTCTTTGTTCACTATCAGAGAACTGTACAGTGAACAGAACATACTAAATATGCAATTAAATGTTAACCTCCTGCACAGAAAAAACAAGCAGGTAAAAGATAAAAATACAACCCAATGTACCATCAAAGCTTAATATTAGAGTACACTGTTTCAGCACGTATTCTCTTTGCAAGACAGGATACAGAACAAAAAACAAGCATACAATGTATCAATTAAAGGACAAATCAAGGTTTGAAGGCTTTGCTGATCTGTGCAGAGGGCTTATGTGCATTTGTGACAACGAAAAGAACATAAGAAACCTTGTTAGTAATTTCCTACCGTTAAAGTAACTTACCGTTAAAGAAAGCTCACTTTACAGAGGCACTGGAAATCTTCTGAATTAAATAACTACAAAAGTCTGTTCAAATGATAAATTTCTGATACAAAGATTCAACAGCCTGACAAATAGACTTTAAGAAGTTGATAGACTTTCACATTTTGCTTTATCACCAGAGGCAGCAATAACGAGAATGTTTAAAGTACTATTACACTGGACTTAGGTTTCACGGCATGTACAGAGACAAATATAAGGCATGCTGTTTGGGACTAGTTTTGACACCATCATCAGTGACCTGAAGGCAAGGAAAAAGAAATCCAGAAATACTCAGTTTAAAGGCAATTAAACTGAAAAATATTCACTACTACTGTAACTGATACATTTTGTGTTCATCTCCTTGCTGATTCTCCTCCCTACCCTACGCTGAATGTTTATTTAAATGTCTAGCAGTACAAAAGTGAAGAACAACTTATCTGCCATTAAGAGTAGGAACTTTAATAATGGTTATTGTCATTCGAACAAGTCAAAACTTAATGTGTTAGACCAAGAAAAGCTAAAGTAAGAACAAACTAGAAAACCTCCCTTTGTTTAGTTTATACAGTTAAATTAGGCAATGACTCTAGGTAGCAGAAGGATGTGCTCAATTATAGTTAAGAGTTACTGTTTTGTAGACTATGTATTCTGTAAAATACATTTTGCTCAACATTTCACCAGATTTAAAGACTATAATTGAAGGAGGCTAATAGCTTCTGCTTGACTGCTGCTTAGCCAGAACTCTACACACAATGTGCAAGCAACAAAAACAAACACATTCTGTGAACATTAGGAAAACAAAGAATTGTCACTGACCTGTAATTATGTTCACAAAGGCAGCTGCTCCTCCTTTGCAAAGTACTAGAAACTCAGCAGAAGTAATCCTAGATTTTCAATATTTGCACTCAGGATCATTTCCATGACATTCAAAGGCTTTTAGATTGTGAAGTTACTAAGTGTTGTTAATAGGAATTTTTTGTTTTTAAATAAGTCAACATGTTTCAAACCAGAAAAATTGATTCCTTCTATGGATTTCTTCACTCAGCTCTCAATCTCCTCTGATGTAAAACTCATACAAATGCTAGTAAAGGTCACTGTGCCCACGGTTTTTCAGTGCTCAGAGGTCAAAAAAATGAGTACTTCAAAATGATGCACAACCTTAATTACCACTATTCACATTTTAGACAGACTAACATTTCCTAAAATACCTAACCAAGCTGCTTCCAATACTTTGACAAACAGAAGTCCTGTTCCTTGTTGTATAACAAAGGTCAGAAAGCTCCCAAATGAGCTCATGAAAACACACTAGTTACTAAGAACATGCAGCATCAAAACACATGTATTCAGACTGCACGTGACTAATTGATTTCAGGTACTTCACTATGGCACATGCAGCAAAGCTGTAGCTGGAAGAGGTGTGTATCTGTGGGGCATGGCACCTACCAAGCCCACAGCCCAGTGGGGACTCAGAGCTGACAGAAGGCAGAGTTGCCTTACAGTAGGGGAGAGGCTACTTCAACAGACCCTGGAGCAAAGCTCACCACACAGATCAAAGAACTCTGGTGTTTCTGCCATGTATTTGGTCCTAATCTCCTGCCACTACTGCTCCGCCCTATTGTGATTCCTATTTTGGCCAAGTGGTACTACTGTCAAATTATTGGCTAACTCAGATGAAATAATATCCCATACAGGAAAAAACACCACTTGTGGTATTTATGCTGGAGTATCTGATGCATTGTGTAGATGTCTTGAAAGCAAGAATCCAACAAGAACCTTTAGCAGTACCAACTGCCAGGACACTTAATGATTTGCTGGAAGGACATAGGAACCAAAAAAAAAAAAAAAAAAAAATCAAGCCAACTACTTATAGAGGAACTGTACTCTATCACCTCTCTTTGATGCAGTGCAGTTGCTAAGTTCATAAAAGCAGTTAACACACATGAGATGAGAGCATGCTTCAAATAATGGTGGTCAAAGAGAGAGGTGGGGAAAAAACACAGAGGGGGCAAGGAAATCTTATTAAAGTAACAGTTGTTTAGGAGTAAGAAAATGGTAAGCATGGTAGTTGCTGTGTGTTTCTGCTTTGCCTTTTAATAAAGTTAAAATAAAAGAATAAAGGCAAAATGAAGCATTCCTTGGTGCTGGTCCATTTACCTACCAAAATCATAGCAGTCTTGACTTTCAAACATGTATTTCCACAAACAACATTTAACACAGTGCAGAGATATTGTCCTATAAAAGCTAAACCAAATCTTGTGAAAAAAATATTTAGAGGAAAAAGCTCAAGTTCAAAGCATTACCTGTCAGATAGTGACAGAGGATGATTCAATGTGATGCTGTTTGCCCCTTGCTTAGCCATAAAATTCACTCAAAATTAACTTTCATCATAAGACTACATAACGAGCATATATTTCTGATGTAACACACTATTACAAACAAACCCTCCACCTTTTTTTTTAAGTGGACTTCTAGTGTGTGCCATGCATGCTTTGGTGAGACTCTAGAATCAAAATAAACAGCCCACAAAGCCTCTACACTATTTTATTCTTCTATGTGAATCCAAAATCCAGAATATATTCATATGGGTTTATCAGTATTTGTTATTCATCTGTATACAATAACACAAGTTCTATAAGGTAAGCAGCTTATGGATGTCTTCTCAGACTTGAGTTGAATGTAGCTTTCACTTAGTAGTTATCAATTTAGCCCACACCTCATACATGACACTTGCTGCACAAGCAATGTCATAGAACTAAATATCTCTTTGAAACTTTCTCAACTCTGCAGTCACACAAGATTTCCAAAAGAATATTGTATTATTGCTATCAAAAACAATACACTCAACCCTTTTTCCACTATATTAAATTAGAAGAATCTTACCCAATGATGTGTACAGACAACTGCTACTATAATAACCTAAAAATGCACCTAAGGCTCTCCCTGCACCTTGAGCTCATCTCTGCACAATGTTGTAACATACTTCCTAGCCTTGAGACAAGACACTAGGGCTCACCATATTCTGATATGTGACCTGAGACAGGAGCATCCCATGGCTAGGAACAGGCTCAAATAACAATTGTGATACAGTCATCACCAGAATAATGTACACCTGACAAACACGCAGGATCCACAAAGATACCTGCAGGAATTACAGAGGAGAGGTCAATAAGCCTTGATCTACGCGTATTATAGGTTCCTATTTTTCCCCAAATTAAGAGTGGTTTCCATTCTATGGCAACATAGAGATCTTCTGCTATTAAGATTTAAATGCACCACTAATGATGACAAGGCTATAAATCACTTTCACTAAAGTTTTATTACAGTTGCCTTGATGCCACTCTAGCATAGATAGACATGGCAAAAACTCACAGTGAAACTGACTACTGACGCCCGCTTTTGCAACACAAACACCAAAAAAGACACAAAGTTACTGCTGTGTCCCAAGCCTGGTTTTGTTTAGTACCACAGCAAAAAGCATTTAAATATTTGGTCAAAGAGAACATAAAGCCATATGTCTATGGATATTGATCCATCTTGGGAGTTCTTGTCCACAAATTATTTCTGCAAGACATTTTTGTTTGTGTCCTGAGCTCTCAAACTAGTAAGCAAGTTCTGTGAGGGCATTCTCTTGACCCCACTGCCCTACACTGAGAAGCCTAAAAGAGGACTAAGTCTGATGCAACCTACCTTGAGACCACGCAAAGAGAAGGCAGCTTGCTTTGGAAAAAATGTGGTAATGAAAATGGAGCAGCAGTTCTAATAACTTATTTTACTACTGGCACTAGTTACCATGACACTTTAGGTAAATACAGCTAAACAGGCACTATCAGCTGAAAAATCCCATCTCTTGTTCTGGTAGAATTCAAACAGAATACCTAGATAGCAAATGCTTGTAAGCTAAACATGGGACTGCTTCCAGAAGTACCCACTTCTGTGAGCTACTTGTAAGCCACGTAGGTCAGAAAGAACAAACTAATCAATGTGCAACTTCCGGGACATGAAAGGTGACGTGTGCTGTAACCAGAGCTGCACAGAGAAACAGCAAAGCACGTTGCCAAATCAGAGAGGTATGAAGTGAATCAAACCAATAACATTTGAAAGAAAAAAAAAAAAAATCTTAACACCTTTTCCAAAACTAACAAATTCTGACCTTTGTTATCAGAAAAGAAAATGTATTCTTAAATTGACAATCTGCTACCATAGTTTTTTTCAACCAAAAACAGCCTGAAGGTTTTACATCTGTGGCTAGTTTCACTTAAGAGTACTTTGAGCTCTGGCAACACTGCACTGACACAAACAACTTTTTGTCAGCTGAGGTAGTAGTATTAAAGTGTTTCTTTCATATATTTCTAGAGGCTTCTATTCCACTCTTTATCTTTTGCATTTATTTCAAACTGATGTTATAAAACTCTGAAAGCATTTACTAGGTGTCAGAGGTTTCACAGTTGTAACAAAGTGAAACATTTGAATTTCATCTTTAACTTCCTCAAAAGACAAAGCAGTAAGAAAGGAAAAGGTAACGGTTTTATCCAAAGGAAGGACCAGTAAAAGGCAGAAGTTTCTCCAGTGAGAATCAGAAGCTTCAAAGAAATCTAGGCATGGAAAAGACAAACAGAATAAACACTGAAGGACTGTTCTAGAAGACCAAGGGGAGGGAGAAGGATGAAAGGAGAAAAATTTGTCTCTAGCTGACTGCATCACCTGGAATGAATAGGCCTGAAAATAGATTAAGGTACCAAACCCATGGTCGCAAGAGGTAAGACCATGTTACACCTCTGACCAGGATTACACTGTAGGACAGGAACAGACAACTGCAAGACACTGACAATGGAAGAGAAAACACGTGTCATAAATCTTCCTTGTTCACTCAAGTATTTCAACCCAAAATCTAACACTAAAAATAAAAAACAACACCCATGGATGAGTTTTCCTGTTCATTACTTTAATACATACCTGTATTAAACCCAGTTGGCAGAATAATAATACATTAAGTGATTTCTTCACATAAGATACTGCCCATATCCCCAAAGCAGCACTTGTACTTAGCTGTTACAAGAGTGGCATGTGGCATTACCCTCCTGTTAGAGTTACACATTGAACAGACACAACTGCTCTAAACAGCCTTGTCTTGCTCCTCTTCTCTTCCTCTTGTTCTGTTCCTTCCTGCAAAAACTGAAGGCTGACCCCTGAACTGTAACGTGAAAGAATAAATGCAGAACAGATCCGCTCTCTGTCTTTACATTTGAGGCCTTTGTCTTTACTATTAAAAAACTATAGCAATTATTACTTTTGCATTGAATGAAACAAGAGTTTCCAACACAGAGGAACTTTTTAACTAAGTTTTTAGAGTTCTTTTATTCACTTGAAGTCTCATTCCAGTATTAAAATATACTTTCATTCTGTTTGTTTCCAATAAAAAAAAAAAAATAAGTACCGTACAAGCATAATTAGGTTATAACTTTGTATTCTGTGTTGTGGGGTTTTGCTAGATTTTTTGTCTGTAAGAACACACAGCTGTGTATAGCCAGCAGTATTGTGCCGTTCTGCACAGCACACCACGTCCTCTCTGAAATTCATGTTTCTTCTCAGGGGCAAACATTCCTTATTAGAACACAGCCACGACACACAGCTTTTAAACTTCTCTGCCACGCAGTGAACACAGGAAAGTGAAGAACTGAAGTACTGCGTCCATGAGGAGCAGTCGGGTCAGCCACCTACGGCTCCAAAGCACGGCTCAGCGGAAAGGAAAGCAGCGACCAAGTCAGCATTTCTCTAAATCTACCTGTTGTTGACACGGCTGAGGTCCCGAGCTGTCAGCTCTCCCCGTCCTGCCCGCGCACGCCCCGCACCCCGCTCTGCCACCCGCGGAGCCGCCACAGCCGCAGCGCGGCCCCGTCCCGTCCCGCCGGGCGAGCCCCGCCAGACCCCGCGCCCGGCTGTGCCCGCTCCCGCCGCGGCCCCGCGCCGGGCCGGCGGCAGCGCCGCCCGCAGGCGGTCCCGCTCGGCCCCCGCCCCGCCAGCCCCGCAGCCGCCGCGCCTCGTCCCCGCCGCGCCTCGGCGCTCCGGCAGCGGCACGTCCAGGGGCCGGTGGCGGCGGCACGGCCGCTCTCCCCTCCACCTCCGCCCGCCGCACCCCGGCCGCCGCCCCGCTCACCTTGGGGAAGGTGCCCTCCCGCCGGGGGCTCTTCGGGTGGTCGAAGTGGCCGCGGTCCAGCATCAGGTACAGGGAGAAGATCACCACGCAGAAGACCGCACTACCGAACACCGTGAACTGCCGGCTCAGCTTCATCTCCGCGACTGCCGGGCCGGCGCCGCCGCCGCGCTGCTCCCGCCGCGGCCGGCGCACCTGGGCCCCTCTCGCCGCCCCGCAATCGGAGGCGAAAGTTCTGCCGCCGCCGCGGAGCCCGCAGGCGCTGCCGCCGCCGGAGCGGGGCGGCCCAAATCCTTCTCCGGAGAAGTGCGAGAAGTTGCCCCCCGCCCGCCTCGCCGGGGCCGAGAGCCGTGTCGAGAGCCCGTCGGCGGGACTGAGAAGAGAGCCGAGTTTCCGGGAGCGGATCGAGTTCGCGGGCAGGAGAGCGCCCAGCGGGGAAGTGGAGGCGAGCAGCACCGCCGGGCCGACCAAGCGGCGCTGCTCCCCGCTCCCTTCCTCCTCCTCCTGCGGCCGCCTCAGCAGCCGCTCCGCTCCCCCTCGTTGTCCGCACGCGACGCCGGAGTCTGGCACCTCCTTCCCCGGCCGGAGCGCCGCTGCTGCCGCCGCCGGAGCTCTTGGGGCCGCAGCGCACAAGCTCCGCGCCGCGAGAGCCCCCGCCCGTCCGCCGCCGCCGCCGGCCCCGCCGCCGCCGCCGGAGCGCCGCGTCACGGGCGCGGCTCCGCCCCCGCCGGCCGCACCGCCCCGGCGTTCGAGACCCGGGACGAGCCGCGGCCGCCGCCCCTCCGTTCTCCGCAGGCAGGGGCAGCCCCGCTGCCCGCCCCCGGCTCGGCGCGGCGGGAGCAGCCCCGCGGCCGCTCGGAGGCGCCGCGCGCCGATGTCCCCGCTGCTGCCGCCGCCGCCGCCCCGTCGGCGGTCGGTGTGTGGCAGCCTCCGCCGTGGAAGCGAGGAGGCTGGAGGAGGAAACGAGAGGAAGGCAGGGAGGGCTGCCTGGGGACTCCGCCGTTCTGCCCGCGCCTCGCGGCGGCAGGGCACTGGAGGAGAGGGATTGTGGGGCGTGGGGAGACCTCCGGTTTCGAGCGACTCCGGCATCCGCGTTGTTCGGCAGAGCCCTCGTCCCCTCCTCTGTGGGATCGCTGTTGCCCGCTAGCCCGTTTGTGAGCCGCTGCGAAGCTCCACCTTGGGTCAGGCTTTTCTAGTATGAAGAAGTAGAATGTTCCGCCGTGCTTTCATGCAAAGTAGCGCGTGTTCCTACAGGAATGAGTCACAGCTGAAATGGCTGGTTCATGGAAGGCCATTCAGGTTGTGCCCGCTGTTTGGTAGCTTCTAGCTCCTAATTTTTACAGATTTAATCTGCTCGGTCTGAAAAAGTGCATCCCTAGTGTCTGCATCTACCCAATATTTCGAGGAACTACTTGAGATGGATTTGCTGCCACTGAGAATTAGGCATATCCTGGGAACGTGTTCTACCATTGTGAGTGCTTCTTTATAAATGACTGTCATTGAGACATACACCTATGCCTTAAAATCAAGATGTATGTATTAGCATCACTATTTTCTTTTGCCAAGAATATCGTCCCCTTTCCTACCCTACCTGTTTCCAATAGTTAAAACTGTAATAGTGCACAAAAATTTGGCCAATATATTTCAGTGGATCTTTGCAGGAGCCAAGAGGCTTGTATCATTGCTAAGTTTTCCCATGTTTAGAGCTTTTTCTAATATCTTAGAGAACACATTTCAAAGTTTGATTATTCATGATTTTCCATTTCTCCCACTAGACAAAAAATTGAAGTGTTGGATTCCATCTTTGAAGAGCAGTAAGGACTGCTGCAGTCACTGGGTATGGATGTTAAGAGCTACTGTAATTGCTGAGGGGAGGGGAACCTCAGTCTGTCCATCCCTTACTATTTTGATGCCACGGCTAACAAGGGATTCTCAGAGCCTAGAAAGGGATGGCAGGTCAGTAAGAAAGCTCCTGAAGGGCAGCACAAAAGAATTCCAGCCACTCTGGCCTGTAAATTAACTTCTGGTGGTGGAGAGGGCAACTTAAATGCCTCTGTGTACACAACTGTCTTGTGCTATTGGAATGCATTCAAGTCCACCTGGGGATGGATGAGGAGCCAACCAAAGACTTATAGGTCAGGATTAAAGGGAGGGCAGGGGTAGGTGACATTACAAAGGGGTTCTGCAACAGGCTGCCTGACCAGGAAGACCAAGGAGATGAGTCCCTCGACAGACAGAGAGGAGGGACTCCTCATGTTCACAAGCCCTGGTCCTCACAGGGGGTTTCAACCAGCCCAACATCTGTTGGAGGAACAACACAGCAGAGCACAGGCAATCCGGGAGTTCCTGGAATGCCTTGATGAATACTTCCTTCTCAAAGTCATAGAGGAGCCAGTGAGGAGAGGTGCTATGGTAAACCTTATTTGCACCTCAACCTCAACAAGAAGAAGGCTGGTGGGGAATGTGAAGCTCAAGGCCTTCAATGACCATGAAATGGTGGAGTCCAAGATGCTTCAGGCAATGAGGAGGGAGCACAGCAAGTCCACTACCATGAACTTCAGGATAGCTGACTTGGCCTGTTCAGCTTTATCATGGGATAAAGCCCTGGAGAGGGGCATGGGGAAGCTGGTTAATTGTCAGGGACCACCTCTTCCAAGCAATGCATCCCAACAGAAAGGAAGTCAGGCAAGCCCACAGGAGACCTGCATGGATGAACAAGGGGTTTCTGGAAACTCAAATACTAAAAGGAAGCCTATAGAGGGTGGAAGTAAAGACAGGTATTCTAGGAGAAATACAGAGACCTAGTCTGAGTAACCAGGGGTCAGCTAGGGAAGATAAAGCACTGTTAGTATTAAACTTAGCCAGGGACAAAAGGGCAAAAACAAAAGCTTCTACAGGTACATCAGTGGTAAAATAAAGAATAGGAAAAATGTGGAGGCCTCTCCAGAGGCCTGTCTACCTCCAGAGGCATGTCTACCTGGGACATAGAGAAAGCTGAGGTACTTCATGACTTTTTTGCCTCAGTCTTTATTGGCAAATGACTCCAGCCTCCCTGCCCAAGTCGCAGTAGGCAAAGGCGGGGATATGTAAAATGAAGAACCACCCACTGTAGGAGAAGATCAGATTCAAGAACATCTAAGGAAACTGGATGTGCACAATTCCATGGGTTCTGATGAGATGTATCCCCAGGTCCTGAGGGAACTGGTGGAGAAAGAGGCTAAGCCACTGTATTTGAGAAGTCATGATGGTCAGATGGACTTCCCATGACTGCAAAAGGGGAAATATCAATCTCATTTTTAAAAGGAGAAATAAGGAAGACTCAGGGAACTACAGGCCAGTGAGTGTCACCTCAGCACCCAACAAGATCACAGAGCAGACCTGTCTCAAAACTATGGTAAGGTACATAGAAAATAAGGAGATGACTGACAGCCAACATGTCTTCATTAAGAGCAGCTCTGGGAAGAACTTGGAGTGTTGGTGGATGAGAAGCTTGTCATTACCCAGCAATGTGAACTTGCTGCCCAGAAAGCCAAACATGTCCTGGGCTACACTGAAAGAGTAGCCAGCAGGTCTAAGGAGGTGATTCTTCCCCTGTGCTCAGCTATCATGAGACCTCACCTGGAGCACTCAGTGCTGGGACCCCCAGCGTAAGAACATGGACCTCCTGGAGCTGTCAAGGGATGGCCACAAAGGGCTGGAGATCTCACTTATGAAGTCAGGCTGAGAGAGGTGGCGCTGTTCTGCCTGGAAAAGGCTCCAGGGAGACCTTATAGCACCTTCCAGTACCTAAAAGTGGGGCTACAAGAGAGCTGGAGAGGGACTGTTCACAAGGTCTTATAAAGATAGGACAAGGGGACATATCTTTAGGCTGACAGAGTGTACCACACAGTTGTCATGTGGCTAAGAGAACAAATGTTATATCCACAGGCCTTTTGAACACTTCCAGACAGTCAATTCCACCTGTTCCCTGGGCAGCCGGTTCCAACACCTGACTGCCATTTCAGGGAAGAAATTATCCTTTATATATAATGTAAACCTCTGGCACAATTGAGGCTGCTTTTTCTTGTCCTGTCACTTGCCAGGGAGAAGACACTGGCCACCATCCGGCCACAACCTCCTTACAGGGAGTTGAAAAGGGTGATAAGGTCCCTCCTGAGCCTCCTTTTCTCCAGGCTGAACAGCCCCAAATGTCCCAGCTGCTCCTTATCAAACCTGTGCTCCAGACCCTTTATCAGTTCCATTGCCCTTGTACTGGATCCTTCCTGTCCTAGTTTGCTTTTTTCACCAATGCTAAGCATATATATTCTTAGGAATCTGATTTGATACAAATGGACCTAGGGAGAGACAATTCTTAGTTTCATTTTCTTAAGGAATCTAGCTCATCTGAGCATACACTCCTTTTTTGTTTTCTGCTTCAGTAGCTTTTCAAATTCTGGATTCAATAACCTACATTTGACAAAGATGTAATATTAAAAACACTTAATTTTGATGCTTCCTCAATGTCAGATCAATCATTTTTATTTAAATACAAATGAAAAATCAACCAGGAAATTGTTTAGCAGTGTCTCATTGCCTACTATTAGTATCAGGCTGCAATACTTGCCAGTCTTTGCATTTATTGAAGGTATGAGGTTCCAGACTTCAAAAACCAATCCACTTTCAAAGCAGCCAGGTCATTCTTCCCTAAAGTATTTGGAACTAGTGAAGGAAAATAAGACATTGCTTTCACCTACATTGAATTTACTTGCTTGTTTTTTTTATATAAGTTAATGTTAAATGCTCATGGCTTAAGAATTAGACTGCATTGACCTAAAGTACATTTTAAAACATTCTGATGTATATTGATCTTGAAACACTATATAATAGGGTGGAGTATCAGGCAATTAGCAAAGCTTCTTGCATTTTCAGAACTGAAGTGCTGCAGCAATTTGATTTTTATAAGGTGCTTGTACATAGATATATATGCACCTAAATATATATATATATATATATATATATATATATATATATATTCTTTTGCATACAGAACTTGTCTCCAGGTGCATTTAGAGTGCATTGTTTTAAATGTATGTTTAGTTAATGTCTTTGTTTAACAATACATCATTTAGAAAGGGAAAAGTGGTGTGGGGCTGTTGCATCCCGGAGTTTGGGTTTAGATTAGGGTTTTTAATTTATGTTAAAATAAGTCAAGTTCTGTAATCCCGCGTTTCCCCCGTGTTGTTCCCTCCCCGCGGTTTCTGGCCCCATGTTGCCTGCTGCCGGATCCTTACCCCTGTGCCGCTCCTGTAAGCACCCTGCCGTCCGGCCCCGGGAAACCCCGTGCTGGCCACCCCAAGCCATACAATGCTGCTCAGCCCGCTCTGGCTCGGCGCCCGCCCCTGCGGGGTTTTCTGGTTGGTCGCTGTTGCTGGCGTCACCGCCACGGCAGCCGCCCCTATTGGCCGGCAGGCCGTGGATCCTCTCGCCCCGCCCCTCCATAAAGCCCTATCCCGCCGGCACCCAGGCGCCATTTTCTCCCATGCGAGTGCCGGGAGCGGTCGCGTCTTTCCATCGAACTGCGCCATACGTGACCAATAAACCGTTCCTGCCAAGCACGGAGTAAATGGACAAATTCCTTCCTCTTTGCCGGGTCCCTAGCGCACGGTAACAGTGGCTGGCCAGCCCACGCGCCCGAGACACGGAGCCGTGTCCGGGAACCCGCGGCAGCAAACCCCGGCAGCACGTGGAAGCTACGCCACAGCCGGGCTCCCAAGAGCCGTGTGCAGCCGGGGAGAGCGAAAACCCACGCCGCATGGGGCTTCTCTTTTAAAATCAGAATGCTGAAATTACATATCTGCAGAAAAGTTAACACAGAAGCTGACAATCAATTACTTCTGTTATCCTGATAGTCTAAGTAACTCAATCATTATATTAATCTATTATTGTTGCACTAAACTACAAAAGCATATAATAAAACAGTGCAGAATGCATGTCTGTGAAAATTCACAAATCTCTCTTTCAAACCCACGGAAGACCTTTTGTGTTTCTACAAACAGTGCTAACCATACTTACAATCCATTCAGAGCTGTATGATCCCCCTCACCAAGGGCTGACACATTTTCATTTTTTTCATGAACCAAATGTCTTAACCTGTGGAAAGGAGGTTTTCCTTGAGTGCTGAATTAATTTTTCCTAATGGATGGCCAGCTTGCCCACCAACTGTAGAAAAGCCCTTTTCTATTAGAACTTTGAATTGAACAGTCCTGCCTAAATCTTGGATGGGTTGAAGCACCTGGATTCCAAGGGGCAGAGAGCTCCACAACTCGTGTTAATTTATTGAGCATGGCATGACAAAAATCAGAAAGTTACCTTAAAAGATCTTAGAAGTAATATGTAACAAGCCACATGTTGTTAAGACTGGCTAAATGTGTGTTATGAAAGCTTCCTGAAGTTATTACAGATTAATAATATGCCATTCTATAACAAAGAATGCTCAAATCAAAATGTTAAATACCAAAAAGCAAAAAAAAAAAAAAACTGGACAAGGCTGTTCATTCATGATGAATCTCATCATTATGCGATCTATCAATGTATTTTTACAAAGTGAAAGAATGCTTTCTTTCTTTGCTGAACTACTGGATATGTGGTTTCTATTTGTACACTCAGTCATGTCTTTAATTATTTGGCCACTCCCTGAGAAAATGAGGATAAATACACAAGAAAAAAAAAAAGAAAGAACAAAGTATCTGCTATACATGTGTTTTATTCTCAAAATAAAAGCTGGTTCAGCACAAAGCAGAGATGACGCACAGACAGAAGCTCCTGTAAACAGCGCAGCACTGGCTTTAAGAGTAAAGCATAGGCTGAGCTAAGGAAAGAAATTCTGAATAATTTGGAGGAGGGGGTTCTTTCAGAGTCATTCCATTCTTAAGAAATACAGTCATCACTGCTGTTATGTAATACTAGATTTGCACCCCCAAAACAGGTATAGTCAGTTTTCTGCACCTCTAAGTATCCCAAAAGTGTTCTAGAAAGCATAACAGAAGGGAAGTATTTAATTAGAGAATATAGCATTATTCTAATTATTCTCCAAATTATTCACAACTGGGAAACCATTCTGGGAACTGCAAATACTTAAATGCAGATATAGTCTAAGGAGAATAAAGCAACAACAAATGAGTGGGGATGAAGTTCTGTTTAACAACATCAAAGCAAAGAGCAATGTCTCAGATATGTCATATAAAGTTAGATAGAAATAACAGTTTAGTTTTCTAATTAACTAATATTAATGAATATTAAAAAGAAAAAAATAACAAAAATCCTCATCAGGGCAGCAAAAATACTTTAAAAAAAAGCCAGTTCTAAGTATAAAATTAGTAGTATCTACTTCAGTAGTATCTACTATTTTGTCTTTGTAAGCCTAGTAAGAGAAATAAGTGTCAACCAAACTTAGCTTATGTTTCACTGTGATATATTTGTTTAAAATACAGACTTGAACATCTGTCTAAGCCTCTAAAGCATAAAAAATTTATATTAGAGATGTTTTGATCTTTTTCAGGACTTACCTTGGGGGTAAAAAAAAAATCTAACTATTATGGAACGTCATTACTGCTCTTACACATTTTTTCAGTCCACAAGTTTGAAACCGTGTGCTCGAAGGAAGAAGCCAGGCATATCCACAATTCTCTCTCACATTGTGCAGCAATGGCCAAAGCAGCCGGGATGGTCCAGAATTACATTTGACAATGAATATTTTATCATGTTTGGAAATGATGCCTTGGAGTATATGTGAGTATATGGGAATGTGCACTTTCATGACCCACTTTAATAGAAAATACCTGTTCTAGGACTACTGTAGGTAGTCCTACCTACTGTAGGTAGTCCTTTATTTGAAGAGATAACTCACTGTAACTTCAAAAGCAAACAACTCTAAGAATATGGTAGATATTTCTAACGTTTAGTATACAAACTAATTGAATCACAGCATAGATACAAACATACTTTTCCTGGAATAATGTTGACAATATGGAACAAAATTTGCACATGTCTGTTGTTGCTTCCTGCCTATTGAAAATAAAGCTTCAAATTGCAGAAAAAAAGTATGGTGTATTTTCAGATGATATTCTGGTTCTTATTTTTTCCTTTGATCTCTTACCAATTCAACTGAAAATTATATTGTGAAAAGAATATTACAAATCAGCTTTACTTTTTGAGAAATACCTTTTTCTCTTTGTCAATACAGTTGACTATTAGAAAAGAGGTTATGAAAAATTGTCATTAATGTTTGAGGTCTGTGCAAGATAACAAAAAAAAATTCTGTAGGCAGCCCAACTATAAAGAAATGATATTATTAGTAGTAAAAGACACGTGAAAGTGGGAAAACCCCCAAAACATTATGGCAGATTGTACTAGCTGTTTTTATTCTGATCAATCTAATCCTTCTTGTCTTCCTAAGTTACCCTAGTAATTCCTAAAATATCTAGCTTTTATGATGCCCTCACATGTATCTCACAAACATGCTAAAGATTAAGCCTGACTAAACAACTAACAATATTACACTAAGCAAAGTGATAAACAGCATATCCCCATCTTCCGCAAGCCCCCCCTATAGAAGGGGAGCGCTTTCCACACCTTGTGGCTGCTGCTTTGGGCTGTTTGGGGTTGAAGGAGGCATTGGCAGCCTTAATGCTGCTTAGCTGGCTGAGATTTCAGTGGAAACTTTTGCAGTAAATGTGTGCATTTTTGTGGGCACTATAAAGTAGTGAATACCTGAACAGTAATACAGAAAAATATAAACTGTATCAAGATGAGGATAGTGTAATAAAGCATAAAACAGAAAGAGTGCCTATTACTGTGTCGAGTACCTTGCAACTTCCCATCAGCCTGTTTTTGAGTTTAAACTGATTTGTCATATATCCAGCTCTGGCAGCAGGGTTACTGGGCAGCAGTGCCCCTGTGCAAGGTCTCTGGAGGATGCTGATGTGCTACCTTGCAAAGGATCAAAACCCCCAAACCAACAACTTTACAATCTGGAACGTGAACAAGGGTTGAAGCTCCTGGTGCTTCAGGGTCGTATGACCCCATGCAGAACATGATCTACATTTTAGGGAGGCACAAGACATGGTTGCATTACTCCACTATTTCATGTTACAATTTAGAAAGAAAAACAAAGATTCCAGCATTATTTATGCAGTTCTGCTGAAGATGGCCCCACAATTCCTGTGGGAGTTGCATGAAGGAGGAATTTTGTCACATGGTGTCCCACAGTTACAGCATTTTAGAAGTTTAGTTTGAAAGCCAAAAAGGAAAGGAGAAAGAGCAGACGTTCTGTTGACAGCAGAACAAGACATTGTTTCCTATAATTTTGATCCTTCTTTGATTTCAAGTAATTTAAAAAAAGGAGAAGCACCATCTTTCACAGTGGTGGGCATTTATTAACCTATATTTCCCTTGGGAAAAGGTATTTTAATAATGTTAAGCAAACTGTGAAAGAGAAGGGCATGAATTAGATGTCTGTCTTCTACCTGGTTACCCATTTTTATTAATTCTGCAAGACCACAGCTTATTTATCACTGTTTTTCTCTAACATGTGATTGATATTTGCAAGTTGTTTTAAAAGTTATAGAAGAAACAGGACATATGAGCATTCTTATTACTGAATTTTATTTTTCCTCACTAAATAAGGAATGGTGCTGAGATTTTTGAGAAAATATTGACCTTTGTCAGGTAAAGATTTATTAAGTGTCGTGTCCTTCACCACCACAGCAGATAATGCTGGAAACAAATACTCATAGAAATGTGTGCTATCAAGTATCACAACTATCCTCAACTCAAGTGGTCCTCAGATTATTAAGAAATGGCATTAAGCAGGAATCACTAAGTAGTTATGATAGCATCCTGACATTGTATCTTTGTTTTTCTTTTGGTGATGTCGCCTTTCTTCAGTCAGCGATCTACTGGCTCCTTAGCCCTTTCATCGCTTTCCTTCTTTTGTGAGGAAAGAGACATCAACAAAGGGGAGGAAATTATCTCCTATTCTCCTCTCTGCTGGAGACAACGGTGAGAGGATTGACTTCTACAGCTTTTTTCTTCACAGCATACAAACTTCATCACAAGCAATCACATGCTTGTCAAGATGACAGTGTCTGCTCCATTGCCAGCGTTAGCAAGGCACTAAACTCTTCTGGGCCTCCATGTGGTGGCAACAAGAAATACCGGTGTCTGACCTGCATACAGAAATTCACATTGTATCGTTTTCTCTTGCATTTGTAAGAAATGGGTATAATTTGCCTGCTCATTGTTGCCATCACAGAAGGAAGACATTCAAGTATTTCCATTGCAGTAACATGCTGCATCTTTGACTTCATAATTATTAGGACCAATGTCTCCCTTTCAGAAAGGAAGCCATTTTTGAGGTTTCTGTGCTAATTTTGTGTTTCATAGCTTTCTTTATTTGATTTCTAGAAACCACCAGCAGAAACTTTGAAGACTTAAGAGACAGAGAAAATGGACATAAAAAATCTTAAAGTAGTGCAGCAACTGAAAAGGAGCAGATGAGAATGAATATATAGATCTGGTAGACCAGGACTTCAGAGAAAGGTGGGACAACTGAATGACAGAGTTTTAAAATGATCAGGCATGGGCTCAGAACTTTGTAATGAAGAAAAGTAAATTATGAGACATTTTTATGAGGAGCTTGATGAGTGCTTTAGAGACATGAGGCTCCTACATGAGCAAGGCTTGTATGGTAAAGGTCTTGAAGGCCCTGCTCTATGTACTGACAAACAAGACTTCAGATCAGACAGGTGCTAGAAAATTCTAGGTGGTGTAGGGTAACCACTAGTAAGTGGTTCATATCTGCTCTACTTTCAGGAAACATTTAAACCTTTTGCTGCCTTTCAGGTGAAGCTTTATTTTGATGCATATAAAGTGGATAAGAAATAATTTAATTATATACCAATAGCAAGAGAAGGTACCTTCAACAACTTCTACAACATTTCAAGCTTGAATGAGAATACGTTGTAAGGTATTGTGGAGTTTTGTGATAGAATTGCAGATTAAGATAATATTCACACTTCTGCATTTGAACTGTAGAGCAAAAACACCGAGACTGAATTATGGTCTTCTGTAGAGTATTTTTCTGCTTCCAGTTTCAGCAAAATTGTGCATATTATGAGCTGTGGCTACTGCCTTCTATTTCATGTGTAGCTTATTGATGTCCTATAAAACCATCTCTTTGCCATTGATGATATTCTTTGATGTCATGAAACTGAACACTTGATAACTTGATGAAAATATACGGTAATTTTCGAGATGATAATAATATAAATAATTAATGTATTGTTTATCTTTAGCAGATTTTATATGATGTAAATTACACAACAAACTATTCACTTATAAATATGAGTATTTTGTAGTAATAGAATTAGTGATAATTCTGGAATTAACTTTGGATTTAAATAAAAATTCTTATTAAGATTTAAAGTAGACTTAAACTGTTACTTCAGTTACACAAACACTAATCTTAAAGGCAAACATTTGAAAACTGCTCTGAAGTTACTAAATCAAATGACAGTTTTTTCTGCTTTAGGAAACCATACATGATCTGTTACTGTCATATACTTAATAGTATAGCAGTAGTCTTCTGTGGAGGAAAGAGGGCAGTCATGGCAATTGCTGAACATTTTTGGTATTTAGGATGATGGAGAGCAGTGATTCTGGACTTCAAACCAGATGTAGAAGGAAGAACCTTGCTTTTTATTTTCTTCACAAAAGGTTTGTTAGGGGCTACTCCTCAGAACAGTTTTTGAGATGAGAAAGGATATCTTTATTCTAGAACTGATTTCAGTGTTCAGATGAGGCGGCAAATTTCTGGCTAGATAATATGTTTCTCAACAGAATAATTCTCTTTCCCTGTGTTTTAAGACAGCCTGCTTTTTGTGTGTGTTTTGTTTCTATTGCTGCAAATGCTTATCAATATGATAAGCATTATCATAACTGATATTCAATGATTAGCCTTTCCACCTTCACATAATTTCAAAAGAATGATAATTGGGGTTTACTGAATCACAGCTTACACGGAGTGGGAATTCAGACCTTTAATGGTACAGTGTAAATTTACCTTATTTGTCACTAATGCTAACAGAGCCAGTCTTATGTTTGCACGGCTCCTGAATTCACATCACCTGCCCCATGCTGCAGCATTTGAGGTCATGATGTTTCACGGTCAGTGCAATCAGGCAACCAATGAAGCTGATACCTAAGGAAATAAAAAAATAATCCGTATTGAGCCAGCTGAGTTTCTGAATCCAACTGTCCCTTTTATTGCAGAAATGTGCTGGCAGAAGCAAGAGAGCATAAGTTTGTATTGGTTTAAGATGAATGTTAAAACAACGCCTTTTGTTGTAAAGCAGTTCAGTGGCAAATAAAAGTACATTTACTTACAGTTTTAACCCAGGGATGCAGTGATATAAATTTCACACATATTTGGATTGTGTGTAAGAATCAAACATGCAATACTTAAATACATTACCAGTTCCTGGATTTGTGTGACAAATGAAAAGCTACCAATAATTCTTTGAATGTATCCTGCCTCTACAGAGCTTTTGGGACACTTCTCCAGGACCAAAAAGGGAAGCAATGTGAAATTTGGACTCAAACTGTCATAACAGATAAACATAGCATTATATTTTCTGGAGCTGTATTATTTCTTTGAAAGAAATACAGTATATTGGAAAGTGTCCACAATAAATTGAAGGAAGCTGAGTAATGGACAACAGAATTGTTCTCATCACTCAGGATTGTTTTACTCATGCAGTTTATAAATCATCTGTCTAAGTATCCAAAAGGTACATAACTTCATGAAACTGAATGAAATTAGATAATCTATTTTAAAACAACTTGAGTTGTAAGCAAAAATAGAGGAAAAGAATGTGTACTTCAATAGCTAAGAACCATTGACAATTAGAAAGCTATACATTCAAACACAGGTTAGAACAGCCTTGCCTTTACTTTCCTTAATGTTGATAATGGCAAATGTAGCAAAAGGGAATAACAGTAAGTAGAAAAACACAGTCTAAACAGATGAGTAGATTATCAATAATTTTTAAAAGAATTAATCTATTGTTACTCTGTGCAGAGCTTTTCTGGACCTATCTTTGCTCAGTAAGACTGTAATTCATAGTTCTCTTACATTTCTGCAGTGAATTATTTAAAATGTGTAATCTTGCAACTTGTCTGTGATTAAAACAAAGCAAAACCAAGTATTTGCTCATCATGGTTGGCATGCTTGCTCAAAGCCTTAGCAGAATTAAAGATTATGGAATCCAAATGATATTTCCTAGTGTTTACCATTGGTCTGATCATTACTACAAAGATTTATCAATGGCACTTGGCTTCTTTTATCACAATCTGTCTGTATGCATAAAGTTGTTTATGTAATTCTCATTCATTTACCAGCAGATATAAACCTGTTCCTCAAAAAAAAAAAAAAAAAAAAAAGAGCTCTGTTAGTATATTTGCATTTATCATTTATGCAGTGCCTAAACAGACAGAGAATGATATCACAGTTTAAACAGTTCTCCCAATGCAAGCCAACAATACAGCTCTTCCAGCAGAAGTAGCTTTACAATGTTTTAATTCTTCTTCATGGAGCAAAGCACAGGGGAGAGCCTGGCTGTCAAATCCCAGCACGTCTTTCTGAGAATGTTGCCTACTCTGCCTCACATTTATGCTCTTAAATGCTGAGGGAAAAGTCTTCTAGTTCTTTAAAACACTGATATTTTATATACATGTTGTATCAGCAAGAGTGTGGATGTTTTGTTGGATTGGGAGGTAGGGAAGCCCAGAGGTACAAGAGGACAAGGTCTATGCCAATTAAGGAGAAATTAAATGCGCCATGTTTAGCAGGATTACAGAGCATAAACATAAGCCTGAATATTCCTATTCTTATATGCTTTTTTAGCTATTCTTCACTAACATGTTAAACTGGAAACCTGTTACCTTCCTGATAGCAATAATGGGGAGCAATCTCATCTGAATTGAGAGAGGTCCTTAAAATGGTGCCTGTGGGAGAAAATGTTAAAGCTGTTCACGCAAATGATGTTCAGAGCAAGAACAAAATGCTTGGAAATATGTCTGGATACGGTAAGAAAAGGAATTTGAGTAGATGTGATGCAGAAGTGGCTTCTTCATGAATATAGACAACTTATTTTCTCCAAAACCCTTTCTCCACCTTCTTCTCAAAATGATAGCTGCTTGTACTTTTTTGTTGAAACTTGGGCATTTATTTTCATGATAACCTGGTGCCTGATAGCAGTCAAAAAATGCAGAGATGTATTTTTTGCAGAGATGTTTGCTAAGTAGTTATGTTATGTTACATTGTAAAACTGAGTAGGAAAGACTGATCTTTAGCACTCAGAGATTTTGCATCCTTCATCGCAAAAGACTTACGTGTCAAGAGTGCACTATTGATCAAAATATCAGCAGGCTTGCAGCACAGCAACCATTTGACAATACAGAAAAAGAAATTACTTTTGTCCATGTAATGTAAATCTCTCTGTCAGGCTTCCAGTCATCCTAGAGGTATACCTATAACCTCACTCTGGCAGAAAATAATAAGAATTTCTATGAATAAACTTAGTGTCAGCTGCAATTTTGGACCATTGCATTCAATGGTCCATGCAGTCACTCTGCATGGACCATTGAATGTCAGATAGCATTCTGGCAGAAGCCAGACTCCTACATCTTGATAACCTGACCAAACTGCACAAGAAATAAGGCTAGCCTTCAAGCCTAAACAACTGATGGGGGCCTAAACTTGTTCTACTGCTGCTTTGTCACTCCACTGCCTTTGCACCAGTAGCACAAAAGCAGCAACCCCTGTCCTGGGGCCCTGCTGCCCAGTAATGACTGCTGCACTCATCATTCTTCTGCTTTATTCATGTCTTCCCCACAAGCTCTCTCAGGACCTGCCTTGCAGTAGTGAACTGGTAGGATTACTGGCAGCTAACCTGTGTGCTAGGCATGCCTTTGACTGGGCGTTGATGTCTTGGTTTTAGTCTTTTATAATTACAGTCCTTACTTCCAGTCTTTTCATTAGCCTAGTCAGAGCAATTCCTGTGATAACCCACTTTTTAAGTACTATTTTCCAGACAAATCTACTTAAAAAAAGAAAAAAGTTTTTTTTTTTTTGTACAAAGACACACGGATATATTGAAATTTTCCAAAGCAATTATTTCTTTTCACATTGCGTGATTTCATGTTCTGTCAAACCATGCTTTTAAATCTTACTGTGGCCCCTTAGCAACATATTGGTATATCTCAGGTTGCTCAAAGTCAGCAGGCAAATGGAGATCTCACTATCAGCCTTGGAGCCAGCATGTCCTCTGGGTCTCACAAATGCTATGAAATGCAATCCTGACACAATATTGTGATGGATATTTTCTGTAATAATGACTGTCCTAGGTGTAAGGCATTTTTAGCCTGCCTTCTGTCTCTCAAAGGTGCACACCACAACCTGCACTGAGTCAGGTGATAGCCTCTGAAAATGCTGATTGTATTCTTGATACTGTCATTCTGAAAGAGAAAAGTAGCTCCCAGCCTCTCAATATATATTAGATAGTTCCACCAATATAATGAATATAGCATTCATGTTACTAGCAGCAAGTCATGTTAAGAAAGAAAAATGGCACTAAAAAGAGTAAAACCAGACAGATTTCTTGGAATTTCGCCCAAGAGCTCTGGCAGATTTTGTGGTGCTGTGCTATACAATATGCCAAGTCTAAAATACAGAAAAGACAATCCACAGGATACTGCTTCACATACTCTCCTATGAGGTATAAGGACTCCCTCACCCAAAGCCATCTTTTGCTTAGTATAGTATTTTTCTATCTGTTCTGATTACACCTTATTGGAAGACCTGAACTGGGCTTCACCATGTCTGCTGATAAAACCTCCTAGACAGTAGACAAGCATTTCTTAGACTGAAGTAGATGTCTATGATCCAAGCAGCAATGGAAAATTATTCTTTTATATTCTTTCAATTTTTCATCAGCATTAAAAATCAGCTGACAGAAGGCAAAAGATGAAACTGATAGGTTATTGATAATTTTCCTTATTTTTTTCATTTGCTTTGCAATATTCATTCTGGAAGCAAGACAGATAAATCACACTGTCTGTTGAGCTTAAACAGTTGGTGAGTTTGCCTTGATAAAAATCCTTCTGTTAAAAGAAAACTTATTTATCTATTTATTTGATTTCAAAGTTTAAGGAAGCCAATGGAGATGTATGTGTTAGCATAACTGCCTTTCTATAAGGTTGGTGCATTGAATCAACAAAAGTGTAATTTGAGGAAATTGATAGAGTAAACAAGAATGCACTATTTTTTTAAGGTTTGAAGAGGCTGTAGAAATAGATGAGTGTATCACATTTATGTTCAGAGACAAACAACAATCTACTATGCCTGCGCCTTCACCACAACAGAATTATTCAGTATTGATATTAAGCTCTCATTCTTCTGAATTCTGAAAACTAAGCTGTGCTTCCAAAGGTCAGCAGAAGTGGCACTGTCTTGCAATTCAGACCTTTGGATGTGATGCAGATGCACTAATTTTATAACATGATAAATAATATCTTAGCATACTGCATTGACCTCTGTTACTTTTGAACATTTTCTAGCTCATGCTTAATGATTTTATTTTATCTTGATCATCTGTTTTTCTTTTTTGTTTAGTCATCTAGTACCATTTACCAAGAGAGTAGATAATAAAGAAAGGCCCATTCAGTACTGTCTAAGTAAGCTGGACTTTCACAGACTGATGTCAGAGAGATACAACCCTCCATCAGATCTCATAAGTCTGAAGTAAATAAACAGGTATTTGAGTAGCTGATCCACTAACACAGAAATCTGCTACTTGGCTCCTGTTTTAATCTTCTTGACTGAATAAAAGGAGTGGAAGCAAGGAAGGATTTAGCGGAGGTTTTCTTTAAACTAGATTCTTGCTAACAGTTGTTGTACTGTTGTTTATGATGAATAAATTTTATTCACACTGAATTTATTATGGGTAACAAAAAATGGATAGATATAGATTAGCTTTAACTCTTAATTTAAAATTTTGAATTTTTTTTTTGTTCTTTTTATGACTGGCCATATCATCATGCACTCATAGAATAAACTCTCTCATTTTTTTAAATTTATGACATAACTTATTAATCTAAACACTCATGATTTTGAAAAAATTGTTAACATCAAACTGGACACTAGAGGTTTAAATTTCTTTAATTTTACTAAAGTAAGCTTTTTGTATACACCATCATTGGCAGCGCTGGCTGTAGTAGTTTGACCAGCTTAAGTCACTCAGACCATTTCCAGGCTCCTTTTCATCAGTCATAAGAAGATGTGATCAGCAGCCGACTCATGCAACTCTCCTACAGAAATTATCACTAAAAAGGACAATATAATATGTTACCTTCCCCCCACCCCGCAGTCTTAGAAGTCAGTTCTGTCAAATATAGCTTCATGATCTCAGGGGTTTTTTTTTCTAGAGTCTGGTTCAAAATCCGAAGAAGTGCATGGAAACTTTTCAGAGGAACTTTTTTTAGACATTTATTTCATTTGTTGCCTAATTCTCTTCTCTCTTTAGCTATGCCCTACTTTAGCACTAAACAAGACATGAGTTATGTAGGCCAAGACAGACATCTATCATGCATATAATAAGAGTTTCAGTTCTGGTTAGGCCTATTCTTTCCTAATAGGAAAGAGAAGTATTGTCTAAAGTGAGTGGAAGAATGATGGAGCAGTGCTTATTGAACAACATGAGCTACATAAAATTAGGATAAATCCAATTAGGACTGCATAAATTCTGATGCTTAACACTTTCTTTTCCCTACCAGCAGCATATCCTAGTTTCTGGGGCAATAGCAAAAGCAATAGTTACTATACCTATAGCTGTCATAAATGCTACAATACCATGTGACATGTTGAAGACAGCAAAATACAATTAAATCTTCCTTAAATGCTAACCTTCTGAAAACAATAGTATATCCTAGCAATCAATAAAAAAATTGATTAGACATATGATCCAAGTCTCTCAAGTATGCGACTTCCTCTTCAGTTGAAGGAAAGAGGGTCATGAGGAAGGAAGGTTCCTTGGAGGAGCATGTTCTCTGGAGGTCAGGTGCTTCTCCATCCAGAACCCTGTGCTCAGATTTAGCCTTTGTTTTATTCAAGATTCACACTTGATTTCTTTCCCCTTTTATGTAGAGCTCTCATTCTAAAACCATGTCTTAAAATAGTCCTAGTTAATCCACGCTGTATTTTCCTAAGTGTATTAGCAATCTAAAGTGTGTCAAAATAATATACTGTTCTAAGGCTCTTACAATACTAGTCTTAAATTTATTCACAGTTTTCTTTTATATCCCTTGACACCATTCAGTATCAAACTGGATTTATCTTGCATTTTTCCCCTGGAACTGTCCAGTATTTTTAGGAACATTTCCCAAAAGCTGGATTCTGTTGTGTGTGGTAATAAACTTCTATTATTTTTTCTGGCACAGATTTGGCATATTTCTATTGGCATATTTCACTTTCTAAATAATTCACTGGCATAACTGAGCAACTTCCAGGGAGCATTTCCTTTCAGTATTCCATCTGAGAGCATACCATTCTGGCATTTTTTACTGTCTTCACATTCCTTCTGTGATTTCACACCATGCAGGCTGTGCTTTAACACCTCAGTACTTATAGTCCACTGCAAAGCAGTCATTTTCTCCAAGACAGGTATGTCAAAAGCTGTAGACAGAACAACATGTGAAGATAGTCCTTTTTATCCCTGACAAGTTAGACCAGTATCAAGGCTATTTAGCTCTAAGTCCTCCTTTTTACCAAGAAGTTTCCAGTTAAGTGGAACTGGTGGAGTTTCAGAGCATGTGTAGACCCAAAAAAGAAAAAAGAAACTCCAGAAAGCTTAAGTCTAGGCCTAGGATCAGAACTGTGTATCCATCACAGATCAGCATAAATATCTCTTCTAAGTATCTGCTCTAAGCTCTGCTAAACTGGATCTTGCAGAGTCTCCCAAATGATAAGCAAGGCCTGTAAATCAAGGGATTGCAATTTAGGAATCTTTTCTCCAACTCCAAGGTACCATCTTTCAGTGAGATCACAACAGCAATGGAAGGAGGCTGCTGCTGTTGTTGCCAATACCATAAGACTCAGAGAGCTGAATTCCAGTCCATGGGCTCCCCCAGATCAAAGAAAAGTGGGTCTTCGGAAGTGATATTCTGAGAGATTTTCTTCTCGCTGCCTCCCACAGCAACTGGAGTAGCCAAAAGCACCAGCTGCTGCAAGATAGCTCCTAAGCTGAGCTAGACCACACCTAACACCACACCTCACCTGCCACAATTAACTTGTCTACCCAATAAAACTGACCATGGCAAGCCATTCATGTGGCTGTCTGTGCCCCCACTCTCAATGATCCTCCTCTTCTCTGGCCCCTCTCAACAGATTACATGGGGAGCACTCCTGGAGAGTGACACTGGATATTTCATCCATAGCACAAGGTTCCTCTCTTGCATACATCTCTGAAAGTGACTCAGGGCTGACAGGTGAAAAAAAAAATTAGAAGTGTTATCTGTTTTATGTGGTGTGTAGAAATGCATCCAGTGCAACAGTTTTTTTTCCCTCTGTAACCCCTTTTAACTATTCACAGTGCTTTTTTAGCTCAGGCTCAAGGCTACTACCTACAAAGCCAGCATCTTTCTCAGCCTCCCTCTCTTCACCCCCCAAAGCTGTTTCCCACACCCCCAACCTCTGTCTCACCTTCCAGACAGCCCTGTCAGGTAGGCTGAATGGTGCAAAATCATCAGCAATGACGCAAGTGAGCACACCTCTGTTTTTTCTGAAAACCATGCTCCACTTTGCAGCCATCCCCTAACAGCACCATTTAGATGTTTGGGTAGAATAATGGCCAAATAAGCACAGGAAGGCTCCCACAGCTCCAGCCACCCTTTCCCTGCTCCCTTTGCCTCGCTGCCTCCCTCCCTGCAGCATTGGCAGCAGCCTGCCTGCATCAGGCACACATCAATCAAAAAGCATGGCCCAGAATAGTTCCTGTGCTGGGAATTCCTCAGATAGTCTGGATCATCCCATTCTTACCATGACCTTATAGCGTCAGTGCTGCTGCATGTTCCTGAGGGATGTGATACAACTGGGCCTATTCCATCAAGTGTTGCAAGTAAGAAATAAGAAGACCAGGATTAGTGTGCAGCAGCTTCTGGCTGTTCAGTATTGAAGGTTTATAAATTTTAATTTGACTTTTACCCAAAATTTTTATGCCCTTTTATTTTATTTTCTGGTTTATATTAGCATATATTTTGCTTGACAATTTATTTATGTAATAAAACAAAATAAACATGTCAAATATTTAGTTAAATACTATTTCTTTAATATTTCAAAAATAAATGTTCAAATTAAATAAAATACTATTAAAATGTCATCTTTATTTAAAATTTTATGGCTAAAAATGTTTAAATTTTAAGGTACAAAAGAAGCATAAAAATGAAAATTAGTAAAATGAGTTATCACAAAATTAACATCCCCTTGAATTAAACTTTCTGTTTCACCAGCCAGATGCACGATTGTTTTGAGGTTCAAGAAGTATATCTGTGAATTTTAAAAATTTATTGTTATTTTATTATTTTTTTCTAAGAAAGTGGCACCAAATATTCCATTTGAATTCTTTGAGTTCTACACTAAATCTCACATTATCTCTCAGAAAAGTATATGATTTTTTTTTGTTAATTTAAGAGCTCTTTGAATTTCAAAATGTATCCTTCTTCCCTTCTTTCAATATTTCTGATTAATCTGTAAAGACGTTTTCTCAACATCTTTCTCTCAAATTTCTTGACTATAAATGAAGGTGCCAATGCATTAAGGTTCAACAGTCATATCTCATTGCATTCTGTACTGGAGCCTCTTGCAAGTCCATTCTATACAAGTTTGCCTATTCATCTTATTTTTCTAGACAATTCATGAGGCCCACAAGCAGATATCCAAAATCTGTGATAGGTCACCATGGAGTAAGTCTGGAGGTCTTAGTTAAACTGTGAATTTAGGCAAAATCTAAAATTATAAAAGAACACTTCACCTGGATTTACATGACTCTGAACCCCTCCCACAGCAAATTTATGTTCTAGACTCATATGCTCATCTAATAAATATCAGTGTGCATGGTGAAGCTAATCAAGCTGAAATGTATTCTGAAAAATGTACCCAGATGGAAAAAAAAAAAAAAAAAAAAACAAGGTTTGCAAACACCCTTTCACCTCTCCCTCATTGTTTCTTTCTCTTTATGTCTGTCACTTGTGCAAGTTCATCCATCATCTCCACTGGCCCCACGGATCATCCTGAGTTGTCCCCTATGGGCTGGGGGATGTTTCCTCCCAGGACAAATCCACCTCAGGGCATCAGGCACCTCCCTGCTGCAGAGACTTCCACTGTTTCAGGCACTCAGGTTGGGCTATAAATATTACTCTCTTTTCTGAGGATGAAAAGCAATTTTCCCAAATTTTCTGCACTGAGTAGAAGAGTTAAAAGGTTGTGTGCTCCTTTCCTGCGGAGTTTCAGCCAATTCCCTTAGAGATGGTGTGCTGGGTCAATTGTTTTTCAGGATCAGGTCAAAGAATGCTCTGGCACTGTGCACATTCACCTAAAGCTGCTCACCTCCCCTCTGCAGTCCAGCATCAGAAACCTGGCAGATAAAATGGGACAGATGCTTTCTTACCTGCCCTTACCACTAACTTTTGAAGCAGACAAATGCAGAAATTAAATCTCCTTGACATTCTGAGTGTGCTTCAGGCATAGTATCAGTCAGGATCTGGGACTTTCTTGATCTTTATATAATATGTCTTATGTTGTCAATACTATTCATTATGTTTTACACCAGGGAGGGAGAGAGCAACAAATGGAAGTAAACTATCTTGATGCTGTCCAAAAAAATGGAAATCACCATGGAATGAGGGGTGCAGCAGTCAGTCTGACCATATAACTGCAAAGATACACATAGAAAACACAAAGATAACAAAGAAAAACTCTTGGGATTTTTCTTCTGTTAACAAAAAGATTAATTTGGTTTTGCTCCTATATTTCTCCAAAGAATAATTCATTTCCTATCCTGGCTATTTTTAATATATTTCACTATATTTAAATAAACCAAAATATCCTAAAATATCTTCCATTAACACCAGAAGAAGATAAAAATTTCATTTTAATTTCTTCAATTAATTAAAATATGGCAGAGCTGAATTTCAAAAGAAATAATTTCAGCTAATGTTTCTAAGTGTTGGCCTGGTAATTAACAAAAAGTAGAACAATTTGAATGCATTATTTTAATGCAACTAAACTTATATTCTATTTGTTTAAATCCCTGCCACTCTTCCAATTAATTTAAATAGCACTGAAATTATACAAGTTAGACAATACTAAAATATTTTTTGTATATGAGCAGCTAGGAGAAATGAAAGATAGACTACAAATTTCTTTCACAGATGAAAAGAAATGGGTCAAATGTTTTGTTTTACTTGACAATTTAAATACAACTTGCAAACAGCTCAGCAGTAGTACTAACACTTGACTCCGCTGTACTAGAAAGGGTGTATTTTTTAACTGGGAGTGCAGCACTGTGGTGTATTCTCTGGTGCTGTGCTACACCCATCTTTTTGGTGCACAAAGAATCCTGCCCAGGGAAGCTGGAGGAGGGGCTGGGAGAACAGTTGCACTCTGTGGCCTGGGGCAGTGGGATGGGTTTTCACAGGCAGCAGCATCTCCCACTCCTGGCTGCAAGCTTTCTTCTCCACACCCCGCCTGCTGCCAGCTCCATCACTCCACAGCCCCTGCGATGCCAGCTCGACTACCTAAACTCAGGAAAACAAGTGAAAACTTTGCTGCTGAGCTGGTGAGCTGAGGCATTCTGGGCATTTCTGAGGCCAGAGCCTGAACAAGGGAGGAAAATCCTGTGGCTGGGAAAACGGACATGGGATGCAAGGGCAGGAGGAGATAGAGGAAGGGAGGGATTCTTTCAACTCTCTTGCCTTTGCTGTGGGAGACAGACATGCCGGCGGAATGGCAGCTGCATTTCCTAATGTTTGTTAAACAAACGAGCTGTCCTCAGACCCTCTGTGTCATTAAAAGTCACACATATAAATAAAATGTTCTTTAATAGGTCATTTGTAGTAGGTGCAGGTGCATATGTTGTGAACAGCAAAGTGAGACCTGGTTCATGTCTAGGATTCCTAGACTAGAGCTGCAATATAAATAGCAGTCATTGCCAGGCACAGTGGATTTTGCTGCCAAACATACAGATTGTAGAATCAGGAGTGGCACAGCAAATCTGATGAGGAAATTAGAAATATTCCTTCCTATTGTTAGGTCAAGCTATTTAATCATCTTTGCAGAATCAAGACCTTAATGCTCATTTGAGAGCAAGCCAATCTCTTGGTACTGCTGGAGGAAATCACAGAGTTTCAAATGAATCTGTAAATTAGTTTAATGGGTAAAAGAAAACACAATGGGTAACTAAGACCTTAGACCTGATACTTTCTGTTAATACATCATTTTCAGTCTCATTTGCAAGTAATGATTTTGACTCCTGTTCCTCATTTGTTTTCAGAAGAACTGAAGAGACTTGAAAGTAAGCATGTAAAATTGCAAAAGTACAGTCTTAATTACTGTTAATCACAATTAAATTATCTGTTTGTACCAAGTTCTGAAGCTTGTATGATTTTAGCCCAAAGAAACTATGTTTCTAGCGCCCCATTGCATTATCTTACAATTTTTCCTACTAAACTGAATGAGCTACTTTATCTGCCTCGAAGCCTTATCCAATCCAATAATTTTCAAATGGTTCTTTCCTCTTCTATTTACCAGTCTAGTCCAATTTAGCATTATCAGCAAATTTATGTACGCTTGAAATTACATACTCCCTTTCAAGGTCATTTATGTCCACAAAGAAACCCGCAATAAAAGAATATTAATGAGACAGAATGGAAGCAATTAAATTAACTCACAGTTGAAATGTACCTTGTACCTCCTGTGAAACAGAAGCACTATACAGTACTTCATAGAGCTGCTCAGGTGGCACCTTGTGGTGATTAATTAAAAAAGGCATATGGTACATTTCAGTCTTGTTTGTGGTTTTCCTTCCTTTTATTGCATTCTTTCATGACTTTTAGCCTAGCTTTAGTAATTCAATAATAAATTAATGTCCTTCCCTGGCTGGTTTTCAAGCAAGAATGCCTGTGAAATCTCTTCCTGAGTGCGTGCCATTGGGAGAACCTGATTATGTAACTCTTGTGCAATGGCAACAAAAGCTTGAATTTCAAAAAAACCTACTCTATCAACCTCCTCAACGTATTTCTTTTCTTGTTCCTGCATGGTAGACATGAAAGGGAAAACGAGTGGAAATTGGCCAAGCTGCAGGGCGAAATGATCAATATGAAAGGACTTTCAGGTAGATAAATGTTATTAAAGATAACTATTTTTTGCCTAATCCACAGTGTGTCACCATGTTCAGAAAGCATCTTGAATAATGGATCCCAACATGAACCGTGTTTCTATGGAAAAATAAGGCTTCCAAGGAGTGGACAGAAGACCAGAGAAATAGATGCAATGTTTCATTCCTGAAATGACTGGCCTGTTTGGGCTTTAAGTGTCTTACTCATTTAAAGTTATTTAGAAAAAAATAAGTGATTACATGTTGAAAAAATTTTCACTGAAAATAAACATTACCCCTAAATGTCTTCTCTTAAAAGCAGTCTTTACAGAGTTTCTTTCAGAACAAATGTCAAAAAAAAACCAAAAAACAAAAAAAAACCACAAAAAAAAAAAAAAAAAAAAAAAAAAAAAAAAAAAAAAAGCCATGTATTCAAATGCCCACCTCTTAATTCTTTAAATTTACTTGTTTCTGACACTGTGAAAATGAACTTCTAAACATGTTACCTCATGCTTAGCAGCCTCCAGCAGCATTCTTCACTTCTGCACCCACCTGCAGGTTGGGAAACCCTTCCCCATCCTCAGCAAGCTCAGACTCCTTCCTGCCCACCAAAGATGCTGCCAGGCACAAAAGGGGTGCCCAGCACAGCTCTGCTGCCTGCAGGCAGCCTCAGGGCCTCTCTCCAGAGACAACATGGATCCCTCTTTCCTTGTGCATCATGCCTTTAATTCAAATTGTCCTACCTGCCTGTGTTGCATTATGATTTTTTCCTGAGTATGATGCTGTTCTGAAGAATGAAATCAAATGGTTTTGTGAAATAGGGATAGACTTTTTTTTTTTTCCCTAATTCAGCAAATTAAAGAGTCCAACATAACAGTGAGACACCTTTATTTTCCCCCTTCAGGAATTCATAATGAATTTTTATCAATAAATTATAGTACAATAAAGCCTTCTAATTATTTTCCTTTGGTTTTCCCTAACAGTAAAAGCACAGTGCACACAAATTCCATGTGGTTGCTCCACAGGAAAAAAAAAAAAAAATGTGAAAGATGATTTAGCTTTACTTTCCCTTCTTTCTGGAGGGTGCACAAAAGAGACAATATCAGCCTTTAAGTTCAGGCGATACAGAACACCCTGAATTAGCTGATCAAGCATACAAAAATAATAATATTATTTAAACCAATCAATGTGTGCATAAGATATAGCATTCCTTCCTAAGTGGACCTTAGATAATCCTAAAGAATAAAGACTAGAAAATAACAGCAATCACCTGGCAACTTATAGTCAGAACCCATGTAAAGTTTAATGATGACAAACATATTTTTTATATTTTTTCTGAAATACAAAACGATCAATTTTTTTTCCTATCTTTTCAGGAGATAAAGACACATTTTTAAAATTATTATTTTGATAGTTTTCCCATATTTACAGAATTTAAAAAATTCAATTGCTTTATAAGAAATAAATGAATAAATGCAAGGATTGTCAGATTTTTTTTTACACTTCTGTTACTAAAATTAAGCTAGTGCTTGTATGGAGTCCAATATTTTTTAAATTCAAATGACCTTACATCCCAGGACATTTTTAAGATTGCATATACAATGTGTCTCTTACTGCACAGAAGGAGCATGAAAGGTAGTAAGGGACTTAATTTGTTTACGATCCTCTTCAAAAATGTGGTTCAGACATTAGCACTGTGTAACACAATTCTTAGAAATTTGAGAATTTCTACATTTCTTACACTTTCTGCTGTCATGCACTTAAAAATACTCATATTTTAATTCAATAACTCTTGCTTTGAGATAGTCACTAAATAGATGTGCAATAAACATTAACCTCTGCAACAATTTTCCTCTATACTCTCCAGTTACTCAAATTATTCACATTGATTTTTTAAATTATTCAGCTTGTTCTTATATGCAGTAATTTGTTGAATCAATTTAGGTTTAATTTTCTATTACAGTCCCATAAATCTTCTATGTGCTGCCATGCCTTAGTGATATTGACTTTGTGCAAACAATTCAGGGGTTTCAGACATTTTTCAACATTCATCACATTAAACATGTTCAAAATTTTCCCCTCAGACCCTTATTTCTGAGAACTGAAATATAGGCAGTAACCTATTTAGGATTCAGAATATTTCTTTCATTTCTAATATTGATGCAAGTGATTTAGACACCTAGAAAAAGTGAGAGAAAATTAAACTCATTGTTCTCAGTGAATCACATGCCATGATTCTCTTGTTTCTGCACTCAATTTCCTCTCTTTTACTAGAAAAACAGTGAGGAAGATATTTTAAACAATCCTTCTAATTGTTGAATACAGTTCATCATTCATCTTGATGGATTACAACAATAAAGAAGAGAATACTTTGGTCCCAAAGCACAATCTCTTCTCTGATCCCTTTAATTTCAGGCAGTTTGCTCTTCCCTGGAAAGTCCACACATTTTTCTTTTGGTTGGATAATGCTGGCCTATGCAAAGCTTTGTGAGGTCAGAAGTAGCATTCTTCACAGGCTAATAGAGTCATAAGAGCTCCACATTTGTGGATTCTGGCTGTTGGCAGCTGTATTCTGTAGGTGCTGAAAACACATTTGCATCAGAAAGGTATTTCTATATGTTATAGATGAGTAATGGGATGATAGGCTCTCACAATTAAGGGATGAATATTATGTGTACATTAAGACAAGTTTTACTGATGTATGGTTATATTATTCTGATTTGCTGTTTGGACACCCTCTGTTATCCCAATAGTCTCCTTTCACTCCCCCATATGGTTGCCAAGAGACAGCCTTGGTAGTCAAGGCATGTAGAAGGAGGGCATGTACCTGTGCCCCTTGTATGGGGCATTTGGGAGGAGGGAAGGCTTGTTACTAGGAAGTGCGGCATGAGAACACCTGACCTCCGATCAGGTTGTAAGAAAGTAGCCTCCACCAATAAACAGCACAGAAGAGTTGACTGACAGACTTTGGGAGGGGCCAGGGTTGCCTAATGTAGCCCCACCCCCAGGTGTATAAAAGGCGGAGCAGGCATTTTGTAAACAAGCTCGTGGCTGCTGGGTCACCAACTCCCAGCGCACACTGTCCTTTTTCCATATTCAGACTTGGTTGTATCTTGTTCAGGTTTTTTATAAACCTTTGAAATTTTTTAAAAGTGAATGTCGTTTCTCACACATACATAATTGTTACATGCAGAGAGAGCTGTGGGAATGCCTACAGTTTGACCACAGGTCTGTGCATGTATGGGAAGAGACTTTAAACTACCAAAGCAGATTGTGCTGCCCAAATCATCTTGTCTGAGATCACCATGGGCTGGGAAGTCAGTGGAATCTGTCCCATAGTTTACAACAGTGAACACCTTCTTTTTTCACCAAGCCTGAGCCCTGGCTCCTGTAAGGTGTGTAAAGTGAGAAAACAGGAGTGCATTTATTCTGACCACAACTGAGTCTTCTCAGCTACAGCTTGCTGAGCATCTGAAACTGAAACTTTAATTTCCTTTTTTTTTTTTTCAAATTTCCGCTACTGCTTCCTTTCAAGAGCATGGAATTCCAGCAATCTTAAAAAGTAGCTGTGTGTGAATTCTCAGGAAAAAAAAAGTGATCTTCTGCATAGTTGAATGCTACTTCTGAGTTCACAGACAGGCAAAAACTTAATCAGCAATTTTGATGGCTCAAGGAAGATAAGACTTCTTCCTAATTTTATCTTGAGTTTGACTGCTGGGTAAAGACAAGCACTGACTGAAGCCCATAAAAAATTCATAAGCATATTAAGAAAAACATAATTATAAGCTTCCTTTTTTGGTTCTTCTCTTTCTAATTGAGAATTCAAAATTCTCCAAATGTCATGTAAACAGCAGGAGAGTGATCTCCATATACTGCACTTCCCTGAGCTATACCTCCCAAATTTATGTCTACAGACACTCAGAAGTCCTATCCCTGTGAAGATGGGGGTGAGGCTGTGGAGTTGAAACAGTTTGGTTTTATGTATTTAATTACATTTCTAAAACCAAGAAATCAAACCACAAATACATCTAAGTGTTAGGAATTTTTCCAATCATTTTTTGAAGAAAAAGTGAAGATTTTTGTTCTGCACAATACTGTGTTGAAGTAGGTTCACGCTGGATGAAGGAGGACTTCCAAGTGCTTATTCTGTATTCATGAAAACTGAGCATTTATTCTGACTTGTAGTTCCTACCTGTTAAATGTGTGCAGTCCCACTTTCTTGTTTTATGACAAATTGCTTCCTTTAAGTGCTTGTGGTGCCAGAACTTTATTGTCCCTACGAACATCGATTCATTGAGAGACTCTCAGTGTTTTGTGAGGTGTGGCTTGTCTTTACAAACTTGGGTTGACTCTTCCTCAATGTCTTGACCAAGCACAATCCATGTGCCAACTAATTTTATTCTTTAATTTTATTCTAAGTTTATTCTTTAATTTTATTCCGATTTTATTCTTTATTCTTTAAAGTCTTCATTCCTTCTATTTTGTGCATTTTGGTATGTCATTACCTCTCCTGTTTAGGTATGTAGACTTTCCTATGGGATTCCTAAAAGGGGTTTTTGTGGGGGAGAAGTGGTAAATGTTTGCTCTGTGCCACCGTTGTTGTGACTATCACGTTTGTGTCACTTACAAATATTTTTTTTTTCTATCATCTCTTTAAAAATCTCATTTTCATGCGAATTTGAGATGAGATAAGGCATTTTGCCTTTGTAGATCCTGCAAAAAAAAAAAAACAGGTGCCAGTACCCTGTGATATTCCAGGGACTTTGTTCAGCAAACATCATTAACAAATACTTGCTTCAGGACCAGCTGAGGTGTTGCTTCTCCTGTTGATGCACCCTAACTTCTCCTCAAAGCAGGCATTTGTAGTGTCTGAGGGTTTGGTCTCAGCTTGCTGATAGGACATCTGTTCAGACTACACGACGGTAATTGCAGTCTCCCATTACCATTGTGCTTCCTCACCCTCTCAGCTTCTGTGCTGGCATTCAGGATGTCAGTCAGCTGCCAGGCTGATTGTCATGTTCTCATTTCCACACCGGGCAGGTTTACCGAGAGCTGTGAGAGGGATTGTTGCCATGTCACTGGCTGCAAGGCTGATAGCCTGGGCACAGCTTCACAGGGGCCGTCCGGAGTATTTTCACAGACCTGCTCACTGTTAGAAGTAGCATCTTTGAGAAGAAAACGATGTGATAAAGAGGAGAGCATACAGCACTGAACAGGAGTGACTTTTCTAGTCAGCCTGCAAATTAGGGGCTGTGTCACTGTCCGTGCAGTGCACCTATTGAACCTGTGCTCTTGAGACTGTTATTTTTAAAAGCACATCTGGTGGGTGCTCTTGTGTGCTGATTTTGTTTTCAAAAAACCAAAATCCTCTTGTGTGCTGGTTTTGTTTTAGTAGTTTCATGTGACTTCTGCAAGACTAAATACGTGTATGCAAATTTGTGTTACTTAGCTCCAGAACTAACCACACATTCAAAAATTCTTAAGGGCCTCATAATGACTGATTATAGAAAATAAAAAGGGTGAAAATAAGGGTAAACTAAAAATACTTTATGGCTGATGCAAAAGAAGTATGAAATAATTTCTCTGACTCAGTTTAATATTACTGGGGGGGACTAAAATACAGCTACCCAGAAACTTGAATGAGGGTTTAATCTCGTTCCCTATATCTATTATACTTTCAAGAGTGAACAAAGTTCATTAACAAAAAGATCTGATTAAAAGTATCCATTAAATATAGAGCTTGTATTGCCAGGTTCAGATACAGACATAGATATAGACATAGATATATAGATACACATACAGACAGTTATCATAAAGAATAAGATCTACTAATTTATTTTCATAAAAATTGACTTTTAAAACCATTAATTTCTTTTGCTATTACTAATTGGATGCCATAGCCATAGTTACAATCCATGTACACAAATGTGTTCACATTTATACCTCACATCAGGTCCAAGGAGGATAAATTAGTCAAGGAACTAAAAAATATTATTTATAACACTATCTTGACTGGGAACCTGATACTTTGTTTCTGCTAGGAAAACACACGTGGGCCTTGATTTTTTTCTAAATTGTATGGGAGGAGGTGCACATTTTATAGCTACATTTTTAACTAGACACACAAAAATTTTTGTCCTTAAGAAACAGCCTTGATTTGGTTTTGAATGACTGTACATGAATAATTTTATTTATTGTAAATAAAATGAAGAATTGTATCATTGTTTTTATTCCTTTTCAAGCATGATTTATATTGATACTATGCTGAGGTTTTCAGATATTTGTAATTCCATAAATTAAAACAAAAACATTTGGGCCTAAGATGGTTACTAGAAAAAAAAAAAAAAAAAAAAAACAAACAAACAAAAAAAAAAAACTTAGGGATAAAATGTAATTTAAAAATAAATTTTCATTCAAAATTTGAGAGAAAACCATTGAACCACATTATCTCTATTCAAAATCTGATGCCTTTAATCCTTTAATTCAGTAAATAGCTCCAGAAAACTGAAAAAGTGAAAGCAAACAAAGTCAAACAGAATCCTAAAATATAAGCTGAAAAATTTGTGTACATTGTCTTATCCTCTGTCTTTACGGGAGGAATATATTTCTTGTATTTTTTTTTCTGAATACGTAAAAGCTGTTACACTTCAATACAAAGCAATCATCTACTTTTCAGTTTTTATTTTTAATGCATTACATTATTGAAACTTAGATCAGAAATAATGTAATAGTCATGTGAAATCACATACAGAATCAAGAATATTCTGAGATGGAAGGGACCCACAAGGATCATTGGGTCCTATTTTTAAGTAAATAGCCCTTACAGGGATTGAACCCACAATCTTGGTGTTATCAGCAGCAGGCCCTGACAAATCATATTCAACAATTTACTATTTTTTTGCAAATAATAAAGTCATATAGATCATTATTTTGCAGTTGAGATTATAATCATCATTGCTGTATTTCTCAATTGCAAGTACATTTCATAAAACTAAAGCACTTATTCTTCAGTTTGTCCACCTAACTACCCATTATGTAATTAAAAATTAAATTAAAGTAATGTTATGGATAACTGGAGGTAGTCGGGGTCTATTGCATACAAAATGGCAACACAATCAAATGTTTAATGTATTGGCAGTGATTATCCACAGCTAAGAGTTCTGTACAGCTGAAACTTCTTGAGAGTCACATACCAAGGGGACATGGCACAGTGAAGAATTAAGCACGTAATAAAAATACCAACAAGTTCTCTGGGCACTGAAAGAAGAAGGCAAATAGAAACAAGTGCTTCTTTGATGTATTTTGTAGCCAAATGAATGAAATGTACATGGCTGTATGTGGGATCCCATGACAATTTGTGTGGGTGGCATATTGTTAATATAAGTGGAGTTTAAAATTTAAGTCAGTACTTGTCTTCCTTTATAGTTTGTAACCTCTGATTCAAGAGAAGAAATTAAATACAAAATATACAAGAGGATCAGTGATACAGAATTTGCATCAAGATCTTGAGCATGTTAAAGAACATTTAAAAATATAATCCTGTGTTTTTCCTACAGAGGAGGTCTGTAAGCATATATATAAATAAATATAACGTAAACATTTTTAAATCCACCTGTCAGGTAGATGTAATCAGTGTCAAATAGAGAGGCTGTGGAAAATGTAGGGTGGACTTCAAAACAAGAGGAAGGACAGGATTAATTGCTCTCACTGCTCATGACATGGTAAACAGATACAGGTTAAAACAGCGGTGCTTTACTTTTGCACAGTTACACAGCAGCCATTGTAAACCATTGCATGTGAAGTAAAAGTTGTGGGTTAACACCACACCTTAGCTACAGTGAAGACTTTTAATGGGTCTCTAGCTCAGAAAAGAAATAGCTAAGGGCAAAGTGTCCAAAAAGCACACAGTCAATAACGGTGTACAGTACCACTTCACTCTGAGAAATTAAATGTATACTGCATGTGTAGTTACTTAATCAATGCAGGGTAAGAGCAACCATCTCAGCAAAGTCGCCTGAGATCAAATAATCCCTGGTATTTTCACTTTCCTGTGAAATGGAGGGGGAAATTGTAGAAGCTCTTACCCTATACTCCCATGCTGAAGACATTTGAGAGAGGGGTTCCCCCAGATTAGCGCTCAACTGACTGCCCCACAGCTATTGCATTGCCAGAGCTGCCACCCTGGGCTGCTCTTTCTCACCTTGAAGAAAGTACTTTCCAGCAACCGTGAGCCAGAGCATGTGGGGTTGAACAGGACATCCAATTCCAAAGTGCAAATCTGACTCAAACCAAAATGCTCATGCAGGGGCATCCACCATGTCTGAACTGCAGAGGGAATGTGCAGGACTGGACGCGTGAGGGGCCCAGCTCTCTAGTTTCCTGTGCTCTTCTGGGAACTGCCACATCTCCAAATGTCTCCACTTAACCAGAGGCTGTGCTGTTTGCAACACTTCCCTTCATAGTTATTCCCAGGGAAAAGATCTATTTAGCCACAGATCTGAATAATTCCCGGTACCTGAAATACATCCAGCTGTTACCTTTGATCCATATGCCTAGGGCTGCTGATTTTTACAGAGGCTGGTGGCTACGACACTGAGTATCTGCACAAATACAATGCCTATTAAAAAAAAAAAAAATCTGCATTTTGGTTTACTCCATTCACATTCTTCTGTAAGTTGTTAGCCACTGCATTTTGAATAGAAGTCAGGACAACATGTTTAGCCTCGGGGAAGGCCAAGACCTAATTCACTAACTGTAATGACAAGCACATCCAAGGTGAATTTGATTCTGACAAATACAATCATAAAATGTTTTGATGGGATCTGATCATCTTGCAAGTGGGAAAGTTCAGTGGACTGCTTCCAGCAGTAAAGAAAATTAATCTTTGAATTTTTCACAGAGTAGGATGAGATATTTTGTGAATATCTGCAATACCAACAGACAGCCTACCCTTCTTTCTAAAGAGTTGAATTGAGCTGTCAGCCAAAACATAAGTCATCTTAGAAGACAGTAAGAAGTTTGACTGAAATGAACAACAAAGGCAATGAAAAAGAAGAGCAAGAAATGACGACATTTCATCATTACTCTGTGTATTTTCAATTGTTGACCAAAATGACATGGACAGAATAAGAGCAGGACCTGGTAACACATCTGAGTTACCCCACACTTCTGACCATGTCCTCATTCATTTTAAGAGTACACTTCTGAAATTAGGAGATATCTTTGATCTGTTTCTAGCAGAGGAGACAAAACATTTGCTTTTCTTACCACACGTGTAAAGGCAAAAGCAGAACTTGGCAAGGAAAGAAGCAGGGAAGAGGAGTTAAATCATTCTAATCATAATTTAAATCAATAATCAGGAAATCTTGCTGTAATGAAACTTATTATCTTGTTTTTCATTAATGGTTTTTAGTTAATTTCACAAAGGAAGGTTATTTCTCATTAGCTGGTAAACCCATTTTACAGTTTTTTATGGGTAATATAGAATTTACAGACCCACTATAGAATGGGTTTTTCCTGCTGGAAAGATCTATAATATATAGTTAAGAAATTATAGAATTCAACACAAATTTTATCTGCATTTTATTGTTCTTGGGTTTTTTTTCTACAAAAAACATTTTGTTTCTGTCTCTATCTGTAGAAATTATATCAATATAGAAAATGAGATTTGGCTTTAAAAAAGAAAAAGCAATTATTTTAATTTTTTTATGTAGAACTGATGTAATGAGAACAAAATATGGCATAGAGTTAGTGAGCCAAAGGAATTCAGATTGTCATAAAGTGTTTGGAAACAAGCAAGTCTGACATTTTCACATTTCTATCATGTAGGTAAGGAAAGTGGAAAGAAAAAGTATATCTGCTTTTAAAATTCAGTGTAGGTTTTGTAATTGAGGAACTATTCTTTGGGCTGAACTATATGAATAAATTGAAATAAAAAAGTTATTTATTGAACATGCTTAGAGGATGCTAATGCTAGGCAGAAGAATGTGGGTCCCTAAGCATAGTATCTGTCTCTTAGTTTAGGTAGAGTGGAAAGGATTTTTACCTTGAGTCTTGTTTGACTTTGTGTCTAATTTCAGAAAGAACATTCTGTCTCACGCTTCCCCGTTACACCACTCTGTGTCAAAACCTGCAAACAGATTTAAGTGTGTTGAAAACCATCTACAGCATAGATGTTGCTTTTCCCACTATTCTGAAAATTTAGAGATAGTCTTATTGATGTTACATAAATGCATAAATTCCTGATATGCCATCAGGAATGTTAAACTGTAAAGCAGAGTATGTTCTCTATCTTGCCCTTCAGCTATAATGTTGTATATCTACCTGAAGGCCTGCAAGATGGTGATACTGCAGGATGATTTCCTGTTCCCATATGTTTTACTTTAATAAGAACTGTAAACCACCTGGTTTAACTAGTTAATTTTAGAGACACCCAGGGAATATATAGCTGTTGCTATAGCTTACTGAAAGGTGTATTAAAGTGAATTATGTATTTTAAAGCTATAATAAATGAAGTAAAAAAGAAAATTATTCAGGGAGTTGACCAATGGCCTAGATTCTAAGCTGTACTACTGTATTTGTGCAAGTTATAGCTTTGGTAAAGCGTTTCTTCAGCTGATTCCAAGAAATTTATTATTTTAAATGCATAGTGATTTGACTACTTTGCTACAATATTAATTTAGTGTATTGCCATATAGTCCAAAGATCAGAAGAAAAGTTCAGTAGCCAATCTCCATGGCCAGCTTCCAAACTGCTGCAGTAACTCTATAATCCATGGGAAGAGCTGATGTAATACCAGTTTTCCATTGCAAGGTCAGTTCTACTTTCATCTGACAGAAACTGAAAGCTGACCTGGTCATCTGCAAATGTCTTCTTGAGCCACTCTTTCTCTGAAGAGCAAAAAGATATATTCGAAGGCTTTAGTTTGACAATGATGAGAAAGTAATCAGGAAAAGTCAATATAGTTTCACCAAGGGACAATCAAGCTTGATCAGCCTTACTGCTCTCTACAATGAAATGATTGGCTAAGGGGATGAGGATAAAGTGCTGCCTGTGAAAAAGCTTGAAAGTAATAAGGTTTTGATTCTGCTTTCCACAGAATTCTAATTTGGAATTTGAGATAGGCGGGACAAACAGAATTTTAGATGGACTGAAAAGCAACTGGACAACCAGAACCAAAGGCAAGTAATCAATAGCTTCACACATGGCTGGAATAGATCCTTAGCCAGGAGTCAGCACTGACACAGTATTGACACAGTATTTCTTCAATAGCTTCATCACTGATCTGGGTGACAAGACAGAGCCCATCAGCAGCAAATCTGGGAACAATACTAAATCAGAGGGAGTGATGGCACCTCCAACATTAGAGCGTCAATCCAGAAGTACCCTGGGAAATTTAAGCATTGGACCGATGGGGATTGACTCCAGCACAAGAAGGGTAACGGTTGCACCTGGGACAGAAAAATCCCTTCCATCAGCCAAAACTGGGAACCAGCTGACAGCACCATCCATGGTGGGAAGGACCTGGGTGTTACAGCAGAGTATGAACCGCGTGCCTCAATCAAAAATGCAGAAAAAGTAGCCACACTCTGAAGAGCCTGATTTAGAAGATGAATTCATCTTCTTCCATGTAGCTAAGATGAGCCTGTGTCTAGAGTACAGTGTGCAGTTTTGGGCCTGCTGTTCCAGCTGGATATTGAGGAACTGGAAGGAATCTATGGGGGTTATCAAGACAGCTAATAACATGTGACATAGGGGGAGCAGTATAGAGAAATGGGATTGGTCAGCCTGACAAAGAGGAGGTTGATGAGTAATTGAATACCTTACTATAACTACCTGAACAGGTGTTTCAAAATGAAATTCCTCTCTGTAGAAACAGAAGGAAAAACAAGGGGCAGCAGCCATGACTTTCAAGCTGAAAGTTCCGGTTGGACATAAAGAACAACATTTTCAGGAAAGCATTATGGCACTGAAAGGATTATTGGAATCCAGAGGGACTGTGGAAAGTCCATCCTCAAATTAAAACTTAGCTGAACAAAGTGAGAGCTGGCCCCTTATTATATTCAAGTAGTCCTTCCTTAAGTAGCAGAAGTTCCTTCCAACCGACATTTCTGTGAGTCGGTGATTCCCTCAAATTCTGCTTTCTGCACCAGGTTTATTTAAGGATGAACGTGGATAAAATCCTGTCCATTCAGTTTTTGTTCTTTTTATGTGCCAGGCCAGTGGGGACTGATTTCAGGGTTTTTTTCCATTACATTTTTCAAACCAAAAAATCTGAGCTGATTGAAGAAGAGACAACTGGAATCACTAGGCCAGTTACTGTAGTTAATATCAGAGGATAAAGAATTGCATAACCTCAAAGGGGAAAAAAATGGTGTAATCTAAAAAAAAAAAAAAAAAAAGAAAACAAAAGCAAACAACCATTTGTTATCCTGGACACAAGGGGTTTATTTGAAAGAATTATTGCATACTTGATAATATTCTTATAAAATATAGTTGGATGGAGGGGTAGGTAGCTTCAGGCACAAAACCTTGGCTGCAGTGATAGGAAGGAGCCATTCTGTATTTGTAGACAGCTAAAGTAATTTAGAATTGATTTGAAATTCATGGCTTTAGTCACTGTATGGATGAGGAATTTAGTCACAGTGGATTGATGGCATTGTGACACTTGAAAGACACTGAGTTGCTTTATTCAAAATTCAGATAACAGAATTACTTCTCCTTCTGAAAACAAAATGGTATCTGGGTATATAGGGCTTATTTACTGACAAAAAGGACTATCCTAGCAATTAATGTGTTTTTCCAAAGCATTTTATGGTGCATAAAAGATTTTAATACAAACGATTCAAAACACAATATATAATATTAAAAAAAAAGTAAGACACCACACACTCTTCAGAGCTTTACATGACAAAATACATAACTCCTATTCCAGTAAGCCCTATGTTTCAGATCACAGAAAATCGACAAAGAAAACCCTGTTGAGAGAATACTGCAGTAGATGCTAAGAAAAGGAAAGCTCTCAATTTCTAATTCTGACCTTATTAATCAGCTGTGCACTGGAGCTGCACGGTGCACTGGAATTCATACATAACGAGAAATGGGGAAATCATTCTTGGCAGACACATTGTACAAGGCATGCTGGACTATTTTAAAACCTCACTAATGAGAATCAAGGACTTTCAAGTCCCCTTGCAGAGTTTCTATTCTCCTTGTCTAATTGTGCTGGCTGGGAGTACAGTGCTCTTCTTTCCTCAGCGATTGTTTTGCAAAGAGATGAGTAAATCCAGCTGAAGCAGCTCCTAATTCAGACACTTTTCACTGGTGCTTCCTCTTGAATTGAGTGGACAAGTGACAGGACTTGTGCTTTATCTTGAGTAGCATTTGTAACAATGAAGCTGGAGGAATATAAGAGCATCAGGAGATACTCTCTATTGACAATATTCTGAGGAATAGAGCTGGACAGATTAATGGATTTTTATTTCAAAGGACCAGCTGCCTTAGCATAAAATCATAAAATGAGTTGCATGATACTTTTACATGGGGAAAAGATAATTACCTCCATCAGTCACAGAGCTCGAGACTGAATTTTAGCAGAAAGAGCAAAAAAAAAAGGTCTTTTTATGTAGTGATAACCACATGGTCACATGGGAAACCTGATGAGATGTACGACATGTCATTGGGAATGCCTGGGGAGAATCACAGCCAAAGGAATTTGGGCAGTAATGTCCCAGGTGGAGCTGCAGCTGATGTAGGTTCGGGTTGCATAAAAGTCTCTCATTATGTCATTGTGTTTTTCTAGCTATCACTAAGTTATAAAATTAAATATAAGCTCCCACCTAGAAACTTAACTACCATCACTTTTTTATGGATATTGATTTTCTGAGTTTGTGTGAGAGCATGATAGGCAACAAAAGCAAGCATGAAAGAAAGATCACTTTAGTGGGCTTTTTCTTGTGTGACTATTTGCCTGTGCTGTGTTCAGGGAAAGGAGATTTTAGGTACATGAAATATAAAAGATAACATCAAAGAAATACCTGATTTGCATAATAAATTTCCATTCTGGAGCAACATTTAAAGAAAATCAAACAAATTAGGCATACTAAAAGACAAACACACGCTAAACAAATCTTTAAAAGTCAATAAAGTAGATGTTTAAAATACTTGTTAATGAGTTTCTAATAATAGTGGATCTCAATGTTAATATTCTTCCCTGATACATACCTCTCCTTTAAAGGAAAACAAAACCACCAGTTAAATTGCATACACTTCAGAGGATGTTTCATATTCTGTCTTTGCATGCCATGTTTGTTGCCCAACCAGTTTGACATCTGTGTTATAAATCATGTCATTTTGAGCACCTGCCTATCAGTACTTAGTGTTTAGTTTTCATTTTCCCTAGACTGTTGCCTACTCACAAAACTATTATTTAAAAGTTAGTATTCTAAACATAGATGCTATACTAGTGTTGATTAGACCATAGTAAAAACAACAGCAACTAACAATGTATTTTATAGGTACAGCAGATATAAAACCATGTTAATTTATTTCTAAAGACAGAAAGTCCTAAAAGGAAAAAATCCTGAAGGAATTTCACAGGTTCTCAATGAGTGGACTGGAAAAGACAGAGGTAATTCAGTGTTGATAAATGCAGCAGTAATACACAATGAAAGAGAAAAATGGGGTACTTGTAAATATTAAGTCTAAATTAAGTGTACTAACTAGCAGGTACATTGACATTACTCTGGATGGCACTACAATGAGAAGTTGCAGATCCTGCTAAAAGACCAGGGCAGATGCTTACTTGGGGCACTACTGGTAAATTAAAAAAAAAAAAAAAATATTGTAAGTAAATTGAAAATAGGAAATAAACTTCTATTTAATCAAATTCTGCTTTTGCACTTTCAGTAACTTTCCTGATTAATTGTTAATTCTCATCAGTTTACATAAACATTAAAATATGAAACCTTTACACTTGTTTTGTTGTTTTGTTTGCTGAAATTTAAACTTTATAATTATTTAAATAAATAGTTCTCTAGTTTCACAGGTATTTGTTCTTTTTTTTTTTTTTCACTTTTTCTTTTCATTATTTTAGAAACAATCTAATAATTCATCTATGTTTATTGCATTTCTATATTCTTTATAATTTTCTTCTTTTTAAATTACGTGCAGACTTTTCATTTTAAGTTTGGGACATATATTTGGATTTAAATAGGTATTGAAATGAAACATAAAAAGGAGTATTTAAAATGAAAGAGTAAATGGAAATACCTACATTTTAAAAAGAGAAGATTGAGGGAGGAGCATTTAACTGGTGCTCCAGAAGCTAAATGTTCAACCCATATTCAAAAAGGCAAGCAAGAGAATTTAGAAAAGTACAGGAAAGTCAAATCCATTCTAATAGATGTAGGATTTTATATAGCAATTCCTCCTAAAAAACATTTTGAAGCATGGGAAAGACAGGAAGTTTATTGGGCACAGCCAGTGTGGATTTATGAAGAGGAATTTTTACTTTACCACCTAATTTACCCTCGTGAAGAAATGGTCGCTTCCATGTACAGGTGACATTTATCTTGCTTTTCTACACCTCCTGTAGTATTTTGCTAGACAAACTGTAGTCTGGGAGGCCCACAAGGAATCTCCTGGAGACCAACTCAGAAACATGCTAAGTTTTACACTTAGGTTGTAATAACCCAGAGAAACCTACACTCAAGGGACTGACTGCATGGGAGCAGACATGTAGGAAAGGAGCTGGAGGCCCTGATGGGAAAATTGAAGTCAGCAGTGTGCCCCTGTGGCAACCACCCACCCTGTAGCACTTATTTTTCATGCATCAGCTGGAATCAGAAAACCAGAATTATGGCATCATCAGTTTCAAACAGTTTTCAATGAAAGGGAAAAAAAAATAGTATTTGCTCTGAAGCAGTTTACTACAGAAAAAGTACTAAAAATATTTTCTACATGTAGGTATTGAAAAAAATTTGATTTTTTGTGTTAAATATATTGACATTCACTTCACTAAAAATGCTGAAAATAATACATGTACTACATTACATATAATAATACATGTATTATTAAAAATAATAAAATCAGTACAGCAGTGTATTGCACAAAGATGCATTTATAAAGCTGGACCTGACTTAAAAATTTAAACACTTCCCAACTTTTTGATTTTGTAAGTAGTTATGCAACCTTTAATCTTCATATCTGATGAATTTTGTGGTTATAGCACATAACTTGATTTATTGAAATAAATTCTCAAGGTTATAGTAGTTTCAAGTCTTAACTTTAGATTGTCATATTTTTGCATTTAATTTTAATTTTTTTTCTTTAAAAAATATGTACATTTAATTTAAATGAAGGTGATAGTGGTTATTTAGACTACTTCCTGCGCATTTAGTATCAAAGAGTGTATTTGGAAAATGAGAGAGATTCATCAGAATGAGAAGGATTATGGAGATATGCAAAAACTTTGATTTGAAGAAAAATTCAAACTATTTCTCTGCAAGGGGAGACATGATAACAAGGTACTCAGCAGTCCTTCATGCCTTCATTTCCTCCTGTGAAAAGGAGTGTCTGATGTTACCCTCCCTTGTCCTGTCCATCAGTCCTGCCTAAGCATCCACCTTTGGCCACTCTCCCATAATTTCTCATATTCTACTGTCATGACAGAGGAACACACTCAGACTTTCTCAGCACAACACCTTCTGTTTTGTAGCTTCCCAGTTTCCATTAATTTTTACCTTGTTTCATATGTCTTTCAGAATCACACATCAGTTTTTTGGTCACGCTGAGCTGTCTATAAGTCTTGCTCCTCCTCTGTGAAACCTGTGAGCCACACTCATAAGACAGTTTGGAAACCAATTCCAATCATTTATTTATGTAAGCTACCAGCAAGGGCAATATGATGGAATGAGTTCATGGTATAACAGTTGCAAGATTTCTCAGGCCAAAGCAGTAGCAAATAATATTCAGTTTAGTCCCTTTGTGTTGCAAGGCTCACATGAACAAAAGCAATGTGCGCTCTTGACCACTAAAATTGGTATTTTGTTCTGACAAATTCCTTGCTAATCTAAGCTAAAGTGTCAGAGTTATTTGTATTTCCGTTGAAATATTAACTCTGTACCTCTTGTCACAATATCCATATTGTAAGAAAAGATTATTCTGGGACCAAAGACTGGATGTAAGTGTTCAGGATTTTCTAAAGCATGTTGCTGTCAGTCAGCTGATGTTTTTCTTTGATGAGGAAGTTCTAAATTGTATTAACTATACTTGTGATCTCTGCAACTATTTTTCTATCATCGTCCAAGAGTGAAGCAAAGATTGAGTGAGACAAGGAGTCACCAGTCACATTGTCTGATTCAGGCTGCTTTTTAAATTTTATATAAGTTAAAGAAATTTTGTTGGCAATTTTACAATCCATCACACTGCATCTTTAGGTTTTTTTCCTCTTAACAGTGTCAGGGGTGGACCATGATTGCATGTACTTTGACTCAACCAAAATGACAGGCTAACCAAAATAGTCGTAGGAGTGAGTTAAAAACTACATTTCAAGCATCCATTACTGTTTCCAATATTGGCAAGCACTAGGTATTTCAATGCAAAAGAGCTTTATACTGAGCCAATGTAAGATAAATTACCTCTTTGAAGGTAAATTACCTCTTTTCATCCTAATGTGTCATAGTCAAATACTAGTTTAAATCTGAAAGAAAGAAAGTTTTTAATCTTGCCAATGTTTTTAGCAACAGTTTCACAACTAGATGTGAGTATCAATGTTCTATATTTCTGTGTATTGTTCACATCTTATGGCAATGAGATGTTCCTTAACTACTTTGTGTTCTCACAGCACTGTGCAGCACAGCATCATTTTACCAGTGCTGCTGACATACCTGTAAAGCCATTTTCAGGAAAGTCAAAGTGTGCTTACAAGATCACCCTGCATGGATATACACACTGGGATTATTTTCATGAGACATTCTGTTTTGTGTCGTTTACTGATTCATACTTTGCAAGTTCACATTTACCATCTTAGAACGAAGTATCACAGAACCAGGTTGGAAAAGGCCTCTAAATCAAGTCCAAACTATGACCAAACACCACCTTGTCAACCAGACCGTGGCACTAAGTGCCACATCCAGTGTTTCCTAAAACACCTTCAGAAATGGTGACTCCAACACTTCTCTGGGCAGCCACTTCCAGTGTTTAATCACCCTTTCTGTGAAGAAATTCTTCCAACTGTCCAACCTGAACCTTCCCTGGAGCAGGTTGAGACTATATCCTGTTGTCCTGTCTGGCTGCCTGGGAGAAGAGGCTGACCTCCACCTGGCTTCAGGGAGCTGTAGAGAGTGATAAAGTTGCCCCTGAGCCCGGTTTTCTCCAGGGTAAACAACCTCAGCTCCCTCAGCTGCTCCTCAGACCCTTCACCAGCTCCATTGCCCTTCTCTGTAGGAGATACACAGAGAAAGTAAGCAACATAAAGGAACAGAGGAAAATGCAGAAAATTAAAAAGGTCACAACAATATGGCACACTATTTTAACTCATGACATATGAGACGGTCTAAATGCTTTCTGACACCTCATTCTAATGACAAATACTGTAATAAGAAACATAAATGGTATAAATTATTCCATTCACTTGACAAAGATTATGAAAGAAGGAAGAGAAGCAAAATTAATCAGTGCTTTTTGTATAATAGTTTTCATGAAGTGTTCTTTAGACATATGATTTAGAATGAGTAAATAACAGATCTAACTTAGCCATTAACTATAATAAAAGAAACTGGTAAGAGATTTTCCTTCAACTGATTATTCCAAATTTTAAATAAAAATCATTAAGCAAGTGGATGCTATTAAATCATTTACTGTTCATTCCAGTATTACTTTTTTTCTGGTACAGCATGCTGTATTAACTTCCTTCTTTCCAGGAAAAGTCCACTGGAGCAAGAATCATATTTAACTCAAAAGGACAAAATTGATTAGGATTTATTATTAGGTTTCTGCTAGTGTGCTGCAAGAATGTTCTTTAGTATCCTAAATATTCTAAAGAGCATATTTTTTTTTGTACCTAATCATGTCTTACCCAGTTGTGAAGACTACACAGAGCAAGGCCTTTTGTTAATAGCAATGCTATTTTCAATGTAATCAATTTGTCAGAGTGGTAACTTTGCTGGTACAGGAGGAAACAAGCAGAGGATATGTTCTCTTTTAGGCAGCCTCACTGCAGCAGCTGCTGGCACTGAACTGACTGAGAGCTCCTTAACAGTGCAGCTAACATTTACCATAGGCTTACCTCAGTCATCTCTTGGACCTTTTTAACTCCCAGCTATTCCTTTCTTACACAATCCTCAGGCTGAAAAACAAGGCTCTTATTCCTTTATTCTTGTATCAGTAATCAGTTTTTGAAAAAACAGTGATTTCCCCCCTCTTCTTCTTACCTTCTATGGACTTGCACAAGGCTTTCCACCCTGACTGCTAGAGTTTTCACTCATTTTTGTGTCATAAGACGTAACACAAGAATGACAAGGCTGTGCCTATTGATGCACAGCTGTCTCTCACACCAGAGATATCACACATGATAAATAGAAGAGTGAGGTTTTTTGGATGTTCTACATCCTTTTTTTTTAATTCTTAGCAAAAAGTGAGCAGGGAAGAGCTGCTAATTTCTCTCACAGGCCTTTCCTGGGATACGGGTGCACATCCTCTCCTACATATTTCCATCCCTAGTGGAGCAATGGCTATGAAGGATCACAGAGCCACTAAACAATGCTAGCTCAAAGGGAGTTCAGAAGACCTCCATTTCGAGACCCTGCTCACAGCAGGTCCATCTGGGGTCCTCAGGGCTTCACCCAGCCAGGTGTGCAAAAACGTTGTGTTTTGTAAACTGGCATAGAGATTGCACATCCTCCCTGGACAACCTATGCCATTGCTTGGTTGCCCTAATAAGGAAAATGTTTTTTTGTCCCTTTATCCAGTCAGAACCTCTGCTGTTGCTGTTTGTGTTCATTGTTTCTTATCCTCCTGCCATGCACTGTTGGGAAGATCACAGCTCCATCTTATCAATAATTTCTTCAGAAGTATTGGCTCTTATTTGGGTCCTCCCCCCAAAAAATTCTCTTTTTGAGGCTGAACAAGTCCAGTTTCACTGTAGGTGATCAGTGTGTTTCTAAGTAGAACAGAGAGCGATTTCCCACCACCCACTGACTGCGCTGCTCTCAATAAGTCCTATATGTTGGTGGCCTGTATTTCTGCATGTTCTGCCTTCCCATGTGCAGGACTCAGCACTGAATCATTGACTTTCATGAGGTTCCTGTTGGCTGTTTCCTCCACTGGGTACATGTCTCCATTTGGCAGCAGCTTTGCTATCCTTTTTCTCCTCAATTCCCTGGATTGTGGGGTATAAATGTCATACAGCCAGGGAAGCTGGCAATTTTTACTACTGCAAATAACAGTGCTTTAAAGAGAAGCTCATAACTTATGTGTTTCTCCACTTGATGAGGACTCATAAACTTGTTCAGAACACAGCATTCCCCCTACAGAATTGCATAAGTTCTCTGTTCTCCTCTATACACATGGCATGGAACCCAGTAAGTCATATTTTTATTAATCTGCACACATTGCAATTTGGTCAGTAAAACAAACCTCCTCATTTGTCAGTAAGGATTTAATATTGAGCACTTCCCACTACCACAACCTTATAAAACTGCAAGCTAGAATGGGAGCATAGGGAATAGACATATTTTTTTAGGGTTATTTATTTGAAGCATCTCATATAAATCACTGGAAGTATTTATGTAATTAAAGAGATTGCAACCTAGCTCTGGAATGCTGTTATACGTGCAAAATATTGCACACAATTTTTTTTATGGGTATGTTAAAAGTACTAAAGAAGTAATGTGATATAAACTGTAATCATCCATTTTATTATACTTGAGATTATTTTTATACAGAATGCTTGGTTTTATCTATTTAGGGAGTTCACATAACTCCAATTTGACAAATTCAGTCTTTTGAAATGGATAGGCTGGAATTCTGTATGGATTTCAAGTATTTTGCCAAGCAAGCTACAACATTTTCAGGAAAGCTAACAATTAAAATATGCATATACATTCAAAAATCCTACTTCACTGTGGTTAGCAAAACCCAAGCAGACTGTTTTGAACAGAAAATATGCATACAAATAAAGCAAAGATGTAAAACTTTTGAAGTACCAGTACCAATATTCTAGATACAAAAAAAAATAGTAATCACCTCTCCTTGAAACAGGTGCTACAAAAACTGATGTATAGGCCTTACACCTCCAACTCTTCCTCCTGTTTCTCTCAAACCTCCACTTGTCAGGGTGTCAGACCTCCCTGTGCCTCCTTCATCCCTCCATCTCCAGAGCAGAGGCTAAGTCAGCTCCCCCAGCTGTGGAAGTCCTGCTCTTTAACAGCTGTAGATCCTGCATTGACTGCTGATGGTGTCTCTCCTTATCTTCTAATACTCATTTGTCCAAAATTTTAAGAATCTTTTTTAATTTCTGACCCTCACAGGCCTTAGAAACTATTCTTGCTATGCTGCTACCTATTCCTGCTTTTATTTTTTTGCCCCTGTGCTGTTACAGCAGCAGTGCAATGCAGGCAGTTTCATCATCACCAGGGCACTGCTGAGCACTAGCACTGACCAGAATTGTTCTGTGCATCAAGAGTGAAATATTACAACAACCAGCTCAGTCTCAGCTAACTCTGACCCTTTGGTCAGCAGAGACATGGGACTAGTGACTAAAAACTGTGCATGCACCTGGAGAAAAAGCTACATGTTCACCTATTACTGTCATCTCAGAAAACAGGATGACAGAAGCTAACTGAAGGACAAGTGAGGTGACGTGGTGCCTCTGTGGAGTTAAGGAGAGCGACCAAAAGGAGCATCAGCATTCACAGGCTGACAGCCTTCAGCCAGACCTTCAACCTGTACAGCACAGCCTGCACCAGTCAGCAAAGAACAAATGTAGAAAAATTAGATCTATTTTGGATCTAGATTAAAAAAGCAATAATATTTCTATTTTTCTAATCTACAAGAAATTCTCAGATTTCCTTATGCAAATTATAGCTCATTGTGTCCCTCTTCTGTGCTCCCCTTTCTTCTCTGTTCTAAATGCCTGACTGGCAGCTTTCTGTCATTTAATCTCTCTTACCTTTACATTCAAGTTGTATGGATCACAATCACCTTCTCTAGTTTTGTTGTTTTCTCATGACACCAATATTATTCTATTGACACAGTGACAAAATATTTGCCTCTGTTTTTTATTTTAACATGCATTTCTTTCTAATCTATCACACCACTCTTTTGTCACTTTCTGCATGCACCAAAGACACTGTTGTCAGTTCTGCAAGATTTTATCTAGCTATCATTCTTGTCTTTCTGAAAAAAATTGTATTTTATAAAACTTCATGTGAATGTAACCATATAAAAATAAATTGAATTGTTTTGTTCCATTCATGCTTGAGTGTACCTCAGAATTGGATGTATCTTTTGGAAGAAAAAATATGAATTTCAAAGTCTTCACAGGATTAGGATTTCCATTGCTTTTAATGACATTTTAAGCATTGCCTGCAGTGAAGGAACTAAAGAATGTGTCTAAAGGAATTAAATATGTGTATTAAAAATATGCTGAAATAACTGCAAATAAATTAGAGATAATTGATGAGAACAATTATTTTAGTAAATTAATGGATAAAAATAATAATGACAGTAAGTTATTTTCATCAATTTCTCTGGCTACCACTTAGCTCCATATTGTTATGAAACATTGCAGGAGGGCATTAAGCATATGGACTCTCATGGCTCTTTTGCAGATATATTAAAAAACCTGAAAGGAATGTACTCCATAACAGGAAACAAAAAGTCAGAAAATCACAGCCAAATTTGGATGTTCACTGGGTTTACAATAAAGATATAACTTCTGATATGTGGTATAAAGACACCAAGACTGCCACAAACAGGAATTCAGATGAGGATGTAAAAAACGGCAGTTATAAATAATAAAAATAATACTTGAAAATTATTATTACTGTGAGAAGTATCTATTTCAAAATCGGAAGTTCTGCTATATTTTATTTTTAAAATACTGTGATGCACTGAATAAAAATACCACCTTGAGAAAGCCATTGTGGTTTGCACCCTTCTCTTCAGAGGTAGAACGACAAATGAAATGGCAACATGCATCCTCACAGGCACAAAGATCATAGGACAAAATCTTGTGCTCTCTGACATTAAGTCCTGCAGATAATGTGCCTCAAAGGGTATGTTAGCTGAAAAGCTTCAGGTCTCCTCAGTAAAATCATCCTGCATTCTACATCAAATTTTACAAGATTCTCTTCACATGTAGGAGATTCTTCTCTTGACTGCTTTAATGCTCTCTCTCTATCATACAGTACAGTTCCTTACATTTTCTATGGAGCTGGAAAGAAAAGAAGTATGTGTGTTCAGTTGAAATGATCTATAAAAGGAAAGAGAGCTGTAGGTTGGGTAATGGTGGAATTCATGACTCACCATTTCTTTCATTATTGTATCTTTCTTTGGAAAAGGACTTCATAAATTAATAGTGATTCCAAATCTTTTGGAATCCTGGCTTTATACAACATACCTGCTAGTGAACTGTAATAATCTGCCTTCAATATAGAATATAATATAATTTTCATTTTTAGCACTCTTCTATTTAGCAAAGATTTCCTGAGTACTAAATACTTCCTTCAGTAGGGAGGAATTCAATCCTTGACTGAACTGACCAGTTGCTCAAATGCACAGTGAAAGAAAACAAGCAAAGCAGCTGTTAATGATCAAAAATAAATGTGTTTATGTAAGATATCATTATGTTCCTACCTGTTTCGCTGTAATAATAAGCCAAATAGATCATAGACCATCTGCATGCATAAAATATTTCCACTTACGTGGCATGAGGCTTTGATAGTCCTTAGTGAACTCCTTTTTGGTTTGAAATGTAAATATGATCTAACTGCTATGCTTTCATTTTAATTTCAGTAGTGCTTTTGTCCTGAACAATTTGAGTTCACTATCATTTCTTTTCTGTAAAAATTTTGAAAGAAAATTGCTCTTCTGGAATCACAAATACCCCAAACACAGGAGTTACAGCATTGTATGATGCAGTTGTTTAATGAATGAATAATGGTAAGACTTGAGACTACTCTTTTCATATTTCCCATACATGTCCACTAGAAAACTACACAAGAAGGTGGCATATTGCTTGGTAATGAATTCAAATTAGAAATGTAAAGGAGATGTCCCTCTTTGTTTAGCAAATAAATTCTCCACAAACTTATCTCTAACCTTTGAGGATCACAATTTAATTTTCTATTACAATGACAGCAAGACAGAGATACATGGTGAGAGGCAAAAAAACCTTTCAATTCACAGGGTCCAAACATTAAGAATTTTCTGCATGCCTGTTTTCTCTTGTCCGATTAATAAAGGACTTGGAACTAGTACACTACCAACCACTAAAGAGCAGGAATGTTGAAGTATGGAAGCCCTCAGACTTGTACAGGGAAAGTTTCACTATTTTCTTCAGTCTTCCTCTCTGCTATGGAACTGACTGTCAACTCTTCCCCTCCAGGTCCGGAGGGGTTTCTGTGTTAATGAAAACGCTTTGTTTAGTGCATGCTGTTGACATTCCCTAAGTATATATTCAGTGCTTTTCTTGTTCTAAAAAAGGAAAGTGGTTATGACCACTGAGTTGATAGTTATTTTCTAATAGATAATTTCATCCAATTTTTGTACAACAGTACTGTGTAGCAGCAGCCAGAAATCTAGAAGGGACCATGCTTGTTAGAAATAGTCTTAGTCTGACTAAGAAATGAAAAAAAGAACATGGAAATCTTTTTCTTGGTCTAAGAATTTGCAAAAATCAGTTTCACAAAGCCTGTCTCTCAGCTATGTTTCCTTTGATGTTGAGTTTCAGTAGGACACATGAAAGGTGTATGAAAAGGAAAAAGGATGTAATCATATTCTGGAAAGTGCTGACATCTGTTATGTCCATCACAAAGGGACGACAGCCCTCATGTATTTCCCTAGCACTGAATGGACTTTAGGCTTGTCAGTAGGAATACGTTGGGCAGAAATAACCTTAGTAGTACAGATATTCCTTCTGTCTCCAGCAACGCTTACTCTTCTTTTCCTTTTTGGCAGTACTACAAGGTTAATTTTAAAGAGTCACTATACTGTACCCTGTAATCACAAGAAATTTCCACAAAATGGATGAGTAGAAAGTGGAGAGTTCAGCAACCCTTAAACGCATGTTTTTATGCAAAAAGATATTTGTTTCTGAAATAATCCAAAAGAATCAATTTTCAATGGGTAGACATCTGGATACACATGTCAAAATTGGACAAGAATTATAGGCCTGAACACATAAATAAATACCTAATAAGCAAGCATTTGAACACAAATGCCCACCTAGCGTGTGATATCTTCAGTTACTTATTTTGCAACAACTATTGTTTGTTGGACATACTCTCCTGTTTGCAGACTTCAAGGCTGACCAACACTTCTACCTGACAGTTAAGAATGGTTTATTTGTTATCTGTGTAAGAATATGAACAGCAATCATCTCCAGCTATTTTCTCACCCTATTGAAAGCCAAAAGAATGGGTTTAATTTGTTTATGTTTTCTTTTGTGACATTAGCAACATTTCAGAGAATTTATGAAACCAGATCAGAGAGTAAAATTTTTATATAATTTTAGCATTTCTAAAATGTTCAGATTAATTGTTTTCCTATTTTTATCCATGGTATGCCAAGATCAGTAATTCTCTCCACAATGAGAGCAGTACCTTAACTCACAGGCAGCTCTAATGACTTTAGTGAGGATTCCCTTCAAATTTAGTTCAGTGCACCAAAGGAAAAATGTCACAGGATTGTACTGTTCTTACAGCTGGGAATTCATGATAGAGACTTCTGAAAGTAATTGTAAACAAAATTTAAAAGACACATTTTGAAAGTGTTTGAAAGTGTTTCAGCAGTTAGTGGTATACATTTGGACTCTTCTGAACAAGACTAAAGAGAAATCACCAGTACAGACAATTCTCTTCTGCTCCCACTAAGCTTGTCAGAAGGACACAGCCTCTATGAAGTGGGACAATACGTGCAATTTTGAGGAAGACTAAGATGGTGTGAGAGTGCAATGAGAGATGGAGGTCTAATATCACCTACTCTAACACTGACTTAAATTAAGGTTTCATTCAGCAAGTCCAACTTTCCTCAGATTGAGGTGAAATGGAGAAAGTGCAGCAGTCTCCCTGGAGATCTCTGTGTTCTCTGGGCTCAGGTGAGTTCAAGCAGACTGTGTGAACAGAAAATGGGAGCAGTCATAATGAATCAGACCAAGTATCATCTGCATTTAATCCTGTCCTCTGTCTCAAGCCTACATCCTAGGCTTAGATGTCTAAGGATAAAACAAGAACAAGACAACTGTGCTGTGATAACTCCCAAGAAGAGGTCCTTGCATTCAGCATGTTCCAGAAGAAGGCAGGACCTTCTTCCAGGGCATGAGGTGTTTCTCTCAGGGCACAAGGTGTTTTTCCTCATGCAGAATCAAGCACTTGAGATGCAGGAGGCAAAGGCAAATCTTTCCAAATTTCACATAAATAAACATCAGTCTTGAAATTACTTTCAATGATTGTTATACAATAACACAAAAAATAATATGACATCTCTCCACCTGTCAAGAAAAGCTTTTTTTTTCCTGAAAATTTTATCTTACATGAGATATATATCCTCTGGTAACCATTATGTGCTGTAAGATCACTTATTCTGAGCTTTTAAATTGTCAGTAAGAGTCTCTAGATTGTAAGTTTAGGGTATATCATAGCTTTAGATACTTGAGGTCATATTCACCTCCAGAATTATACTCTTGAAATTCCATGGATTAATTTTGCACAGAGTTAGTATGATTTTTACAAAAGTTCGCCCAGAGAGCAATTGCTTCATGTTGGATGATAAATTTAAGTCTTTTATTCTTTCTGACAAATCACTTCACTGCCAAAGCATTTGAAAAGTTCACAGCTCTTCTGTTTCCAAGGTGCAGTATATTCATCATTCAATCCTTCACTGGACTGCAAGGTGTCAAAGATTTCAGGGTCATGTTTTAAAATGTTGCTATAAAATTATCCAGGTTATAAAAAGTTTATTAGGTTATTTCTGCTCTTATTTTTCACTGTCTTTTCTGCAAACAAGAAATAAAAATTTTGACTAGGAAAATATCAGAAATATATGTGGTCTTCTGCCACAGAGCATGACAGAGCGTCTCTGTTGACAGAGCAGCCAAAACACTTGAGTGTGAATGGGCATTGCAGAACCATATACACTTGTGCATCTGTATTACTCTCTGTATGCACACAAACACATTCATATACATGTATAACATGTATACCTATGCATCTATATGCACACATCTGTTAGTAATAAAAGCATCTCCTAGCATTTTTGTAAAATCTTAAGTTTAAACTATTTCTGTCATTAACTGACCAATTAAAAATGAGAAATGAAGGATGTCTTGGCAAATTGTCATTGAAGATTCATGCAGTCATATTCCCCTCAGTTTTTATGGGCTGCAAGAAATATATTTTATCAAAAGCATAAATATAAATATAAATATATAAATATACCTATAAATAGAAATATAAATATACATGCCCAGCTGGCTGGTTTATATCTTTATTAAAATAATGTCTGATATTTCCCTAAACCAACTTTCTTTACTATCTTTGTTATCAGAATATCAGAAGCTAAGGAGGAAAAATGAAGGCATTATAACTTTTTTTAGTACTTCAATGACACTTGTTAGTCTAGTATTTTTACAATCAGATTAAAAAATTGTTACAAGCAAGTTTAATTACCTTGGCAATAAAGTAATTAATTTTCTTTGGAGACTTAACATTGTAATTCAAAATACCACAGTAGGTCTATAACATCTCTGAGACTCATTCTGCAAATATTATTAGGCCTATTTGAAACACAGCATAAATAAATTACTTTAATGGAAAACTGTCTAACACAAAGCAGTCTTCATCACTACTTGGACATATTTCTAATATAATAATTTACAAATAGAATAGCAGAAAAGAATAAAGAGAACATTGTAACTTTTTTCTTATGATGCATGAGAAAATATTTTTATATGACAAGAAAACACTTAAATTATTAAATAACCTACTGAAAATAATAGAAACAGACACTTTTGTGGCTGATTACATCTAGTTCTCGTGCACTGTTGGCACTTTCCATATAGTCTACAAGAAAAAGGTGTTTGAGGTTTTTAAGAATTCAAACGCATGAGGACTTCCTACTCGCCCTTTATAAAACTTGCAGGCCCAGTCGTGTATGTGCCTGCACCACCCACAGAACCTTTCTTGTGCTCCCAACTCATTCCACGGACCCTGATACAAACAAATTAGTTATCCAGCTGCCAAGATTTCCTTACTTATAACTGCTAAGTTTTCTACCTGCTGGAAAGAAAATTGGTTATGTCACATGCAGACTATGACTGCCTGTGAATTAGCCTTGGGGAATTGTAGGATGTTAAAAATGTGTTGTTCCTTGCTGCAGCAATGTTGTCAATCTGCAGTTCATAAAACATCATGTCACTTTTATCACCCAGAATCTGTATTGCTTACCCATTCAGATCACATAATCGCTCACATGTATTGCAAGTCCCATTGTTTGAGAATACAGCATTTATCCACAAGGTGCTTCGGAAGCTCCACTATTTGTGTAGTCGGACTAATACTGGATATGGCTCCAAGCCTGAATGATCATGGATATTGATCAACCACTCATGCAACATTACAGTCTTCTTTTTCTCTTTATGCTCAAAGATTTTAAAAATATTGAGGTTCTCCATTGACAGAGAGCACATATACCCAGAAAAAAAGAGAGAACTGGTTAGTGTAGTTTCCATCCCATGACACAGGGGAAGAGGGGATGCAGACCATAAAGAGGAAGAGGAAGGGGAAGGAAAACGTGTAAAAGAGTGTCATGAAAATGGCAGCTGTAGTCCTGAACTTCATTGTTTTCTCTCTTCCCTTCTGTAGATATCAGGAGAATCAAAAGCTTTTCATAGATGAGGCGCATCCTGGGAAAAGTGAATAGGAGTGTAGGACAGGAAAGTCCAGAGCAGACGGAGAAGAGGGATAGAGAGAGCAGAGGAAGGGGGTGTGAAAACAGCAGTGCTACAGGCAAGGTTCCTGGAATGAGACTGGGCAGCAGTGAGACAGTAATGTATAATTCAACAACAAAATATGTATGTATTTTAAATGCACAAAAAATAGTAGAATGGTAATTAACTACCAATTCCCACCAACATAGCCTATGAATAAGTGTTAAAAATAAAAAGTGTGATTTTTTTTTTATTTTCATGGGCTTACAGCCTTTTGTCAAATAAAGTCAGACTTTGAATCAGGTTCTTACAAGCAGAACTTCTTAAAAAAGCTCATGAGAAGTTTCAATACTGTGCTCTTGTTTATTCAAGCAGCTACTAGATTTATGAGATTTGCATGGGCAAATATTTGAGTTCTGTGCACATTCATGGAAAAGTAATCAGACAGACTGACATTAAAATACATTAGAGAACAGGATCTTTTAGCTAGGCTTTCGATATGCCATTAAGCGTACTGCTATGCCAATTATGATTAACAGAAGAAAATGAAAAGAAAATTAGCTTTTAGCAGAAAACTGTTACCCTCAAGTGAGAAATAAGAGCAGTGAAAGGAATGACACAAGATCTCTGCCTTTCTTATAATTACTACAGAGTTAAAACATTGTGGAGTAGGTGCTTCCAAGAATAGACCAACAGAATTGGATTTCCACTGAGAAGGAAAAAGAAAAAAACTGGTCATCACTCTCTGTGGTTTGTAACTGGAGCACTCACTTATAGGCTGCTCTTATAGTTTATATACCTATCTTGCTGGCTATTGAACACAACAGCTGAAGAGTTATAGACTATATCTATCTACACTGGAAGGCCACATTTAAATTGATTTTTCCTTTTCAAAATTTCAGTTCTTGTCTAACAGTAGAACTATTTGAAGATGTTTATTATTGTGGTTGGTTTTGATTGATTTTGTTTTAAAATAACTTTACATGAAAAGCAGGCTTTGTAACATTGTATTTTCAAAAATTATTAGGTTCCTAACTTTGCGTTATACAAGGCTCTTAAAAACAAAACCTATATACAAATAATACTTTATTGACTATCCACATATAGGACGTCCATGTTTTATAATGGGTAGGTAGCTGATAAATATGAAAATCTGTTTGCAGTGGTTTATCTCTGGCTTACATGGACAAATTGCTTTATGATTCTCATGCTGTCCAGTTTTTAGGAACATGTTTCCAAACACAATAAGTTGAAAGCTGTTGCTGCGCATGAAAATATAAAAGTCCTGTAATTTTTTAAGCTTTTTCATCTGTCAGTCTAGATAGTGTCTGCCCAGTGATTTGAGTGCCTTTAGACCCAGCAATAACTCCACAAACAAAGAGTGCAGGTGTCCATCTATGTCTTACAGGCACAGCACTCATAATTCAGTAAGTATACTTGAATGAATTTTAAGGTCCCTGTGGAGCAGAATGAGAAAAATTTTCCTGGGAGAGGTTATGTCCCATATTATACTAACTGATACTGCTGGGGAAAAAAAACAGGCTAGCAGACACTCAATCCATTTTTCATATCCAAAAGAGAAATAACGTTTTTCTTCAGCTTGGGAACAATTGCTATGGCTCTAAATGAAATGTTTCAAGCAGTTATAAAACATGAAGGGGAAAGAAGAAGGAGGGTGGAGGGATGGGATGGGGAAGAAAGGAGCTTGCTTGCATAAAAGAGCAAATTATTATTTGCCCCCTTATTATTAAGAGGGGGAAACGTTGTGCTGGGTATTAGTACATGAAGACAGTGAAGAGACATGTCTTTGGTAGCAAGACCCTGACAAGGGTGAGTAATCAGCTGGTAATGTCTTTCGGGGTAAATTCTAAGGCATTGTGAAACCAGAGGTTTTTTCATGGTTAGTAACTTTCTGCTTAATATAATCAGAATATTTTCTTTTCTAGACTATATTGTCTCACTGGGTTCAACACACTGCTGTATTCCAGTGGCCCAGGACAATAGTGTTTTATGTACTATTTTCCTTCTGACTCATGGGCAATAAATTACTGTTTAACTTTCCCTCATTAAGTAGATTTTCCTCCACAGTCACATCCAGTGAGCTACTTTCCTTGAGTAACAGGTAACCAGAGCTTTTCCCACACCAAACTCTTTTCCCTACAGTTTCAGTTCAGATGGAAATTTTTCAACAAACAACCCTGCTGTTTTCCTCCCAGGACCATCACTGAAAGTTCATATACTCCACATTCAGCAATGATGTGAGTAAGAGGACTGAGGACTTCACTTTGTTAAGCTTCTCAGAGTAAATGTAGATCAGCTTGCTTATCTGGACTCTCCACAATCATGTATATTAACACCATAACGTCACCACTGGTTTATGTATTTTGGATTCCCTGCCACTGTGCATTATGGATTCAACTGTCCGCATAGAAAACTAATCCTGTGCCAATTTTTCTTTTTTAAAAAAAATTTGGGTTACACTATTTTCAGTCAAAGCTGTGAAGATTTCCAATTAGCACTTGTTCTCTCCAGAGTGAGTGAAGACATGAAGACAGGTGTCTTCATTGTCATTCTCCCCAGAGTTCATAGCTTTACCTGAATAACCATTTAATGTAAGTTTAAATTATTTCTTTTTTCTGCAGGAGGTGCAGATAATAGAATTAATAAATAAAATCTCTTGGAATAGTAAAAGGTGCTGGAATGAACTCCTTAACAATGTGCTTATGAGCCCTATTTCTGCAATGAACCCTTCTTGGCAAAGGACTTATATTTAAATCCTGCTTCAGTGACAACTGAGTACAAGTTTAAATATTATGCTGGTGCCTGGCCATCATATTCTCTACATTACAGAACTTAGATTTTAGACAGATCTACTGGGCAAGAGAGGGGACGGGGATGGGTATTAAACTATAGGATATTGTCACCCATACCTTTTTTTCATCCCAGATACAAAGGTTCAAGTAATATACTTTTGAAAGAGAATATTAAACTTCAAAATCTATAGGAAAATGTAAAAATTAATTTAAATATTATTCCTATGAGATGGCAGTGATGGAAAAAATAATCATTAACCATTTAAAATGGTATATCACCAGATGTCCTCTCTCAACTATTAAGAATCCATTTGGCAGCCTTCCTTAAGTCTAAGTGTATTTATCCTTGTACAAAAGCAATCTCTTTAGGTATTCTGGGCTGTCAAAACATGACAGAAAATGAATGTGCCCTTTTCTGTGCTCTCTTTCCTTTAAATCTGCCTCGTCAAAATAGCAGATACTTCCAACGGTGTATTTGTGGACTGACTTCACTGCTTAATTGCCAATGTTCTGGATCATTGTAAATGAAACCCAAAGGCCAGTACCATCTATGGAGCTTCAAGGGGAGTAATTTATTTTATAATGTATGACATATCTGAATATACTGTGTAGTTGCAGAAAGTTTTCTTATGCAATTTACTTCAGCTGGCTCTGTATTTAATGACGAAATTTTAATTATGCAGTACATTAAATACATGTATCTAATTTTCAAAACTTGCAAAAAATAAGAAGAACTATCTTGTATGAAGATAATAGTGCCCACTATAATCATATTCTACTCAGGATTCTACTCAGGAACATGAAAGGGATCAGAATAAAAATTGATTACCACCTACATATATATATATATATATATATATATATATATATATATATATATATATATGTTTCATTGGACAGATTAAAGAAAAGCAGTACAAATGTTGATAATATATGAATGCTGTGATCAATATTTACCTTTAACTCAAATGAATCTGTGGCTCTTTCCAACAGAAAACTTGTCCAAACTGTTCCTTGCACAGTCCAAATCCTGCAGTCAAATACAATTCTTAGCTTATTTATTTTCAGTTATGTTAACAGATGGAGGCAGAAACTGATGCCCTGACTTTGAGTAGCTTGATGTTCATTGGAATGTGAGAAAAAATTAGTAGTGCCATGATAATGCCAAGACAAGATTTTAGGATGCTGACAGACAGCTTTTCTGACTCACTGGGAAGTCTGCAGAGACAGCACAGAGACTATGCAGCACCACACTCACTCTTAACTATGCTTTCACCTCAAGTTGTCAGGCAATGCAAGACTAAGCAGAACAAATGGCATCCAAAATGAAGAACACATAGGTAATTATGCAAAGTCAAATCACACTCAACAGTGGTAACACTGCTGTCCTCCAGAGGTTGCTGCTTCAACGTTGTATACGAAAAGGTTTCACAATAAATAGCCATTCTCCAGGAACTTGCTGGCTGCACACAACAGAAGAGGCATTGTACAAACCCACAGCAGAGGGAACAACTAAGGCCCCTACTCTAAAATATCTCCCTCTAAATGTCTGTTCTAATGGCTCTCATAAATACTCCCAAAACCAGATTTTCCAAAATACAGAGCAGTGTTGAGCCAGTGATTACTGACTTCTGCCACCTAATCACAGTGTGCAGCTGCACAGAATAGTGAAAAGTTTACCCAAGCAATAACAATGTTTCCTGGAAGATGTATGCATATTGCTTTGGATCAAATAAGCAAACTGTGGTCAGTCTCCATATAGGCAAGTTTTACAGCAGCAGTACCAACTATTTGTACAAAGAAAGCCTTAACCTCTGACAAAATATAATGTCTTCTTCCAAAGGAAAGGGCTGCACTGATATATTCTGTTGAACAAGATAGAGAAGCTGTGGCAGCATTGAGTAAAGCAATAAAGATCAATAAAAGTGACAGTACAATCCAGAAATGAACGTGATTTTCTTGTAGAACAGAATGGTTTGCAATAGGCACTATAAAATGTAATTGAAAGTTCTGGATATGTGTACATTAAGGGCTAAATTAGGAAAAACAGTATAGTTACTTTAAATGGCAATTCCTGTTTCAGAGGTGGTTAGAGTAATAATTGCTCAGTTCTGATTATATGAAAATTCATTGTATATTTCAGAAGTTGTAAGAAGTAATGAGTGTTGGTTTAAGAGAAAGAGCTAGTAACATAGTGCTGTGGAAATCCTCACTAAAGGTTAGCTTGTGAATTGTTTTGAAAGCATGCCAGTACACATTGATTACATACAAGCTGATTTTTCTATTGTTATTAAATATACTTACTCCTACAATGTATACTGCTACTATTCCACAACTACCACTGATGAGAATAATACAGGTTGAAGAAATACAGTTTCACTTAAGTGAAACTTCACATAATTTTCTGTTTTCTGTCATCATGCTTCTATCATTCTGGCAATTTACCCAAAGGAATATCATAGCTAATTGATGCCAACACAATCTGAAGACCTGTTATCTTCAAAGCTTAATTGCATTCATCAGTACAGCAAAGGGCAGAAATCCTTTATTTAATGGGTTGACTTTTTGAGAATCTAAAGGCAGAGCAAGAGCTGAAAAATAATGATAATTGCTCAAAAGTCATTAGGTGTTATTATGAATGGAAATCTATTTCATTTACTGCAATGGACTAGTAATTTACAGCCTTATTTTAAGTAAGATAATTTTCATACAAACAATGTCTGTAAACCATGCTCTTTGGGCTATTCCTACTGTCAGTAGGATTTAACTAGTGAGAACTCAAAATGAGGAAGGAGGTAATGAAAGCATTAATTAAAATTACGTTATTTAAAAAAAAGGAAATAAGGTACTTCCTGCATGCATGAGGAAAGCACGGGAGGACATAAAAAACAAGCCATAAAGGATCAACCTTTCCACCCAGCTGAACTTCTAATGGGGATCAGAAGCAGGCAGCAAGAGCAGAGTGTAAGGGCAGAGCCATGCAGGGTTATTTCAGCAGCAGCATCCCTGTGCTCACAGACCTCCAGGGAACCTTGTACAGACAGAAAGTGCTGTGGAAAATGCCTCAGAGGAAGGAGGAATCTGCAAAATGAAATTGTTTCAGTGTATTTGCTTTGTGTCAGAAAAAGACCACGGCTTGGACTTTGTCAGTGTACTGTCTGTAAAACACATAGAGCCTTATTCACACACTAGGAACAGGTTTGCACACATTTTGTCAAAAGCTTTTTCTCTTTCACACTTCTGAGAAACAAACTCATGGCCAGTTTTGGTGAGGCTGGTGACTATGACACCTTACTGAAGTGCTCAGAGTCCTTGACAGGTTTACCAGGGGTCAGAAGACCAAGAGCTTGTTCACAGATTCTCACAGGTCCTGCTACTTACCCCTTGCATAGTGATACCCACATGAAAATCCCAATCCTAGGCAAGAGGACATACCTGCTGAGATCACTAATGCAGTATCTCAATGGTAATTCAATTTAAAAGTAAGCTCTTGCAGGATGTCTGCAGTATACATTTTCATTATATTACAATTAGCTTTCTGTCAGCCTCTCAAATAGTACTGATATTCTGGCTACGTCAGCCTTATGTTTCAGTATCTATTTAAATTAAAATGGAGGTCCAGGACAAAATAATGAGGCACTTTTGAGATAAATTGCATAATCAATATATCTACTTGATAGCATAGTTCAAGGGGAAATGCAGGGGAGCAGAGTTTATCTGTTTTAAATTGGGACAATGCAAAAATTTTCCCCTATACTAAGTCTATGATTTACTATTGCACTACTGGTCTTAGACACATTGTAACCAGGCTATTATGTTGGTGGCTCCGCACTCCCTTCATTCATTTTGGACAGCATTCTTCTCTAAAAATACATGCTTCTCATAGGTGTGGGGGAAATGAAAGTTTGGGGAGGGAAGAAACTCCTTTACTGCTAGTAACACAGCCAGGTACAAACTGGGTTGGCTGCTTGACCCAGGGGAGGAGGGCAGAATCCAGCTGACATTATGCCCAAGCACCTTGGTGCATGTGGGCAGCATGGTTGATTAACACACTGATTAACACACTCAGTGCTGGTCTGCAGGGTTTGCTGAGGTAACAGATGCAATCCTGTCCTTCCGAGACATCGCCTTCTACTGGGAGCAGCTGCCATGGAGGCCAAAAGTGCTTCTTTGAAAGCTCTTGGTAAGGTTCTCTTCTTTTCTAAACATGGCCTCATTAGGAGGTAGGAATCATGGAGAATTTACCTTATTGATTCACCCATGTCAATACATGGAGCATGATAAAAACCAGGTTAGGAGAAAACAGCTCAGGCCATGCTGCCTCCAAATAAATATTTCACAAGATGGCACAGGTCCTCTCATTTACTGCTGCACAATGACACAGCTTCAGCAGCTTTCCCACCCACCTACTCTTCTAACCACAGCAGTTTATATACAGCAAATTCTTAAGAAAAAAAAAAGGCAGAAAATGTGTGTTTGTATTCTTTAAGGAGGAAAACAGAACAGAATATGGAAACAGAAGGAAACAATGAAGCTCATTTCAAAATAATGTAAGTGCTATGAAATGGGCTCTGAGCATTTGTCTTCCCCTTAGTCCATCCAGGATCAGGAAAAAAGTTAGGATCACAGTTTAATACCCAAACTTAGTTCAAAATGCTTAAATCCCCACACACATACTTGTCCCATTTTAGGTGTATAACTCTTCTCTCACAGGGTTCTGCTATCTCAGTTCACCAGCCAGTGCTCCAGTGGTGTTTAACAGATCAGTGACTTTTCTCAGTCACACTGCCTATAGTGCACTTTTCTGAAAATTTTTAAGAGTGGTTCATCTCTGAGTTTGATCATGTGGGGCCTTGTTGGCCTGGGTAGCTATGTACATATTCAGGGCTGGGGCTATTTTTCTTAATAGCCCAGTTGTACAAGGCCATGAGTTAGATAAAACAAGTTCACCTGGATAAGCTCATGAAAAAAAATAGTAGTCTCTAGGCTCACACAAATAATTTGAAGAAATATACAGCTTAGAAAGATGGAGACTTTGCTGAAGATGCAGACACTGTAATTTGAGGTTAATATATTTCCCAGTGTTTCCAGGCTGTTAACATGAAGAAATATTTATAAAATATATTTGAAATGTTTTAAAATGAATCTTGGGAAACCTTGATGATTTACTATATTTGATAATCATAGTGCAGTAATTACAAACATTTTTTTCACTAAAAATTATTAATTACCAAGACCTAGAATGAAAAGCAATGTTACAAAATTGAAAATGGAAAAGGAGCTATACCTCACCTGTGTTATTTTTCTGTCAGCTCCTTTAAGAGTACACCCTAGTGCTCTGTGGGTATTAGAATGTAATTATTGACATTTTGTACTCCTCAAAATATATTTTCTCAATGTTTCAGAAGAAAATTATAAAAGAAATTTGGAAATTTTTCTGAAGCAATAAAGTGAAGTTGTAATGTATTGAGTCCAAAACTACTGCTTTGTAAAAAACAAGGTCTGAAAAGCTCAGACTGTTTAAGGCTTCATTAAGGTAAGACAGAGAAAATAATCACTTTATTGAAAAAGCAGTTGAAAGAAGAGAACAAAATTATCTCTGTTATTGCATGCACACAATTATATTATGTCATCCATGTATGCAAATAAAATAATAAAAATAAAGCAAAATATGGCTTTGGACCAATCACTGAGATTTTGCAAAAACTCAGAGAAATCGATTAAATACATGTTGCCAGTGGATGTTCAGGTGCTTTCATAAAATTAACATTATGTATAAACACAAATCAGTGCTTAAGTGCCAGATGGTTAATGAAGACCAGCCAGGAAACTTCCATAATTCACAATAATGAGTATGGTAATGAGCCTACATTATAAACTGAACAGCCAAGTGATACATAGTGCCTACTTGAAGTAACAAAGCAGCATTTGGAGTGTTTGATTTTACCAGAAGATGTTGAATTTCAACTAAAAAAAAAAAAAAAAAAAAAAAAAAAAAAAACACAACAAACAAAAAAACCCCAACAACAATATAGAACCCCCCCCCCCAAAAAAAAAAAAACAGGGATACTCAAAGGTTGTTACAAATTTTATAAATAAATATCTGCATTAATAGCAAGCCACTAGAACTGAAGTGATGGAAATTTAAACATTAAAATTATTTCCAGCATTTTCTGATTTCATTGGCATTGTTAATGGCAACACAGACTACTACTGCTTTTTTGGGGGGCTTCATTCATATAAAAGTTAGATTTGGCACAACTGTGAGAGTGACACATCTAGTACTTGTCTGTGATAATGGAGCAGTTGCAAGACGACACCTGCAAATCATTCCTACAGTTGGAACCAACCATTCCCACTGTGGCCTTTGCATGGCTACGCTTTTTAAAAGAAAACAAGTTTGAACTGTTTTCTCCATTATTGGCAGGACTAGTTTGGATCACAGATCGTATCTCAGATACTTTGGAGATGGCTGGCTCACCTCTGGATGAGAGGTGATGGCAAGATGCAGTGATGGGATAAGAAAGTCCTGTGGTTCTAGGGGAAAGGTGATGGGTTGTGAAGGTGGTTCCATGTCTTCCATTGCTGGCTGGTCTCTGGTGGGAACTCTATTCTCCAGCTGTCAGAATGCAGGTCCCCATCCACAGACATGGCTTTTGTTCTCAAAGCATACCTGAACAGCTGCTTTAATCCTTACAGCAAATTCCTTCACCTTGATCTGTTTTCCCCCCTTCAGACAGCTTTGTAGCCTTCTGAAACACTCATGTGATCTGACACATCTGTTTGGCTTTTCCTTCTGAGTAACCTTCAGAGAAGCAATTCTGAAAAAATCCCAAAGGCTTCCCCTTTCTTTCCTCATTGTCTTCCAGATTTTAACATCTGTTTTACCAGTGCTCCCGTCCACTTTTCTGGCTAGCTGTTCATGGGAGGTTACCTCTTTAAGAAGAGATTAATCACAAGGTGGTAGCAATTTCATCATCCTACATCAATATGTTAATAAACATAAGCTCAGCATATCTATACTGACTCTTGTTCTAATGTAATCCATTTAAAAACATTAATTAGTGAAACAGTTAAAATTAGTTATAATGTCATTAAAAATTCTGGACAGTCTTCTTTTTGAGCCACTAAAATAGGACTTAAGTATAAAATTTCCAGTGGATTCATTAACCCTTCCATCAGTGACTCAAATTCTTACTTTTTCACTAGAATTCTTGCCTTACATATTCTTGATCTCTTACAGCAATTACAGCTTGTGTAATTAATCATAATTTTCTTTCTGATAACTTGCAAATGTTCCTTACACTTGTACAGTCTCCATTCATCTGGAGCCTGCTGATTTTTATGGTGTCTGGGCTGGTGAGAAATATGCTTGACACCATTTTGCTAGGAGTCGGCTTGAAAATGAAAATGAAAGCAGAATAGCGGCACGCATGTACTCATGTCTTCCAACAGCTCTACAATCTGCCTCCTTTTTCTATCCTACATCCCCCTTCCTACCTTTCTGTCTTCTCAAACACATGCCATGACAGTGCATTGTTAATAGAAAGAAGTTTATAAGGTGTCTATACAACAATTCTACAACTCTGCAAATTGGGTGTTTCCAGAAACAGAGTTCAATATTCTCTTTGGTTTCTTCTTGCAGGAGGGTATCCAGCAGGGTGCAAAGACATTTTTTTCTTTGCCTTGTGCCTTGGATTAGATCCCTAGACAAAACCCTTCTTGTGCTAAATACCTGTCAAAGCAAAACTGGGCAAAATGATGGGCATTGTACAATATATTTGCTTCAGACACACTGCACTTACATTTCCTCCTTCCCTTTCATCATTATTATTAAGTATTTCCATCATTATTATTACGTACCCATTTTTCTGTCCGCCTCATTAATCCTTTTGTTATATTTGGGATTCTATTTCAGCCATTTCTGTACATTATTGTATGCTGTTTGTATTTGCTTGTTCTGCACAGCATGTCTTCCAGCATCCAGTTTGTTTTTCTTTTGTTTCAAGCCATGTGGTTTCCCTGGATTCCTTTCTGGATGTTGGTTGCTTTGTTGTTTCTCAGCATTTCTACATGTGTCATTTTATTTTGGCTTTTGACTCTCTTGTTTGGGTTTGGTGTATATTTTATCAGTATTATAACACAGTATGTTCAGCATTTTAATGCAATTATGATATTATTTTATTTACTTTTAATCTAGGTATATCAAGGAAACTTTTAGTATTAGCAATAGTAATTCAAGCATGATGTGATAGGAGGATAATATTATTGCACCAGTATTAGCAGATTTTGAAGATGCTTTTTCAATGTCTTACATATACAAACAAGTAAGATAAATAAAATTTGATGACTAATAGATTTCTATGTAAGTGAAAGAAAAAATTTAATCTTTTGTGGGAGGAATAATGACTGATTACTAGCAAGATATAAATCTTTGGTAGAAACCTGAGAGATATTTAAAAATCCTGACAGTAGAAACCAACAAGATTTCAACAGCTGCCTGAAAAAAGGGTCAAATAAGAAGGATAGCACATTACCGATTTAAATAGTCTGAAAATAACTTCAGATAGAAATCTTTACCATAAATACTGTTGGGCTGGCTTTGCTTCCTGCAATTACTGAACATCTGTAATTCTTTCTGTCTCTTGCTTTGTCTCATTCCACTTTTTCTCCTCTCCCCCTCTCCTTTTTCTCCTGAGCATTTCTCTTTTTCATTTCACGTCTTGGTATTGATTGTTATCAGAATTAAAATAATCCACTTGTCTTTTATCCCATTCTGGTTTTACTACAAGGAGAAACCAAAAATAGCAGAGTCTTCAACCACATCTAAGACAATAGCTGGTTTTAAACTGCCAGTATACACGTGTTGTTTTGTGTCATGCGTACATTTGTCTATACAGATGGAATGATAATCGGTTGCATTCAGATTTTAATATAGGAAAAAATATAATTAATGGTGCTGCCACTCTCACTACTATGTTTGTGTAATGAACTTGTGGGTCCCGGTAGTACCAAGCACCGCACAGATGTAAAACAAATGTTTTACCTATGTTTTGAAGAATTTGTAATGTGTTAATTTCATTCAGGTAGATGTATTCCACTATAAAGTTACATGAAGATTATCTGCTCAAGCTAATATATAAATAAATAATGTCCATACTAATTCACTCCAGAAATACAATTTTAAAAGGGAAATTCAATGGAATTTATTATCTCTAAATGGGATTTTAGTCTCTCAATGGGATTTAGGCTGTCTTGAAATTCAAGCTTTGTGATTATAAAATTGTATTTTATTAAATGTCTCACAGTTATGAATCTAAAATGAGTTGTCAATATTGCTTTTCATTGTTATTGGTATAGCCGACTTTCTTCATTTGAGAAAAGGCCAGGATTAGCTATTTCTTCTTTGATGCTTTCCTGAATATTTTGACACACTTTGATTGAATACACATGATTTTTCTTTACTTTCCAGGGATTTTATCTCAGACTTGTGTCTGTGAGGATAGATCAGTACAACTACCTATATAGACACTGTAATTTTTTGCAGAGCATTAGCTACTGTATATATAATTTAAAACATTTTCAATTAATTGTGAAGGACAGGGAAAAATTAACCATGAATTCAGAATACAGATACTTTTTAATGTGTAATATGTGAAGGAAGAAAGCAGGGAAAAGAGATTGTGTACTGCCTTATCATGATTAGATAAAAAGCAGGAATAATTACCAGCTCAGTGGGTAGGCTGGTACAAAGGAAGAAACACTCATCAAGCAGTTGTTTTTTCAGCTTCAGCAGATTGTGCACATAAACACACACACACACACCCCCCTTGGTGAGTTTTGCTATCCTGTAAAATCTAATGAATTACCTTCATGGCACATTTTGATGAATATTGTTTTATATTACCAGTTGATGTTATTTCAGTTTTTGTATTGTCTAAGACATTATAATGGCTGCAATTCAAATTAAGGATAACAAGGTACATGTGGAAATGACGAGGGCATTTTCCCAAGTCTTTCCAGATTAAGCTTGTTAGCAGCATGAAATGCAATGAAGACTTACTGAATAATACTTTAAAATCTAGAGTCTAAAATGTAGACCCGTATGGATAAACCCTAGTGAAACAAAGCCTTGTTTCCCCACTTGCTATTCTGGTGTTTGTTGAAATGAGAGATTAGTTCTTTTTCAAGTGGTCATTCAAGTAAACTTCAGAATAGACCTGGGAGTTCTGTAAATGTGGTACAGAATAAATAAATTAATATTAAACAGTGTGCTTTTTTATTTTAAATTCCTTTATGTACTCAGCATTTTTTGTCAAAATGCCCTGAAGTGTATCATATACATTGCTCACAGGAAGAGGAAGAGGGAGCTTCAGAAAAAAAAGGTTACAGAAATCCAGACTTGGTACCCAAAACAGGAATGATGAGACCAACACAAAAGACCATATACAGAATCAGGCTTGTCAAGTCAGATGGCTCATGGGCTACAGTTCAGTTGGAAATGTTTGTTAGGAGTGAGGTAAATATTGCACAGACTTCTAAGTCCGAAACTATCAACATATATAGTTCCCTATCTCTCATAACAGCATAGTTTCTGAGGTTTTAAGTATCTATAATTCTTGCTTAGGTAGTGTGTATCACTAATTTTAAGATAAGGACTGGGCACTTAGAGAAATTAGCAATGGAGATATATAGATATATAAGCAAATACCAGAGATGCAGAATTAGAATATTTTTAGAGGCATCCTCTTCTAATCATTAGCAATAGGCCTAGGGCTACAGATTCAAGGGATACTGTCAGGAAAGAAGAAATGCTTACTGAGACTCATGATTCGTACCAGCTTGGTACAAAAAGCAGGCTTAGAAGATGTTTGCCTCACATCTTATGTTCTCTATCACTTAAACCAATGGGGTTTTTTTCTCTTTAGAGTACTAGGTGTAATATAAATCGCAGACCACACATACCTTCTTTTTCTTTTTTTTTTTAGCTTCATAAAGTCTTTCCCTTCCTATAATAATTTGAGGAACAAAATTATTTGCTCACTATATGGTTACACACAGTTAATAGACTATCCATGCTTCTTTCAGTGAAATGTCCAATTGATGGACCTAATTCCTTTCTCGTTGGTACCAAATTTAAACCCATGTTTAAACTCATGGGAGTACTATAAGACATTTTACTGCTACTCTAGTTTGTTCTTCTCAATGATGCATGCCCCATAATTGGATTGAAATAGATCTTAAAAGGTAGAAACACTCAGTATTTGTTATAAGGAAACACCCATCAGTTGATTGTTTCAAGATATAATTTGTATTTAAGAAAAGGACATGTAAGGTAGGAAACAGACAGGTTCAATGCATAAGACAATAATTCACAAGTAGATGAGGAAAGTAGAAAATTTTCCCAAGTCAGAAAGTATGATCTGTTATCTACTGACTCACCTAATCTATGCAAATTTTCAATGTGCTCAGCAGAGAATAAATGTGGTATCACTAAAGATGGATGTTTCATATAGACAGAAAGCAATGGTTATCCAGATGCTGCAAAGCCATCTTAATTTGTGTCTCCTTTAGACCAAGAACAAAGCAAACGGCCTGCAACCATAGCTACTAGTTCAAATGTCAAATTTCTCTCCTAAATGTACTGTGGAGGCAGCAGCAAGCTGACAGGCAGTCCAAGTGTAGAGGATAAATGGGTAATGGAAATTCCAGGAAAGATCCCTTGCAACAATTGAGGAAAGCCAAAGGTGAAAAGAAATGCTACAGTCGCTGTATGTGAATGTTTGTGAGTATTGCTCTGTCCTGCACTGAGCAGCGCATATTGAGTTCTGTTTCTGCCGTCTTCCTCATCCTTTGTCAGAAGACCCAATTCTTTTTTCTATCTTTATTATAGGAAATGCAGACTACAGCTATAACAACAACATCAAGTGAAAACCTGGCCTACTCAGCAAAAATGTATCCAGGGATTCTCACTTGCTGCCTCATGTCTAAGTGCACAGAAATTCTGCTGTCTGCCCAGGTAAAGCATAAAGCTGGAAGGATCCTTCACATATGGTGATCCTGCAGGAACACAGAGCTCCACAAGTCAGCACCAGTGCCTAGCAGGCTTACTGGGCCAGGTGGCAAAACACAAAATTTTGACTAGGTTTAGCTTTTGTCCCTTTTTATACTGTTTTTGGATGGGATGGTACTGGATGGGATGATACTAATGGACAGATCTGACCATCCTAATGCTTTGGAAGGTCATTCTTTTTTTGATTTATATATATATAATTTGTTTGTTTGTTTGTTTGGGGTTTGTTTTGTTTTGTTTTGTTTTGTTTTGTTTTTAGTGTAAGAGAAGCCAAACAAAAGAAAAGAGGAAAATTCCAGGAACAGGACAGGTCATGTACTGCACATCATATTTTTAAATTAAGTTCCTTATTTAACAAGAGTTTTAACCATTGTCATGCTGACATCTGGGGTGTTGAATAAGCTTGTTTGGGATATAGGCTACCATTTGCATGTGTATGTTCTTATGTGTAATTTACATTGGGGATTTTTTTTGCGATATATCAAAATTAACATCACTTTTTCTAAAGTGCTTGCAGTATACCAGATGGAATAACTGTTTTTCTTTTCTGAAGGATTATTTTAAACCAAGATCCAGTGCAGTACTGTGTTTATAATTACTGAGAAAAGAAAGAAGCAAGACATAAAGGAAGTACATTAAATACTATTTTGTCAGAGTTCTTAGGTGACATTTGACCTCTGTGAACAGCTACTGCTTATCTTCTCTCTGGAATAAAATCTCTTTTATCCATATCCCATGTTGCATTCTAACAAAGACAAACGTTATAAATGCAAAGTCAAATGCATATAAATGCATTTAAATTTGAAATGGTTCTGTTTCGCTAAACTGCAGTGTTCTGACAGTAGTATCACCTGCTTCAAAAGAAAGCCCAGGTATTCCTGCAGCAACTGGCTTAATGAGAAAAAAAAATTATTCAGTAGAAATCTCCTTTAAGAGAACAGTTTAGCATTCCATAGTCTACTTTAAACGGTATTCCTGAAGGGAGAGTTAGCCATATGAAATTTAGGTTTAGTCACCTGGTTTCAGATACCCAAGATGGCTCATACAAAATTTGCCATGGCACCTCTGTAACATCTCACCTCAGCTTTGCTTCAACATTCCCATCACCTTTTCAGTATAGCAAAATTACAAATTCAGTTTGTTTACTGACACTCTTTTTTGTTTTTTCTTATTTTCAACACATTAAACTTGGTTACATATCATAAATATCTGAAAACCTAATTCACAACCTATTTATCAGCTGATGGGTCTGACTAGATGGCATTAAAAAAAACCTAATTTGAGAGACAGTTAACTCTCCAAGTTTCATTCCTAGAGACGGTTAGAGTTTGTTGATTAGATGACAGACTGGCATGATAGAGAGACATAAATAAAATTAACAAAGGAGTCTTCCACCTTGGGGCACTATCTGATCTTCCTACAGCTCTGTGTGAAAGCAGCCAAAATTCTAAAAAACAACAACAATAATAATAATTTCCCCATATCTTCTGAAGGCCTAAATAGTACATACCCAGTTATGCAGAGACCTCCTTTGCCCAGATTTTCGTATTTTGAGATTTGCATAATCCTTATGAAAACTACAGGGAAATAATCCTTTTGAAACTATTTAGCAAGGCCATCCTAGAAAGGAAACAGAACTATTTAAAATTGCCCTGATTTTTTTAAAGATAATAACCATGTAAAGTATATCACCTAGCTCTTTTGCCTAATTAAACCAAACCTTTCCTAAATAATTATTTAATTTGAAATGTGACCCATGAAACTTCCATATAATTAAGCTTTACAGTAGATTGGAAACAATGAAAATCCTGCATTTGTCTTAAGTTTAAACAAAATGCCATCCTATTTCTGATAAATACACCTGTTTCACACATGTTCCCTAAATTTTTGCAGTAGTTTCCTGGCATGCAATCAGTGAACACAGTGCTGAGTCACAAGGATGTCACTATTCACAAGCACCAGAACCAAGATACTCTTTGCAGTAGTAAATTGTAGACTATTATTTTTCCTCCACTTCTCACTCCTTAGTGTTTACCTATAATGCAACCACAACTTATTTAAGAGACCACATATGAAGTCCTGTGACTTCACAAGTCCTATGCCCTTAAAAAGACTTACAGTATTACAAAAAATAACATTATGTAGAAATTATGCCAGCAGCAACAGCTTTAAACAATCTATCATTTCTCATCATTTTCTGAGGCTCAAAATATGGACAACCTACTATGTTGAGTGTCATGCCAGTATTCTCTGAGTACAGCAGAATTATTCAGAAGGAATGAACTGTAACTATACCAGTAGGAGGGTATTTGCATGATGAAAGGCGCACGGTTGTAAGAAAAGACTTTTTAAAGTTTTAGGAACCAAGAATTTATGAGACCAAATTTGGATCAAAAAATGTGCAAGAGCTGCTGTGTGGTGTGGGGTATTTTTCAAAGTCATCACACTAAAATACAAAGAAAGCATAACTTATAGTACTAATTCTTTTTAAACAATATCCTTGTAAAATAGTTTTCCATTTTCCAGGAAAGCCATTATGTTTCATTTTGTCTCTCATCAAAATTCTCATAAAATAACTTAAATTGAATAATTTCTGTGGAAAAACTTGCTGTGTTACCATGACTGGATGCAGTCCTAGTTCGGAAAACTTGGTCAAGAAAACAACTGGAAAAAAACACCCACGTTTTGTTTTTAACAAATTGTTAAGCTCTTAGGACAGCTCTCTACATCCTTCTTTACTCTCCATAAGTCCACCCAATTTGTCCCTTTCTATAACTTCCAGGCTGTACGGGATGACCTTTGGAATGGTTTCAGTGCTGGGGACCACAGCTGTCACCCAGTAACTGGTGGCTGCTTCCCACTAACAAGAGTGGTCAGATTCTGGAAGATGTGTATGGTGTGGAAGAGTTTTGATAACTGTGAAATTATTAAATAAAGAGAGTACAGTTCAGAGCCATCTGCCAGCCACTCTGGTTAAGTGCTCCTCAAAAAAAAAAAAATCCTGTTTCCTTTTGATCGCTTTGCCTCTCTCTTTGTTTATTAGCTGAATCCACACTGAATACAGTAATGGAAGCCAGTGTAAGGTACATTTTGCAGAAATGATACTGAAGTATCAAATAATTAATACGTTATTCTATCACATATGACTGATGGAGAAAGAGAAATTAGTAGACATGGGAAAATATGATATGGCATACAATGCAGTTTGAAAGAAGAGGGGAAGTTAGCAAGATACAGATGGCAGGAAACACCAGGAAGAAATGTGAATGGCTTGGACAGTCTGCAAAGGAAGAAAGGAAGCAGGTTCAAAAAGAAAATAGGAAGTGATGGTGCACAGACAATTGAGGGCTGTATCTCAGAGGAGGTAAACTGCAGAAATCTGTAGAGATTTCAAAAAGAAAGGGATGGCTTTGAACTGGATTTTTTGCCTGAGGACTTTCTTTAAGGGGATCTGTTTCTATTTTTAGTCCAAGGCGTGAGATGAGTTGCAGAGATCTGCAGGTAAGATTACAGAAGAGTTACAAGATGACAAAAGGGAATTAAATGGAAAGGAAAGACAAGCAGGCCACAAGACTTCAACCTGCTTGGACAGTGCACTCAAACAGAGAGATGTGCTGACAGTGGGAACAGAACCACAATCTGGGATCCAGGACCCACTGCCCTGAGAGGAGAGGAGAGGAGAGGAGAGGAGAGGGAGAGGGAGAGGGAGAGGGAGAGGGAGAGGGAGAGGGAGAGGGAGAGGGAGAGGGAGAGGGAATGGTTTTAAAAGCAAAGAGGATAGTTTAAAAATAAATCTTAAGAAGAAATTCTGTACTGTGAGTAGGGCGAGGCACTGGCACAGGCTGCCCAGAGAAGCTGTGAATGCCCTATCCTGGGAAGTGTTCATGGCCAGGTTAGATGAGGCTTTGAGTCACTTGGTCCTGTGGCAGATGTCTTTGCCCGTGGAAGGTGTCTCTGCCCTTGGCAGGGTGATGGAAGTAGATAATGTGTGAGCTCACTTCGAATCCAAAGCATTCTCTGATTCTGTCAAGTGAAATACAAGTAAGAAGTCAGCAGTGTCCTCAGAATCTTCCTTACACTCATAATGCAGCATCTTTAGAATTTTCTGGTGTTATTTCCAGAAAAAGTCAGCACACAAATCAGCAGCAGAAATCAAACAAAATTTGCAAGCTACCCACACTGTCTGCTAATTGCAACAGGGTGAATGACCACTAATGAGATTCCCATTGTACTTAACATCCTCTGAGTTTAGCAACCTCTCTCTATCTAATAAATATATGTTGAGCATTGAAACGGAACGGCTGCAGGTAAAAAAAAATTAATAGAATACCTAATTGTCAGGCTTCAATAACAGACAGCAATTAAATACCATGCTGCCTCTTGCTCACTCCCCCCAGCCCATCATAGTAGGGAGAAGAATTGGAAAAAATAGGTAAAATTAATGGGTTGAGATAAGAACAATTTAGTAATTGAAACAAATATAACAATAATAAAAACAATGTAAAATAGTAAAGCCAAGCAGAGACAGAGTAACAGAACCCAAGAGAAACAAGAAATACACAGTAAAATTATTGTCTGCTGACTGATGTCCAGCCCATCCTCAAAGAGCAGCCACCTCCTCTCAGCCAACTCCCTCGAGTTTATATACTAGTCATGACAGCCTATGTTACGAAATATCTGTTTGGGTCAGCTGTCCTGGCTATGCTCCTAAACAGCTTCTTCTGCAGATCCTCACTGGCAGAGCATGAGACACTGAAAAGTCCTTGACTAAGGATAAGTTCTATTCAGCAACAACTAAAACATAGTGTGTTAGGAACATTATTCTTACACTGAAAACAAAATCCACATTATTGTAGCAGCTACTGTGAAGAAAATGGACTCTGTCTCTCAGCTGACAGTAATGTTAGTGTGTTTACATAGCAGCCTTCACACTTCTGTATACAGAGGTTTTCACCATGTGCTTGCACCCTGTTCCGTCAAATGCTCTGGAACATTCAGAAGTCAAGAAGTCAGAAGGGAGTGCTAAAGCCATACTAACACACAAATTATTCCTAACCCTCTCTCATTTTTTAGAGGATTGAAGCTGTGCTACTGTTGTAATGGCATTTACTCAGCTGAGTAATTTCTCACAAACTTTATTCTGCATTATAAAACACCAAACTGACAAAAATTTGTCTCCTCACCAGTCTTTCTACAAGAGCTTTTCTTCCATCTTGGATACCCTAGATGCTTATTTCCAACTTCCTGATTTGGAGACTTGTCAGCAAACTAACTTTTTGGCCTGTCAGTCAAAGTCTGTTGACCTCATGGAATATTGCCTTTATGGATTTTAAGCATATGCCAGGCTCCCATGGCAACAGCAGCAGCAGATTATCACAAAGACCCTAAAGATAAGAAGTGACATCATGCACTATTGTTACTGCTTTTGCTAGCTCAGCAATACCTGTATCCATACAGCCAAACACTTTGTGGACTTCCTCTCCATGTTGTGTTTCATCTCTTGCATATGTGAGACCTGTGAGAGTCACAGACTTATCCAAACACTTAGTTCTTCAACAGCAGTTCCAGTTCTGATGTAAACTGCTTGTGTTAGATATTTCCATGGTTTGTTAACAGCTGTAATCTGTATGTGTAATCCTCTTTATGTTGTGATGTAGCACGAGTCCACTGTCAGCTATGGTATTTGTATCCTCTCTGGACATAAAAAAAAAAAAAGGCAGCTAAATCACCATAGTGTCATGAAATTGCAGCATATTAAGCTGCTGGTGCCATAATGCTTTGGATACTTCCCATATTCTGAAAAATATGGATTAAATTACGTTTTCCAAATCCCACCCCTGAAGAAACTGAAATGGTGTGATAAATTGAGGCGAATAATTTGATTCAGCCTTTTTAAGGTCAATTAGAATTTTATTAATTACAGGAAGCAGTAGCAAGCAAAACAGCCCTGGGTGGGTAGGGGTCTCCAAGCCGCCCCTCCTGCAGTGTCCCACACTGCAGTGCCCCACACCCCACCCCCCTTATTCAGTCTCTTTTATAGTTTCTTGGAGGTTTCTTCATTCGCGTCTCTTGCGATAGCGGTGGGCGTAGCTTGAGCATCCCTCTGCATCGTGTCTGCGTTGTGTCGAGGCAGGTGATCGTTGGTTTCACAATCGGTTCCGGACAGTGATGGGCGTACCCGGAGCACTCCCACGCCGTCCACTCCGGTGGCCGCCGCCCGGTGGTCGCTGATTTCACAATCAGCTCCAGCCATCCCCCAACATCCTTAGCCTGTGTCTGCAAAAGAAGCTAAGAAAAGCTCCCTAAATGGTGATTAATCATACTTGTGGTCTTGCGCCTTGCAATATGTCTATAGCCTTGCGGTTTGTAGCAGTTGCTTCCTGTTTCCCAACTTCACAGATGCTTCCCCTATCTCTTAACAAGCAAGCTGGTCCCTTATACTTTAATTTTATATTTCCCCCTTTAATATTCTAATTCTTTTGATGAACAAACAAGTTACCACAGTTTATCACAATGGTAGATAAGCATTGTCAAACATAGAAGAATTAATGTAAGGGCTGCACAGGTGCTGCCCCACACTTTCCACAGCTCCTTCACATATGAAGTGCATATGAAGTGTCCCTGGGCGTGATGTCCCGCCATGGCGCAGCCCGGGAACACAACTTTCTCGTCAAACGGATAATTTTTCGTGTCATTGTGTCCGAATCAGCATTTCCAGAAACACAACAGGGACTTGACTGAGGGAAAGAGAAACTTCACTGCAGCAAGAAGGAAGGGATGGGGTTTACAAAAGAGAGTTCGATCCTTGTTTTTCTATTCATTTATGTATTTATCTGGCTAGCTCTCATGCCTTCACTTACTTGTTTCGTTAATTATTTAAGGCTGTTCGCGCTCCCCGCCCGGCCTGGGGTCGGCATCACGGCAGCCGCGCGGCGCCACCTGGCGGCCGTGCGGCGGAACTGCCGGGGCGGGGCCGGGAGTCCGCCCGGGCCCTATATCCAGGAAATTCGTGGAATACAGACAGCGGCTGCTGCCCGCGCCCCCGGGGCAGGCTTTTCCTTTCCTCACCTGGCAGAAGGAGACTCGTCCCAGCTACAGGCAGGGCCCGCGCCCGAGAGCGGCAGGCTCTCAGGAGTACTTGAGCGGAAAAAGCATCTTTGGCAGCAGCTGCAGCGCACCAAAACAGGTGCTGGTGTCTGGGAGCTCAGCAAGACCTGGCCCTCTTTTTCTCCTGTGAGCTGCAACTGGATCCAAGCCACTTTCAGATTGTGGCGGTTTCCTCCTGGAGCTGACAATGTCAACCATTTCACAGTGGCTACAGCCACGGCCTCTGAGAATTGGTCTAGGATCAGCCCACACCCCTGCACCTCTGCAGCTCAAGGACTAAGACCTATATATGCTACTAAGCATCTTCATCTGCGACCAAAACCTCACAGTTTTGTCTTATTTAATAGCTGGGTGCTTTGGAGCATTGTGATAGTCCCTAGGCTGTGTCAGATCCTTAGACTTAGCCTTTAGTATTAGCATTCTTTCTTGTTAATGGTAGGGATAAAGTGTATATGGAGACTGCTAGAAACCTTGACAGAGCTTGCTAACAGGCCCATTAGGCAGCAGTGCAATTCACCCCCTGATCCTGTATAGATCTCTGCTCTAAGTGCGGGGGGATAGATATTCAGCACAATAATTGGCTGCAATTTGGACTGAAGTGCACAGGAGGCTAGCTGACCATTAGTGTTAAGTTGTAGGAACACATTGCATATGAAATCTTTTGAAAAAACTCTTCCATTTCAAAAATTTTATGCTGAGAATATGTGGCCAATTGCCAGCTGACGTTCTTCTCTAGTACTGTAAGAATGCTCTTCTTTTGGCTCCTCACCTTTACACTGCAAGCTCTTCAGGGCTGGGACAAACATTTATGTTTCCTTTTGTCTGAAACAACAGAAAATATAAACCACGTAATAATAAGTATTTACATTGTGCTATGATGTTTGCATATTCATAGAGGTGAAGGAAATGCAGGGCCAGGGCAGAGATGTTTGAAAATTATCTCTCTATCTCTTTTCTTAAAACATCAGTTTTTCAGAATTTATGCCTCCACAGAAATGTCTCTATTTAGGATAAATGCATTTAAAAATGTATAATATATGGTGACTGCTTCATAAGGCAAACCTGAGAAATTCCATTTTGGAATTTCAGCATTTAACTTTTTTTCTGCTTCAACAGCATATTGTGTTATTTTAAATGTTTATATAAGAAAGCCTCATGAAATATAAAGCTGAAAATATACACTGGTTTACAAACCATTCAAAGTCTTTACCCACTCATTTTTTTAAGCTGTATAAGCTATTGCTGAAAGGAATTCCAGTGAGTCTCTCCAAGCAGAATAGATTACCAGGCTTTCTTCCATGACATACTGCTCAAATAGGTATAATAGTTATACACTCAGATTTCATTGTTGATGTCTGCAAGTGGTGTGAGAGACTTCATTGCATTTTATTCTAACTCTCCTTCTAATAACGGGCTTCACTGTTTTCTATGCCCACTTTGAACAATAAGGTCCTAAAATCTGTAGATTATCCACATATAATAATGACATTATATCGTCTACTATTTATTTTAACCTAAGAGATAAGATTTGGGACATTCTGCAATACAGCCTTCTGTGTGATTTGCTGATGAGTTTCTCCCTAAAGCCTGTTTCTTAAGGCAGAGAGCCAGACCACTTCCACAGTATTTATTTTCTGTTTACATATGGACAGTATTATTGGATCTCATTACTTAATGTAATCTCTGGGTCACAAAGGTCTGAATCCTGCCTCTTTAAACATGTCCTGTGGTACAGTTTCTTAATGAGACCTGACTGGTACATTTTCCATGCCTACATACACAGTACATGGAAAATACCTAAACTTACATACTCATAGAAGAATAGAATGGTTGTTGGTAGACTTTTCTCCTTTAAAATTAGATGAGACGTTGCTGCAGTGAAAACATTCTTTCACTGTTTATTTCCTGGATGATACATTAAAATACTGTTACTGGGAAAATCAACACAGTATATTTGACAGCCTATAGGAGCAGTAAACAAAGGATGAGGAAAGTTGGGCATAATTTTGCAAGTTACAGCAACTGTTTTAAGTCAGATAACTGTGTTTTGTACAGCTATTAGCTGTCTGAGTTTGAATAAGCAATTTGACTGGCCAGGGAAGATTATGAGCTTAATAAATAAAGAAAATTCAGACTGTTTATATATGCCACTTTCTTTGCCAGGAAACAAATTAGCTTGAAGTGTGTAACAGAATAAACAAAACAGACTTGGCTTTCCCAGCATGATCTGTGAGGGTTGCAGAAGCCATGCATAACTTTTAGATTCTGGCAATGATCTGATGTTTTACACATAAAAGATATGAACACAGCCAGCAGATTCTAGAGGGAAGTGTGTAGCAATCAATAGCACAGTAGATTATCAACAAACATAACAAGGTGTCTTGGTTTAATATAGGTCAATATGTACATTCAATTTAATATTCTCGAGCTGTCCTACACAATGACTGTAAAAAAAATCAATCACTTCCCAAAAAAAAAGAAAAAAAAATTAGCAAAGTTGCCATCTGGTTTGCTAGTTACATCAATAAGATCTTGCAGGTGCTGTTACTGAAACAGAATGAAGATAAGTAGCAAGATAATTCCTATAGTAACTCCTAGGTTCTGGTTGCTGGAAAATCAACCTCTAGCAAATGCTTTATGCCATCTTCTTTAATCTGGAACGTTTCTATTCTGAATTTTCAGTTACTCTGTTAATTATGTTGTTTGTACCATGCTTAAATCAGTTGTGCTATGAAGAGAAGAACTGATGGATCAGGCCTCCTGTGGATGAAAGAACCGATGCTGAACAAACATAGGAGTTATTCCACATGGACTGCGGACTGTGTGTTTTCACAGTGAAGCCCATTCTACTCACTGCCTTTGAAAAAAACTCTGAGGCAGACAGACAAATAATAGGATTAATTAGGAAACCAAACTGCAGATATGACATATTTAACCATGGAATTTGAATATTTTAACTTTCTAATATGTAGGCCATGTCAAATTTTTGATCAGTTAGCTTTTTGATGAAGCTATACCTGAGAACTGAGATTTTACCCTTTTCATAAATTAGTTTTTATTGCAACAATATTTGCCCTTCATAGGCTTATCTTAATTAAAGGGATAAAAATTTCTGTTTCCAAAACAAGTGCAGACTTTGACTGTGACTTCAGCCACAGTATCTCACACATTTCTGCTGTGCAGTATTAGGGAGGGAGGACTCTGTGGTATTTTCTGTGCAGCAATTTCATAAATGTTAGGCAGCAGTCCTAGTTTCTCTAGGGTGGTACAAGCTGAGGCTCTGTAATTTCAGGATGTGTAATTATAGTGAGACACCTAAATTCTTTCTTAGCCATTCACATGAAAACTCACTATAGCACTACCTGCAGAGAACAACTTGTAAAGGTTCAGACAGTCTTGAGTTTGAGGAAAAACACACTAAAAGGTATGGGAGAAGAAAATTACTAAATGTAAGCTACTTTTTTGGGGAAGGACTCACACACCTCTCTTGATCCTTTTGGAAAACCTTAACTACAATACCTACAGGTAAGATATGTGCATTTATAATCTACAATAACTATTCCCCTTTGTTAAGCCAAGACCTCTTTTTCTACATATGATTGCAGACATGCTTAGAAAGTTCTTAACATCAGCTAGATTCAGTAAGGAAAAGTATACTGAAGAAGTGAAAAATAGATTCACAGCACTACAAAGTGGTGTCAGTGTGCTGATAAGGATTCTTCAACTTCAGTAGCTGAAGATGGAAAAAGTCCCAGTTCAGTCATAAGAAAAAAAGAAATTTAAAAATCAATTCTCTGTGGACATAAACACATATCCTTACTGAGAAAAGGAAAAAAAAAAAAAAAAAAAAAAAAAAAAAAAAAAAAAAAAAAAAAAAAGAAGTAGGCAGTTGTAAAATATGGGGGCATTTTGTAGTACTTTCTGTATAAATATAGCATACAAGGGTATGCTATAGACATGCTTGCAGCAGCTATACAACAGCTCATACAGTTATTTTCTTTCCACTTTAGGATCAAGTCTTCTTCACCCATAGCACCTAGTAAATGAAAGTGTGCCCTAATGCATTAGTCTCCCTTCTCTCATGTAAGATATTCCATCATTTCAATAAGGAGAAGGGAGTAGCTTGAGCATTTGTATATTCAAGTGTGTAAAAAAAAAAAAAAAAACTGAAAGGGAAATTTGGAACTTGAAAAAAAGGGCAGCAGTTCAAACTTTACTGCCAATTACGCAAATACAACACCCTAGATCATACTGTTTTTGCCAGAAATACAGTCAGGAGTAAAAATGCATCAATGTTGTCTATTCTTGAATCTGTACCACTGCACCTAAAAGCGGAATTTTGTTCAATACTTATAAATACATCTGTCAGATCAATAAGCTAAGACAAACTTACCTTCCATGATGGTTTTTGCTAAAAGGCCAGGCTGAGGATTGAAGATTCTGAGGCACAGGAATGGTTTTCATTATGACTGCTTGAGAAAGGTAATCTTTATCTTCCCCAGGCTTGGGAATAGTAATCTAGAATAGCAGCAGAAGTCCTTACCATGATACCCATAATGACAGCATGGCAGACCTTTTAAGTTACCTGGGTTTTAATGTATTAAAATTGTAGCATATCTCTCAGGCTTTGAGATCCCTCTCAATAAATAATTGCTAGTCCTAAACTCCGAAATTGTTTTGTTTTGACAAATCAGTTTCTCAGAGTTGCATTGGGCCCAGCAAGGCTTGACTGCTCTGGGAAGGAAGGCAAGCCAAGAGCCAGGTGTGACAGAAAGTCAGGTGGGAGCAGTGGCCTCACTGACAAAATCACAGAGCTCAGAATTAAGGTTAAGAGCTGGTGATCCCAGTCAGACACAGCCCAGGGTGAGGCTGACCTGGGACGTTCATCCCAAGGGTCCAGCTTCTGGGCTAGACGGGGAAGATCCAGGACTTTGCCCAGACCAGCTGTTGCACAGCTGTGGCACCAGCGGTAAACCCACAGCTGGAAATGCCCCCTGGGGGAACTGCAGGGGCAAGTCCTTCCCTCCAGCTTTTCTCACTGCACTGGTGGGAGAACCCACCTTGGACTCTAACAGCTCTTCACCCCCCACTTCAACTTCTTCACTCTGTCAACTAAATACCAGATGTTCACAGTCACAGACCTGACAAATTTGACTTTGTGCCAGAATTTGGAGACATAGCACACATATATTGACATACATGCTTGTACTTCTGTCAGCCTAAGAGACTAATGACAGAATTGCTTCAGCTACTGTGGGCTTTGATAGAAAAAAAAAAAAAAAGTTATAATTCTATTCTAAAAAGCAAAAGTAATCCATTTTGGAACAGTTGTTAGGGCTTCTTAATTAAGCTGGCTCACATACTATAAATAGCCAAAATACAGACTTTTGAAACTAGTGGCTGAAACATTCTGCTATATATTTATAAACTAATCCTAGAATCTCTTCAATTTTTTTGGCTGGAAACAAAATCAATCTCTGTGGCAGTTTTCATTTCTCTCAGGCTGCCTACAGGATGCAGTGTCACTGTTTCACTGCGTTACAGTATCACACTGACACCCCCGACATTTGGAAGAGGGGAGCAGTCTTGCCCACCTACAAGCTCTAATTTCACCCATTTCTGTTGGACATTTTATGACTAGTTTTAAAGAGTGTTGCATGCCTAAGATGTAGCAAGAGTTTGAAGCAACAGCTGTAGCTGCTATAGTAGATGAAGAACAGGCATAAAAGCCAAGAGTTGTCTTTTAACATTCTTTTGTTCAGGACAGAAAAAGTTGGCTGCTTCTGTTTAAAAATACTGTCACTTAGGAAGGAGGTATAGGTTTCCACAACCATAAGGGAACCTTTAACTTGTCTGCACATAGGCCTTCTGCATCTCTGAGTGCTTTCCTGATGAAGAACATTTTCTAACTAAAGCCCTTTGAATTTTAATCCTGATATGTGCTCTCTTGATGGATTAACAGGATATATATTTGTATATTGATTAATAAAGCCTTAGATCTATAACTAGTAAAGTACCTGTTTGTGTAGCAGCTTTTTGTGGAATTTTGGAGGATTTTGTGGGGGATGTATTATTGGGTTTTTAATACATGGTTTTTAGATCCTATTTGCTAGGGTCTGTTCTTTGATTCAACATATTACTGCCAAATGAATTGAATTAATCAGAGACCTTAGCAGGAATTCAAATTACAAAGAGCTTTTATTTAGAAATTACTTTTAGACATAGAGAGATTGCATGCAATAATTTTTTCATACTTAACAGCCCATGTATATCCTGATATATTAACATGAGATACAAACATATGTAGACTATTCTGTCTCTTTAATGAAACTTTAATGTGTTATGTTTGCCTTGGGAATTTTTGTTAGTATTTAATTTACTAGTCTGAGTTATCCTGCAGAGCTCAGGTTTTGTTAAACCATATCAACAGGTTTTTGAGAAGGTCTGGATGATAGGAACATGGCTGAGTCTGTAATCTGTAGTTTAGCAGGTATTTGTGCAATGCTCTTCGTAACACACTTTACCTGTTGATCAAGCCTGAAGGGGTCAGGCAATTGGACTGGATGATCATTTTATGTCCCTTACAACTGAAAATTCTAATTCTATTCTATTCTATTCTATTCTATTCTATTCTATTCTATTCTATTGCAATACAAAATATATATTAACCACTTAATAATTGTTACGAATTACAACCACATATTACCAATAAAACAATCATTTAAATACTGTTATTCTTTCATACCTGGTTTAAATGCACAAATGAGGACTGTCCGAGCAATATTTTATATCTTATAGTTGTGTTTTAGCATCCTACTGGATTAGCTAGATAATGTGACCTGGAATAAAACCATATTTCAGTTGTTACTTTTTTTTTCTTTGTTTTTGGAGGTGTAAAAGGATCTGAAACAGTAGCTAGTTTGTTTAGCAGCTCAATAGGCTGAGTCCTAGTGCAATACAAATGAAGTGATTTTAGCTGTAAGAAAGAAAAATAATTTTTATTAAGCTAGTTTAGAGTATTTGTGTATTTGCAGGACTATTTAATTGATTTTAATACAGAAATTAATGTTTTGTTATGTAGAAATTGCCATAGTGAGTGAAGGAAAAACTAAAATCTTGTTAAGTCTTTGCTAGAGCAGGAATAAAAGGATATGGGGAAAGTACTCTGAAGTACAGGGGCAGGAAACAATCCAATCATGAAGAAATAGTCTTTTTAATCAATTAAAAATACTTTGAAATCTAAAATTCTGGTCATAGATTTATAATAATTCCTTCCATAATTGTTGGTATGCATTTGTTATTTATACTAATGTAAACTTAGATGTTGACCTTATCTCTGTAATTTGCAAAGTATACCTTATATTCTGCTAGACACTTGTTCTTAATGATAGTTTTAAATAACACAATTTGTAAGTAATACTTCCTTGCAGAAATACCCCCTGGTTAGTTTTACAATGTGTCAGCAAAATTATTTTAACCAGTTTAAAATTTTCCACCTCTACTTTATTAAACTGAACATTTCCTTGCTCTTGTGTCATATGGGATTATATTTTCATTATCTGAGTTTTAAACTGGAACACAATATGCTTTCCTAAACTTACAGCCATTTGAATTTTCTGGAGACAAGGTTTCATTTGCAGTTCTGTATTTGTTACTGGTGTTTTTACAGCTTCTTGTGTTGTAATTTCAGAGTTTGGGGGATACATCTGAGTAACTGTACTTAAATAAAGCACTTGTAGTTTGTACATACCATAATTCTCATCCTTCTAAGAAATATTTGCACTGTTTTGAAGTACATATAATATCTTGTTTGCTCAGAAACATCCTGAAATAACCAATTGTACAAGATTCCTAACATAGAATAGCAACTCCAATTGAAGCTGCTGTTTATGCACACTGTAGGAATACCAAGCACCTGAAAAAAAAAAAATAAAAGAAAATACTTGAAAAGTACTGGACAAAATTTCTGCAGAGAAAATGGGACACATCAAGAAAGCACATAGGCATGACAGTTTATGGTATCCAATAGAATTTTTTTTTACAGGAATCATATTTTCATGTCTGTCTTTCAGCACTCTGTCACAGTTTTCTTTTAAATCCTCTGTGAGAAAGGATGATTATCAAATTTTTTTTCATTCATTATAAAGCATCATAATCTAGGGTTGGAAAAAGAGGTGGCATGCCTTGATACAGTGATCTTGATACAGTATTCTGCATGCTCTTTCTGGGTGCAGCATCAGTATGAGAAGCTACAGTTTGGCTTCCTGAGGAAAAAAAACACCTGGTCTGAATACTGGAAGATTTATAAAGTTATGAAATAATAAATGCTTACCTGCACAGATCTTTCTATTTATGTGTTTATTTAGTCCTTTGAATACAACATGAATGATAGCATGGATTTATCAGTTGCATCAGAAGGGTCTTATGCAACCATTAAAAATTCATTAGAAAAAACTTAATGGACGTCTGTGTTTTGTTTTTAATGGAGTATAACCATCAATCAGCAAAACGAGTCTTCAGAAAGAATTCCCACTTGTTCCTCAGCTGAAGATACAAAAGCAAGGTGTTTGCACAGTAGTAGCATTCCTCTATTTAGACAGATATTTTCAGCCAAAACTTCTTGTATTGCCATGGAATGATGAGTTGATGCACCATTATGAGAATTCACAGAAGTAATTTTAACCTTTAATGCCTCATTTCTCCTGTTTCCTTTTATGCCAGTCTGTGGGTGTGGGGGGCTGTTTCCTTAAGAGGATGTTTTTCAATAAAAACCTAATTTGAAAAGCTGTATCCTCCGTTGCTGAGGGATTTAGGCTCTAGTAATAGTAGAGATAGTCTACAAACACCAGCCTCTCTTGATCTTTGTGAATAATTCACATCATTGCCTCAAAGTATCTGAATTGGGCTTGCCTTTCCATAAGTCTGTCTGCATATATGCCCGTAAGTGCCCCTCTCTGATAGTTTTGAGCCATCAGCTGTTTCTAGCAAAAGTAATTTTAGAAAAAAGGAAAGAAAATTTCAGGAAATGAAATTTCAGGAAAGGAAAGGAAACTTCAGGAAAGGAAATTTCAGGGAAAGGGAAAGGGAAAGGGAAAGGGAAAGGGAAAGGGAAAGGGAAAGGGAAAGGGAAAGGGAAAGGGAAAGGGAAAGGGAAAGGGAAAGGGAAAGGACTTCACCAACAGTGAATACAGCAGGACAATCCCCTCTGTTGGCTGTTGGGCTGTGCTGTGTCTGATGCACCCCAGGAGGGGGTTTCCCCTCCTGCTGACTGAGGTGGAGCCTGCTGTCCACCAGCACCCCAGATCCCTTTCTGCAGAGCTGCTGTCAATCCTCTCCCAATTCAGGCTTGTGCCTGGTGTTACTCGATCCCAGGGTCTCAGTTTAGTATCATCAGCAAATCTGTCAATTCCTGCATCAAGATAATTGATAAATACATGGAATAAAACTGGCTCTAGAACTGAGCCCTGAAGAACAGCACCAGCAGCTAGTCAGACACATTCACAACAGCCCTTTGATCCCTGTCCTTTACCTGGTGCAGCTTGTTCCTTCTCTTTGGACAACTTTTCCAAAAGGATGTTATGAGGGACAGTGTCATAATCCAAAAATACCAACATGCACTTTGGATGAAGCCTTCCCTTCATCCTCTGGGCAGGTGACCTTAGCATAGAAGGATAAAAATTATTTAAGCAGGACTTTCCCTTTCTGAATGCATGTTGACTGCACCTGAAGATTGTATTGCTCTTTGACTGTCTTTCAGTGGTACCCAGTATGTTCTTCTCCATAACTTTCCCAAGTCCTTATACCCACAGGTCTGTCATTCCCTGAGTCCACCCTCATACCTTTTTGGGTAAAGCTGTGTTGGAAAAACACAGCTAACTTCCAGTCGGTGGGGACCTCCCTGGTCTCCCAAGACTTTTTAGATGATCAAGAGGGGTCATGCCATAACATCCACCCGTTCTACCAGTACCCTGTGATTAATCCCACCAGACTCCATGGTCTTGTGAACATTCACCTTTAAACAGACCGTCCCTTACAATTTTAGTGTCCGGAAATAGAACATGACTGTTCCCACACTGATGGTACTGACTCAGGGAACCACGCCACACAGTTTACTAAAAGGCCTGTCAGTTTATTAAAGACTGAAGCAAAAAAAAAAAAAATAAAGTCATTGAATGCCTCTGCTTTTTATTCATCCCTATTAGTCAGGTGACCATCTTCAACAGATGTAGACTTCTGTAAATTCTGCAAAAAATTAGCAGCTATGTACAGGAGAAAGAAAACTAAGTCAGGATTTCTGTGGAGCATGAGTTCCCCAGTTAGCTATTCAGGAGGCTGGCAGCTGTCATTGCACATACTGGACAAGATATTAGAATACTAGAAATTAGCTGCAGTGCATCCTGTCACTTCTCTTGCTTAAACTGGAGGGACATGAAAAATAATGACAGAAAATACAGAAGAGTAAAATGAGTAAAAATAAGATCTGAAATGATAATGTAAGGGAGAAAGGGAGGAGTTTGATTATTTTACTTTTTTTTTTGCTGAGTGGCAGCACGAATATGGGCTACATTAAGAGAAATCATATTTCTTTAGGCCCAGTGATCACTTTTTTTCTTCTTTGGGGATAAAGTTTGTTCTCTTTCATTGTCATTTTTCCATAGGTAGATAATGGTGTTCCTAAATTATTCACTCCTAACCATTTAGAGTGTACCCAGCATGGTAATACTGAACAGCCAAAAAAACTTTTGCTGTAGATGGAAGCAGGTTAGGGTGCCATCATCTAACACTTTTTTCTTTTTTTATTTTCCAAGAACTGATTTTGTTTATCCTTGGAACAGAGGGTAGGAATACTTGTGCAGATAAGAGTGTCAAACAATGTCAGATTATCTGAACTGAAATATTCCACACAAAGTTGACATTGAGAGATTTCCCTGACTAATGACTAATATTAATAAAAATTAATAGTCAAGTCTGTGCTGGTTTTGATTGGGGTTCAGGTAGTTTTCTTCACAGTGTCTAGTATAAGGCTGTGATTTGGTTTTGTGCTGAACAGAGTTGATAATTCAGAGATGTTTTGGTTATTGCTGAGCAGAGATTGCACAGAGCCAAGGACTTCCCTGCTTTTCAAACCACGTCACTGGGGAAAGAGCTAGGGGTACCTGGGACGTTGGGAGGGGACACAGCCAGAATAGGTGGCCCCAAACTGACTAAAGGGATATTCCAGACCATATGGCATCACAGTCAGTATAAAGTGCAGAAAAGAAGGAAGGGTGGGATGTTTGGATTGATGGTGTTTGTCCTCCCAAGTCACCCTTAGTGCGATGGGGCTGTGCTCTGCTGGAAATGGCTGAACACCTGCTCAACAACGGGAAGCACAGAATTCATTCCTTGTGTTGGTTTACTTGTGTGCGTGCCTTTTGCTTACCGTATTATAAACTGTCCATAACCCAGTGCCTGAGTTTTGTAGTTTTCACCCTTTCAATTCTCTTGCTGGGGGGGAAGTGAGGGAGCAGCTGCCTGGCGCTGGGCTAGTGTCGGGGTTAAACCACGACTAGCCCTATAAGCGACAGAATTAACAGCGGCTGAAGGCCCGTCCGCCTCACTCCCGGTGCAGAGCTCCCACGGCGGCCCGGCCCCGCCCCTGGCCCCGCCCCGGGCCCCGCTCCCCATTCGGGATTGGTCGCTTCCCTCCGCCCTGGCTTGTGATTGGCTGGCGCTGTCGTTGCTGGCGGCGGGATTGGCCGGGCGGCGCGCGGGAGGCGGTGGCAGGAGCGGGCGGGGTGAGGGCGGCCCCGACCCCGGCCCCGGCCCCGGCCTGGCTCCGCGGGGCGCCTGCAAAAGGGGGCGGGCGGGGGCCGAGGAAACAGGGCCAAGCCGCTGGCAGTCCTAGGGACGGTCGTTTGTGCTGTGGAGCAGCCGCCTTGCTCCTCCCCTCCGGGACGGCCCTGCGGCCGAGGGCGGGGGCCTCAGCCGGTGGGTCAAGAGGGCCGCGGGCGGGCCGTGGTGGCCTCGCGGGTACCTGTCCGTGAGGTGCTGGGGCTGTTTGTGGGTGCGGGGCAGCCGGCGGGGCGCGCAGCGGTAGAGTAAACACGGGTAGGCCTTTCAGGGCAAAGGACTTGCAGTTAATTTCCTTTCTTTGTTATTGGTTTGGGTTGTTCTTGTTTGGTTGGGGTTTTTTGTTATGTTTTATAGTTTTTCTCCCACAACTCCGCGGCGGTGACTCAGTACGCCGGGGAAAGGCGATGTCCCTGCGCGGGGTCTGCGTTGTGTCATCCAAGCAACCGCGGGTGTGAGGAGAGTCACTGGCGAAGTGACATCGCTGACATCGCTTCAGCGAGGTTGTGAAACACTCACACCTCTCTCTTTGCTTGAGGAGTGGAGGTCCGAGCCAGAAGAGCAACCCCCAAACACAGAGTCAAAAGGAACGTGCCTTGGGCCCAGAATCCAGGGAAGATTTGTCAGTGCTTGTAGTTGATGTGCCTTTTCTTCTGCACGAGTGAAATTAATTAACCTGTAGGTAGACTGCCCGGGAAGGGTTTTGCACCTGGAGGAGAGTAGCACCTCCTGCTCCATCTCTGGAAGTTCTCTTGAATGCTTGTGGGGAGCAGTATTGGCTTTGATGGAGCTGAGCATTCTCAGGATGCCCTGCCCTGCACATGGACTTTACTGGGTACTGCTGGCCAAGTAACAATGAAATAAATATTTGAGTTACATAGCATGTGAATCTCCGTGGTGCACAGAAACTTAGAAAGTGTATTCTAAGTTTAGAGGCTGTTTACTTTATAGGATGTGTTTGAAAGCTTAGAGACTGTGTTTAGGTCCTTTTTCTGTACTGTACCATATTCAGCACTTTTTTTTTCAGTGGAGTTCTTGATTTGCATTTGTCTGTGCACACAGTTAAGCAGTTTAGAAGAATGACTTTTGATTGGATTTTTGCCACACTATGTAGAAAAAAACGTGTACTGTAGCAATGAAGAGTAGTGTCAGACTGTTAGTTTTATCTTTAATGCAGAAATGAAGACTATATACTTTGGATTGAAATGAAGAATATATACTTATGGATTGAAATTTCATTTGGAAGAAGTATGCCTATTTAAAATTGTGTAAGCAAATGTGTGTAATAAATTAAGTTTTCTTGTAGCTGAGTCAGGCTCTCATAGAATTTATTTTTCTCTCACCCATTAAGAAAGGAAGAAGTCTGGAAAAAAGTTGTTCACAAAACTCTTTATTTTGAAGTTGCATTAAAAGGTAGGATCAGGAAAGTTCTGTGAAATAGGTCTGCTTTTAAAATGTCCTTTGCTGATAGAGTGAATTGCAGTGCAGTGTAGTAAGGTGCAAGAGTTCTTGACAGATCAAAACGCCATCTAAATAAGAAACACTTACGAATTGTTGCCTTGTTAAGATAACTGATCCTATGAAGATGTGTGCCTTTGCAAAAGTAGTTTAGCAAGTGAAAAACACCGATAGGATGTACTGGATGACTTCCACAAACATTGTAATGGGTATTTACATTACAATGGGTTTACATTACAGGGTTGAGCTGGCATTGCTACCATTTTTACACAGTAATCTCCCTGGTGGCCCATATTATTTGTTGAGCTGTGTTTGTTTTGATTCCTGGATACTTAGGAAGGCTTGAATGGAACCAAAAGTATTACTGTGCTGTACAGCAGTAGGGGCTGCTTTGGGGTCAGACAAGTGGTTTGCAGGGTGAGTCATGTTCATTTGGCATCTGAGGTGATTAGAGGTGTGGATGTCATTTGAAGCTGTGACCATAAAACTTGCCATTCTGTCAAGGCTTGTCCTAATAGTATTTTGAATAATATTTTGACCAAAGCATGGGCAACAAATTTGTTCTAATTCTTTTAATTCACTGATACAGTAATAACCCCCCTGCATGTTAGTGGATATGTCTATAAGTCCAGTAGAGCCCACTTCAGTTACAATGGTACTTCAGCAATCCTGTATCTGTATGTTTAGTAGTGTATTTTGACAGGTTCTAAAGGGCTACTTTGCATTTATTTCAGCTGGAAAATGTGTTAAAAGACTTCAGTTAATACTGTGAAATAAGCGCTCAAGTTACAGAAACAACTTCAAATATGGAATAAGCAGATAAACCCAGACTGCTAGAGGAGGACATCAAGCTCATCTCAGCCTTATATTCAGATCATCCCTGGACAGAGGGTACTGTAATTGTCCCTAAAGGACACACTGACCTGAACCAGTGTCTGGAACTTCAGCTTCTGTGGTTTTGATAGCCTGGGCTCAAACAAAACTCACTGTGCAATTTATCAGGGGAATGTCCTGAAGCACTTGTAGGGGTGCTGTGCACATTTAATACAGGGGCAGTTATTTCAGTTGTCAAGGTGCAAAATGCAGTAGTTCTTACAAGAACCTTCGTTGTCATACAGGCCACACCTGGCTGCCTGTTTATGTGGAGCAGGGCTATGACTTATTTATATGGGAAATTGAGGTAATTATTGATGAGCTTGTAGTAATGAGTGCAATACTGTGCTAGGATGACAGAGTGGATGGTCATGTAAATTGCTAAATGCTCATATGTTGTGGTGGAAAAAATAACTTATAAATTCTGCTGCCAATGGCATTAATCATTCTGAGTAGTTTAAAAACAGCTTTTCAAATTTGATTAATTTAAAGAGTGATGTTTTTATACTAAATCCTTATGCAGCATTTCAGGTAACTAAATATGTGACTGTGGAAGCAGAGAGAATTCCACATGGCATGTGTGTGTCCTTAAAAATTATTAAAACAGAACCTGAAAAGTTTGTGGTTGTTCAGATTCTGAAGTCCCCTGTGATTTTTATGTATTGCTGTAACATTGTCAATATCTCTCTGCTAGAAGCAAAGCAGGGAAAAGAAAATCCAAGGTTGTAACAAATTTGAGATTTAAATGATGCCACTAGTTGATACTATAGAAATGTGTAATAGAGAGAAATGGTTCTGATCCTGAAGGTAGATTGGTAGATTGAGGATTATTTCTCAAGAGATTAGTGACAATTGGGTATACCAAAGTGTCCTGTCATGTCAGCTTAGTGTCAGAATGTTCCAAAACATTCAAGAGAAGTTTCCCTAACCCAGGTGCTTTTAAACAATAGCAAAATCTGCCTTTTGTTTTGGTGGTGCTATAGTTAACTTGATATGTTAACTAGATCTTTATTCATTATGTGTCTGGTGAATCAGATATTTATTGTTTGGCAGCTTAAAAAAAATTGTGGTGAAGGGTTCTGAGAGTACTGTCAGAAACCTGCAGCAGTATTTTTGAGGCCTAAAATTTGGCTCCTAGGTAATGGATATGTAATATGTTTCCATGATTGTAATAGGGTGCCTTAAGTGAAAAGTAGTGTTTTTTAAAAGGAGATGAAAAAAATCAAGTACTTGTACCATACCAAGAAAATCCAGTACAATTTCATACAGCATATTGTGTAACCTTTCAAACATTTTGGAAAAAAAAAAAGTGTAAAAGGAATAAAAATTAATTGTGATTTATCTTCTATGTGAAAATAAGCAAATAGTTATAGGTAGTCACATTGTAGCACCAGCAGTTTGGAGGAAAAAAAACACAGATTTTACACTCCATCCAAAAGTAGATATGTTGAGCTGTGATTCCAGCCTGGGGGTAGAATAAATATCTGAAATTCTGGAGCTTTGGTTAGGGAAATGACTGTAGAGCTGGTAAGGAAGGACCTCAAACTTGTCCGGCTTATCCTCTTTCCCAGCCCTTCCTCCCAGTGATTCTTCACCACATGTTTGTTTGAAGACTTTTTGGTTTGTGTTTCTAATGGATATTCTTCAGCCTCCCCAGGCAATCTGTTTGAGGGATAAATTGTCCTTACTGGTAGAAACATTTCCCTTTTGTCATTTCCATGTCTTGTTTCTATGTGTCAGGGAAAAACAGGGATCTTTTTTGAAGCAAGGTGTTTAAAAACTGTATGCAGAGCATAAGATCTGATTTCCATTGTTCGTCAGGGTACAACGGTTACTTTTCTTGTCTTGTAGTTTTCACTCTAATTCAGCTCTGTATGTTGCTATTTGCCAAAACGGGGAAGCAATGACTTGACTTTTGTCTGTTGTGGTCCTCTGTAATCCTCCACTGCCCTTCTGCTTAGCTGAACATTGCCAGTTGTTCCCCCTTTAGTAATTCCCTCAGTTGTTATTCCTACTTGACAATAATCTCTCATGCTTCTCTTTTTGAGAATGATTTTACTTCTTCACAGGTATATTGCAATCACTTTAGATTCTGTTTCATGACACTTCAGGTGAGCTCTCCTGTCTGTTGATTGGGTCAGAGGCTTTTGATACGCTTGTATCCAAGATAAAGAATTAAGCTTATGAATGAAGAAGAGTTTGAAGTACTGAGACCTCACTGTTCTTCAGGCGAAAAAACAAAACCAACAACAAAACAAAACACCTCCAAACTTTGAAAAAAAGGTTTAAAAGTTGCTTTTACTGCTTCTGATAATGGATAAGGTTTGATTACATGTTTTAGGTTAATTTTACTTTAATAATGTTGTATAAGATGATAGCAATGCAAAAACACATCTTTGTGATGAATTCTAGTCTGATGAATTATATCTCTCCATCATGTGAGAGTTTCCAAGGCCTGTACTTCCACCTTGGGATTCTTTTGTCATTTCTAGTTGCTGTGTTTATCAGGAGGAAAGGAAGTGATTGTTCTGGTTTCTTAAAGTAAAAGTGTACCTTTTCTGCTTAAAGTGTAGACAAGTCTTGGCATTTTGTTGATTATTGGCTTCTATTTGATGTGTTTCACCTCCAGAGACATGCTTCCTCCTCTGGGAAGTTTATAATCAGAACTTAAACAAGAATATGATATATGAAAGTCATAAGAAGAGAGGAGAGATATGGGAGTGGGGGGTTGGTGTCTGAATTTCTGAATGTCTTCCAACAAGCAATACATAAAAATCACTACTTCTGTGCCCTTAGTTTAGTACATCTACTTAGAATACAAAAACTTGTGCTGTTGGGAAAGGAGGGAGATAAGAAAGCTTGCATGATGATTAGCAGCACATAATAGTGTTCTGTATTAACAGAACAGATTGCTACGGGGACTACTGGTGAAGTTAGGCTTTTTATTCTCAAAGTTATAATGCTAGCTTTCTATGGGAGGATGGTGCTTGCTGTTACTTGGTTAGTACATGGCATACACATTGTCCTCCTCATCTTTAAAAGCTTTTAGTACTGCAGTTGCTTAATCTTCCCTCTTGAGATTTAATGTGTAATTTCTGCTGAAGCTATTAGTTAGGATAAAAGCTGTAAAACTGATTAATACAGTGGTAAGGCAAAGCTGTCAGTTTATCAGATCAGAGGGTTGAGGATTTTCATCAGGGGAACTGAAAATGATGCATTCAAACTATTTACAGTTATGAGTAAAAAAGTAAAGCGAACTGGGCTAAAGTCAGAGCAAGTCAGTATAAAAAACCTGGAAATAATGCAGGAGTTGTGTATAGCACTGAAGGAGATGGACCATCAGAAAAGGGTGTAAAAGCAGTACTGGAATGGCTCAGTTCTACCACCTTAGCTGTGCTAATGCAACAGCCTGCTGAACTTCTTAAAAATTACTACAGACTTAGACTCTCAAAGAAGGAGATCTGAGATCTGGCAGAGCTGCGTAAGTTAATGTAGGCTGCTTTAGAGCTTGACAGCCAACCATTGCAGTGACACCTGAAGCTGCATCAGAGCAAGCCACTGTGGCTCCTTGGCTGAAGTCACCAAATGGCAAACATCAGCCTAGGGGAATTCTGTGCTGTCATGTTGGTCAGAAGAGCCTGGATGAGAGGAGCTGTGCAGGATCTTCAGCTGTAGGAGGATGTTTAAGGACACAAAGGAACTGCCTCAAGATGGTAATTTGTAGCAACTTGCCCCTTCAGACACCTCTGTATGGAAGGTGATGACTAGGCTCCACTTATTAAGGGAGTTCTGGACTTGAAAAATTTCTGTCTCCGCTTCGTGACTTGTCCTGTGAATATATCTAATGCATTTCTTTTAGAGCAACCACTGATACTTCCATGCATATACTTTAATTCACTCTTGTTTGTATAGTGGCAGCACTTGCTCCGTTTCAAGTCTGGCAAAATTTTTTCATAATTTGGGTAGAGTTGCAAATTGGTTATGATGTTTATAGGAGGTCATTATTGAGATTTGGAATATACAGACAATGTCCAAAATAGTAATCAACTTCTTTCTTTTAGCCTTCATGTTGACTAATGCTTTGGTAAATGCAGAAATTTATTATTTGTAAAATTAATGGTTATATGTGTAATATTAACAGACTGTCATAATTCAGAACTTCAGTTTTGCATTTATGGCACAAATTGCGTATAAAACTGCAGGCTTTTAGGGAAATGCAAAACAGAAACCATTTAGTATTTAAGTGGGAGGGAGCTCTTCTTTTCTGGTGATCATTTGCCACTTTTGGGAAGAGTCTTAAATCAGTATCAGAATATTTTTATATGATCATGGCTTTTGGGGGTCTATTTTTTTAAAATGTAATCTGAGAGGTAAAAAAACCACAGCTAAACAATATTCTTATTTAAAATTAAATCAGTAGTGCACCAGCCTGACAGCTTATTGGATTTGGGCTACAGGCTACTTGCAGCCTCAGGCAGAGAGAAGGAACTATACTGAGTAAAAACATTGACTTAGTGGAATCTGTAGCTCAAAGGAGAGTTCAAAATGACCTGTAAGGTTGATGAAAAGACAATGCCTTGAAAGTATGTCCCTGAAGCATATTCCATTTGTCAGTGTACTTGTAGCTGAGCTGATACTGCTTATGAAAATAATTGCTACAGTGGTCTCAAATATCCTAGTGAGGAGCCTTAAATAATTTCAAAACCAGAGAGTTTGAGGAAGGAACTTGTGGTTGAATGAATTGGATCCATAAGAAAAATGTTTGGTTTTTGCTTGTCATCCAGTGTACTGTTTTAAGCTGCAATAGAGCTAAATTTCTACATGAGAGTTTGCATGGGATAATGTTCTATATGTTTGTCTGAAAACAGTGTTGATAACACAGGGATATTTTTGTTATTGCTAGCTGAGCCCTTTTCTGCTTCTCACCCGACCAGTGAGAAGGTTGGGGGGACACAGCCAGGAAGTTGACTCCAGCTGACCAGAGGGATATTCAAAACCATGTGGCATCACGCTCAGCTGATAGGGGGAGGAAGGTTGGCCAGGCTGCTGTGACTTTGGAACTGTCTGAGCATTGTTGGGTTGCTGGTGAGCAATTAGGTCTTATTTGCATTATTCATTTTTCCTTGCTTTTATGTCTTTGTCTTATTTTTTTTTCCCCTTAAAAAAAAAAACAAACCCTGATTCCAAAACTCTCTTTATCACAGCCCATGGGGTTTTTTTTCACTTTTACCCTTCTTATTCTCTCTCCATATCCATTGGGTGGAAGAGTGAGTGAGCACCTGTGTGGTGCTTAGCTGCCTACTGGGGTTAGATTCTGGCATATAGTTTTTCTGAGGTTGAGATTAATACCAGACCACAAAAGTAAATTTTAACTGGATATCCACTGCTTCAAGTATTAATCTGATAGTGTATGTAGTCTGAAGCTTGTAAGAAATTTAAATAATTTCAGTGTTAATCTGCCCATAGAGGCAAGAGAAGGAAATTATGACCGTAGTATGTTGTTTCAATTATTTAAATTGAAATATTCCTCTCATTTTTGGGATTATTGTGTACCTTTCTTCTGTTAACTGAAATCTGAAGTAATCTCTTTGCGGTCCTGAGTAGTGGTGCTTAGCAAACTGAAAAATCTCCATTCTAATTATTTTCTTTTTTTAATTCAACTGCACTTAGAAGCTTTCAATACCTGCAGGGAAGAAAGACATGTAGAATATTGGTTCCATGTAAAGAATATTGGATAATACAGTTGAAAAGAATTTGAATACTTTTCCTGCTTGGATAATACAGTTTAAAAGTATTTGAATACTTTTCCTGCACCATTTATTTGTGTTGATCGGTGTGTGATTTCATTATGATTCAGAAATAGTCAATTATGGGGGAGGGTGTGAAGAACATGAGTTGGCTTTAAGTTTTGCCCATTTGACAGTCAAATGAATTAATATACTTCTGGGAATAAATGCAGATTTTTTTTTAAGATGGTAACCTAGAAAACAGTAATTGTATCAGTATAGCATGCACTCCCTTTTCAAATGTTGAATGTAAGATCCTGTTGTTGCCTTGTAGGCGAAAATGTTTTCTGTAATTCATAGATTTAAAAGAAAAAAGAGCAATTGAGGAGGATAAAGGATTTATTTTTATTTCTATGTCAAGTGTTGAGATTGGGTCCAGAATGCGATGCGCATGCAAGGTTTTTTTACAAATGCTAGGAAAACCTGAGGAAAAACATTTTTAAAAATTATTTGTTAAAAGATTGAAAAAATACTTCTTAAAAAAAAAAAAGGTAGTTAAATAGTTCCTGCAGCTGGAGAAACTTGGAACTGTTTCCTTCCACCTTCTTGCCCAATCCCCTCTGGCCCCCCAGCCATATTCTGCCAAGCTTTTTCCTCCTATGTAATAGGCCAAGGGGAAGAAGTCCCTCTCCAGCTCTCTTGTAGCCCCACTTTAGGTACTGGAAGGTGCTATAAGGTCTTCCTGGAGCCTTCTCCAGGCAGAACAGCGCCACCTCTCTCAGCCTGACCTCATAGGTGAGGTGTTCCAGCTTCAGATCACCTTCATGGCCCTCAGTCATGCACTGCTTGACCCAAGAGAGCTACTGCTCTTAATCACTAGTGCACAGGATGTGATGGAGTTGAGGAGATAGGAGGGAACAAAAGGTAATAGAGAGGAGAGTAAAGGGAGGTGACCAGGTTTCAGTGGGTGAGGACAGGATACTGCCAGCATCTGTCTAAGCAGGAAATTCCAGTCCTACATGTGGCTCTGTAAATCGGCTTTAGATTTTTTAAATGTAGTATTGTGGTCAAGAATATGGATGATTTCTTAACTTAAACCTACAGTTCTAGGTTGTGATCACATGCAGGCATGCATCTACTCTAATCTTGAACACTTACATCTGGAAAAACGGGGATTTTTTTTTTTTCATTTTTTTAAATTCGTGGAAGAGGACAAGTTGGTTAGGATTTGGTCTAGATTCTGAGGCTTTCTGTGCTGCAACCTGTAATTTGGTGTCTCTAGGGAGTGGTGTCCTTAGTGCAGTGTTGGTAGAAGTAGAGGAAGCACACCACTCTGTCAGTGATTAAGGCAGTGCCTCTTAAAGGCTGGACCTACCTGTTTGTGAACTGTGTTTTATGAGTCAGTCTCTCCCATTTTTTAATCAGCTCTGGTAATCCAAAATGCTTTCCTGTTCACAATCTTTTTGAGGAATTCGGGTGACTGTAATAATGTTCTGGAAGCATGGAGGTGTGTGTATAAACATCTTCAGCCAGAGAAGTGAATAATTCGCTCATTTGCCCTGTACCTTAGTTATTTATTCACTGGTGTGATACATCTCTTAAGACTGGTCCATTTTGCAGAAATGCGTCTTGTCAGGGACTATTGGGTGTGCTTTGAACAGGTCTACTAAACTGACCTTCTGGAGCAATACCTACTTCTTAGGCTGAGCTAGCCTGGAAGAAATATACCTGAGAGAGGATATTGTGTTTCACAGCTTCATTGTCTGAAGGGTTTCTTCTAAATTGGTCTCTGCATTCATGTGGCTAAATGCTGCTCAGTTTAGGCATGTAGGTAAATAAGTGCATGCCTCTATCTCTTATTTTTGAGATGTTTTGTACTTAGGTAGAAGTTAGTCTCTCCTGAAAACCAAATGCAACATCCATAACTCCAGTAAGTGGTAAAAGCTTTCACTGTCTTGATCTAATAAGTCTTCCCCAGGACAGAAGAATAATAACTGCCTGCTCTATCTTCTAGAAACAGTTGAATATGTGATGAGAGACTCTGTATGTGAGAGCATTATTTGGAACAAAAAAAAAAGTAGTGCGTTAAACAGATTTTGCATGTTGTGAACATCCGTTTTTTAAAAAATGAAACATTTGCATTCAGAGAGCTTGACTCTGTTGAGTGGACATCTGTTTTTGAACAATACTGATATTTTAGAGAACAAAATGAAATTAGAAGTTATGCAATTTTGTTGTATTTTTACCTTTGGTTTGTTTCAACCACTTGTTTGAGAACAGATTTCTGCATTGCTATTCTGATTTACTAATTTAACTGTTGGATTTTATTCTGCAGATTTGGATGTGGCTGCTAATTATCAGCTCCCTCTGGCAGTCTGCTGACCAACCATGCTGTAGTGAAGGGAAATTTGAAGTGTCAGAGCTTGGTTGAAAATAAATAATTTGCTGGTTGACTTAATAAAGATATTAACTACTGGCTGACTAGATAGGAAAATTAATTGTCAGTCCTGTTTTTTCTTGCATTAGTTCCTAGGATTTTTGTTTTGCAAAGATGCTAGAGTTTTCACCTTTCTAAAGATTGCAGGAATGCTATAGTTAATAAACAAACATTTTAGGTTCTGGTTTTTAATGTAGGATGGGCAGATCTGAACAAATACTCAAAAATATTTCCAGGAAAATTATGTGTAATCAAACTACATAGAGCTTCAAAGATGAATGAGGAAAAAAATGCCTCAGATACCTGCTATTTTTTTTTCTGCCAAGGTTCAATCCCTTTCATATGTCTCTGTCCATAGATACTCTTTTTAAGTGTAATGAAGAGACTAGTTGCACAGCCAGGAAATAAAAAAGCTTTCATATTTTTCTAAAGTTCATAATACTCTATATTAATGGTTGCAAACTTAATCTTCCTTGTCTTTAATGTTAACTTTTTAATTTGGTGAGTTTCAAGAACAGAAACTTTTTAATTCCATATCTAATAAAGATTAAAAGTGACTTAGAGGGACACAAAGAAGTCACTGTATAGCTGAAATAGTGAACTTCTAATTGCATTTTTACAAGCAACAGCTTTTGGTCATGAACCTGTGTGTTAGATTATTAATACCTGATAATACTGCTGAATTAAAATCTCTCTTTATTACAATATTGGCAGCGTTTTTCCACAGTTTCTCAAGTTCCTTTTTACTCTTTATGTTATATTTTCTTGGTAAAAGCTGTAGGTTTCATTAATATGAAAAACTGCTGCAAGAAGAAGCAGTGTGTGGGCAATGCTTTGTATGACCAGGCCTGAACATACTACTTCTAGCAGTAAGAATAAAGCCTTTTCCCCGGGACTATCATTTTAGAAGGTGCAATTTAATTAATTATACTTTTCCAGTCACAAAGATAAGCTAGCTAGGGCTACCTGAATTGTGTTGTATTACCTGAAGGATTTTCCATTGTAGTGCTTGCAAATCTTTTCTGCAAGCTGATACATGTGTTGCATCAGATTTATGAACAGAGTGAAAAAGAAAAAAAAAAAATTGTGACATCTGGGATTACTTTTTTAAAAAAACCAAACTATTAAGTTTCTGTTATGTACTAAAAGCATGTTAAGGTGGGGACGCAGTCAGTGTTTGCCAATATTATTTAGTGTAGATGAGCACTTGGTTACATGCTTTCATAATGTATGGGCACAGAGCACTCTATGTTCTTAATAATCATATTGTAAGTGAAGCTTAAGACTTTAGAGAAATAGAAAATTCCTTGATAAAAAAGTATATCAAAGTATTAGGGAAGAGGGAAACTGCAAAGACATATTGTTGTTTAACAAGTATCTTTTTTTCTTTCCCCCATAATCTTGTGTAGCAATGGGCCAAGGACTTGGCAAAACTACCTGGCCCAAACCTGCAGGAGGATATCAGACTATTACAGGTGAAAGAAAACATTCCTATGTTGGGTTTACACCACTTTTGAATAACCAAGACAGAGATGGACATCAACAGAATGACAACTGCAAACAATTAGAATTGGAAGATGTTCAGAAAGAGAATCCTTTATGTATGTATGTACATATCTTTGGGTATGTGCCATTCCATTGCAAACTGGGATGCTTGGGACTGGAGGAAAAAGGCACATTGAGAGCCATATAAGTGGCTCATGTTATTGAGCCGCTTAAATAACATGAAAAGTATATTTCCTATGTCTTTAATTTGCTTTTATACTAGATTTCATTGTATAAAGTGTAAGTAATCTAATAAATCTACGTTAGGCTATGTAGTTTTGCCTGAAGAACATTCATCATGAGTTAATGTGTTCTAACAAACTAGAAACCAATAATATTGTTTAGTTCAAATTATTTTGTCCAAATTAAAATTCACATTTGGAAGAAAATGCCTATTCTAACCTTCTGTTTAGAATGAGGCTGTGAAATATTTGATGCATCATGAACCAGGTTGTTCTCTTTGTCAACCATAGTGAAAATTAGATTAAACCTCTAAAACATCTTTAAAAGTTCCTTTTTTTTATTTATGTATACCAGTTAGACCACTTCCCTTTCTTGTTTAATGAGTATTGGATGTTAGTATTTACCAAAATGCCTTCTGTGACATTAGCATCTTAATAATAATTTAATAGAGGAATACAGAATGCCTTCTTGGATTAGAAATATGGTCCCATGTCTTTGCCTGAGGTTTTCAGCTTGAAAAACCTTATTTGATAGAACCTTAAATCTTCGAAAGTGCCTGTGGGGAAAGGACTTGAGGGTACTTCTCAACACTGGCTGAGTATGAGCCAAGGGCACCTGGCCTGAGTCAGCAATAATGTGGCACCAGAGCAGTGACAATCTGCCTGTGGTGGGCACTGGTTAGGTTACAGTTCAAGTGCTGTGTCCAGTTCTGGGCTCCTCACTTCAGGAAGGACATTGAGGGGCTGGAATGTGTCCAGAGAAGGGCAGCAGGGCTGGGGAAGGGTCTGGAGTACAAGTCAAATGAAGAGCAGCTAAGGGAGCTGGGGGTGTTCAGCCTGAAGAAAAAGATGCTCAGAGGATCTTCCTGGTCTTGTACAATTGCCTGAGAGGAGGCTGGAGTGAGGCAGGTGTGGTTCTTTCTGCCCAATAACAAGTGATAGAACAAGAAAAAATGGGCTCAGATTGCACCAGAGGAGGTTTGATTGGCTGTTAGGGAAAGTATCTTCACCAGAGGGTTTGCCAGTCATTGGAAGAGGCTGCCCAGAAAAGTGGCAGTTGCCAGTTCCTGGTGGTCCTTAAAAGGCGTACATACATAGTCTAATGGTGGACTTGGCAGTGTTAGATTTATGGTTGCATTTGATACCTTAGTGGTCTTTTCTAGCATAAGTGATTCTATTGCTCTACAAGGTAGCTTTTTCTTTCCTCCTTCCCTTCCTTTTGAAACTGCTTTTTTATTCTAATTTTTCTTTTTAAATGGTAATGGTATAGTGCTGTTTTAGCTTTGTATTCAATTGCTTTTGTAATCTGTTAGGTGATGTAGATCATCTTAGGGTGGTTTAAATTTTTTGTAATTGAAGTGTGTTTACTGTTGTCCATGCTTCATACATTTTCTGTTCTTCGATCTAGTTAAAGGTCTATTTCCTCTAAAGCAGTATTGACGTTAGTGGAGTCTCTATATAATGCTACCACATTTGTTGTTTCAGTTACACAGAGATGCATGCATTTATTTTATGGATCATTAGATATATGCAGTTTAAGGGTATATTATCTCCCTGTTCCTAATACAGTTGCTTTGTATGTAAATTAGTCTAATAACAAAATGCCTTTCCTTTACATTTGTTTGTGTGTATATTACAACTCTTTAAATTTATCTTACAGAACCATTTTGGATTGATTTACTTTCTTTGTCTCCAGTAGGCTACATTTTTCCCTGGCTGGTATTATATTTGGGTGGATAGGTATTACCTAAAATGCTGCATATTTTCTGAATTAGAAGGTGCTTACAAGAATCATTGAGTCCAATTCCTGGCCATAGGCCATCCCCAAGAATCACTCTGTGTGCCCAGGAGTATTGTCTTCTTGAACTCAGTCAGGCCAGTGATATGACCACTGCCTTGGGGAGCCTGTTCCAGTGCCCAACCACCCTCCAGGGCAAGAACCTTTACCTGATACCCAACCTAAACCGCCCCTGGCACAACTTCAGGCCATTCCCTGGGGTGCTGTCACTGTGCACCCTCAAGAAAAGATCAGGGTCTGCCCCTACTCTTCCTCTCTGGGGTTGTGGAAGACCCCAGTGAGATCTCCCCTCAGTCTCCTCCAAGATGAACAGACCAAGTCACCTCAGCTGCTCCTTGTGTGGCTTCCCCCTTTTGGTTCTTCACCATCTTCATGACCCTCTTTTAGACATTCTCTTATATCTTTATATCTCACATGGTAGTATCCAAAACTGCCCCCAGCACTTGACATGAGGCTGCCCCAGAGCAGAGCAGAGTGGGACAATCTCCTCCCTTGCCCAGCTGTTGATGCTGTGCCTGATGTCCCCAGGACAGGGCTGACCCTCCTGCTTGCCAGGGCACTGCTTACACATGTTGAACTTGCCATTGACCAAGATCCCCCTGGGCTGCTCTCCAGTATCCCAATTTAGTATCATCAGCAAACTTACTTAGTGTACCTTTGAGTCCTGTGTCTTAGTTGTTTATGAAGATCTGAAGAGCACAGGGATGAGGATGGAGCCCTGTGGAATCCCACTAGTGACAGGTCACCAGTGAGATTTCACTCCATTCGCTGTCACCTTTTGTGCCTGACCTGTGAGCCAGTTACTCACCCATCACATGATGTATTTATGCATCTGTGTGCTGGGTGTTTTGTCCAGAAGAACTTATGTGAGGCAGTATCAAAAGCTTTGCTAAAATCCATAAAGATTACATGAACAAGTTCCCTTGATCCAATAGCTGGGATGCCATGTCATAATAGGTTTGACAAGCAGGACTTTTCCTCTCATGAAGCTGTGGTGGCTGTGACCAATGGCTGCATTTCCTTCAGGTTTTTCACTACACCAGAATAGTCATCTCTGTAATTTTATCAGTCACTGAAGTGGACTGTAGCAGCGTGTGGCTGACTGACGGGTCTGCCTTTCCAGGGTCATCTTTGCCCTTCTTGAAAACTGGAACAGCATTAGCCACGGTTCAGTCAGCTTGGACCTCTACAGATTCCCAGAATTGTTCAAAAATCATTGAGAGAGGCCTTGCTGTGACATCAGCTGACTAGTTGACTACCTTCAGATGAATCCTGTCAGGCCTTATAAACTTATAGAGATTCAGCAGGAGCAGCAGATCCCATACATGTTCAGGATTGACTGGGAGTTGATAATTCTCTAGCTCAGGTACTGGGACCTCTTTGGACATCCTCTCTTCATCAGTCCTGAAGATGGGCAAAGAAATCATTTAACAACTCTGCCTTGTCTTTGATGGTCCATCTGTGAGGTGACCATCCTCATCCTTTAATGGGCTAATGCAATTCCTGCATTGGCTTTGCTACTGACATACTTAATAAAACTCTTTTTATTAAGGCCCCCATGTTTCTGGCCTGCATCAACCCCAGCTGAGTTTTGGCCACATTAATTTTCTCCCTACAGTGGCAGCAACATCTCTATTCCTTCCGTATCACCTAACTTTGCTTCCACTGGCATACACCTTCTTTTCTTGATTTGGCTCCAAAAAAAGATCCCTAATCATCCAAGCCGGCCTTCTACCTCACTTTCTTGACTTCCAGCATTTTTGGAATTGCCTGTTCCTGTGCCCTTGGGATGTGGTCCTTAAAAAATGACCAGCACTGACCCCAGCAACTTCCAAAGCATTTTCCCAGGATCTCACTAACTAGTTCCCTGAGAAGCCTGAAGTCTGCTCTCCTCATGTCCAGAGTTGAATTTTTTACTTTTTTCTTCTGTCACTAGAGACTTTGAACTCTACCACTTCATGTTCACTGTGGCCAAGACTGTCACCGGTCTCCATATGGGTCATGAGACCCTCTGTTATCAAGCAGTAAATCAAGGAGAGCATCTTTCCTAGTTGGCCCCTTTAGTACCTGTACCATGAAGTTACCATCCCAGTGCTTTAGGAATCGAAGAAACTGTAGAAGATGAGTAAGAGGAGGTATTACTGACAATATTAAAAATATAACTGGATTTGATCCTTGGTAACTTACTATACATGACTCTGCTTGAGCAAGAGGAGTGGCGTGGACGATCTGTAGTGGGGCCTGCCAACCAGCCTTGGCTTGTAGCAATTTTGTGGAGGAGCTTCAAGATTCTAATTAGATACAGTATTATTTCCTAGAAGCCAGACTCCTAGTGCTGAGGAGCATAGCTCTCATAAGATTCCACTGCCAGGAATTCACCAACCTAGTAATGGAGACTCATCTAATGATTTAGATGAGATTTTGGACAAAATAGTTTGGACTATTGCCTTGGTTAGAAGTTTAAAAATTACTTGAAAAGTACTGATTTTGTAGTAGAAGTAGTATACATTTTTTTACCTTCTTTAACTCTTGCTGCTAGATTTGATGTTTGTTGTTCCTTTATGCAAGAGGTGTTCAAGTGTAATATATCTAAAATGCATTTGTGATGAAGCAACTATTAACTGTAACACCACATTCAACCCCGCTATTTTCTTCTTATGAGGAGTTGCACTCAAAGGTGCAGGTAAAAAATACAGTTCTTTTAGTATGTAATTTATAGTAGCAATAAGTGACTTTATCTGAGTGTGGCAGAAGGCACAATTTAACCAGTTAATGAATGGATAGTCCAACATGAAGAGAAATGTTCTTTTGGTTTTCCTGTAATTCCCTTTTATATAAACAATGTAAAAATTCTGCTTGTGTATATGTTCCTTTAATACTTTTTCCCCTATCACATCTGTAGCTGGAATTGTAGAATTTATATCTATTTCTGTAGGCTTAGTTTGTATAAATGAGAAAGTAAATATATTACTGAAGAATGACTACATCTCTTATAAATGTTTCTATCACTTTGTACTGCAGTCCTAGTAAATTATCCCTTTTTTTTTTAATGAGCAGTTGTTGTAGACAAGAATATTTCTGTTGGTTTTGGTTATTCCAGTGCATTCTTTCTTACAGCTTTCTCTGAAGATTCTAGTCCATTGGTTAAATTTTCTGCTGATTTATTAGATGAGCCTTTGTCAAAAGATGCTGACATTAGAGAACCTGTTTGCCAAAGTACATCAAGCCAAACATCACCATTTTCTGTATTCTCTTATGGTCTTGAAGGCAACCAAATCTCACAGGACTTGATGAATCCTTATGAAAAATCTGAAGGCCCTGCAGAATACACATCTGGAGGGCATAATGATTTGAATGGTAAAAATGGAATTGCTTTCATAAACATTGACTCCTCTGAGCCAGATAGCAGTGATGGAGAGGAAGAGGATGCTCTAGACAAATATTCTTGGATAAGAGAAGCAGCAGGTCTAATTCAGGGAAGACTAGATAACATACTTTCTCAGTGTAAAAAAGACATGGAGTCTATTAATGACTTAGAGTCCCGACTGTCTGCTTCCAACCACGGCATTTGTAGAGAAAGTTGTGAAGAAGCAGGACCAATGCCTTTGGCATGTCCAAACAATAGGACACTTAAATCTGCTGAAGATGAAGCTGCACCTAAAATTAGCCTGGGTGCTGACAGTTACGAAACACAGCAGACAAAACATGTAGTGGATGTTGGAATTGGATCCCCTGTACCAGTTACTTATGTATTAAACATCAGTGATGAAGACACTGACCAAGAAAATTCATCTGAGCTGGTAGTGAGACCTAAAATTAGAAAACAAAATACTGCTAAACAACTGGAGAGAGAAAATCATCTCCCTAGTGATGATGAAGAGGAAAATGATTCCTGGAGGAGAATTGGAATTGCTGATGTCCAGCAGTGCCATCCTGAGTGTCCCTTGAGAGATGGCAAAGATGAGATGAGTTCTGGTGTGTTCTTTCTCTCAAGAATGCACAGTCATCAAAAGAACATAGAAATAGACTTAAGAAGAAATGCACTAGCTCAAGAGCAAAACAATGTTCTAAGTGGCAGTGCTTTTTGGAATGAGTTTGAAGACCGCAACAGACATTCCTTAATGCCCCACAAAGATGAAGACAGGTAAAAATTTTATTTTTATATCTGTTTTAGTATTGAATCTTTTGCGTAGTGTGAGAAACTGAACAATATGTTAGCAAATGAGACATAATTATCAGATTCATATGAGACATTCATATTCAAATGAGACATAATGATCATAATTCAGAATATGATCAGATAACAAGATGACAACTTTTCCATTCAGTTATCCTTCACTCTTCTGGTAAAAAGCCTTTCCTTATGTCTGCAGTCAGAGCATCTTATCACTGAGGAATATTACTTGTTTATTTTTATTTCATTTTTACTGAGCAGATGGAGGGTAAAGACTGAAAGCCTTGTTCACCTTTGAAAGTTTCCTTCTAGGCTTATTCTTCAGAATTTGGGTTTTTTTGCTTCCAAATCTCAGTATTCTGCATGGCAGCCTATTTATGTTCTTGACTCCAGCCTTTTGAAAGAAATTGTTCTTCCTTGTAATATCTGACGAATAACTTGATAGGGTTGCTTATAATCCCTTTTTAATGGAAATTCTTCAGACTACTAGGTGTTTCCAAAGTAGCTATTAATTATGACAGTTTTAGATTTACAAATTGATCCAACCTTGACACGAGAAGCAATGTTCAGGTTTCTCCTGCTTTGAGCTCTTCAGCTGTCATGGTTTAGGACAAATTTGGGAGGAAACTCCAAAAGCAGTCCCTCTAGAAAGCAGATTCAAGTGGCCCCACCCAACTGATTCGGGAAAATGTTTCCTTGGAGAAAAGTGGAAAAAAACCCTGTTCATTTAACGAGAAAAATATTCGCACACATAAAAAATGAAAAAGTATTAAAATTCAGAGAGTCCTTGTTGTGATGTGTAACTCAGCTCGCTCAGTCTCTTATCAGTCCCTCTGGCAGCGTCCCAGTCCCAGATGGGCCACAGGTATGAACTACCGGTGTATTTCTGGGTGTTCAGTCCGGAGCAGGTTTGAACAGTTCCAAGAAAAAGAAAAACCACAGTCCAGGGAACTTGTCTGCCTCAGCTAACTAAAAACTAACTAAAAGCAAAGGAGAGCTCTGTCCTGCTGTCTGTCCATGCTGCAGGCAACACAGTCCAGGAGCAGGAATGTGGAGGAGTGAGTGCAGTTTCTGATAACAAACTGTGCATTTCTTTCTCCTTGGAACCAGTGTTAAAGGTGCAGAACTTAATATCCAGCATAAACAGAATAGACGGTCGGGGATGCAAGCACCATATAGTCTGCCTAAGACATCACCCAAAAGACAAAGTAATTTGGATAAACCTTATGTTGATTAAATTCTATTCATAAAATGTTAGCTTAGAACTCTTCACTATTAATTTGAATTATATAACTGATCTATTTGAGGGTAAACACATTTCTAACCCTATGATAATTTATGGAAGATGTAGTAATGTTTGTGATGGCATTTTTCCTTCTTTTTCTTGCAATTTGCTTTCATCTTGTTGATTCTGTTCCCACTGCATTCTTTACAAGACATGTCTTCTGGATGTTGATGTGGCTCTCCTGTGCATGTGCTTGCCATTCATAAGCTAGCCTGCTTAATAGTATGTCCTGTATTTTTGTAGAGAGAAAAACACGAAAATTAGTTAGCATAAAATCTTGTCCTTAAAACGTTGCAGAGTTGCAACTATGAGAGAACAAAATGCATTTTAAAATAGTAGACTTGGGGGCTTCTCTTCTTCAAGGTGTTAAGTATGGGATCCTGCACTTGGTGGGGGATAACACCCAGTAGCAGCACAGGCTGGGGGCTCACCCACTGGAGAGCAGCTTTTCTGGTTAGGACATTGGGGTGCTGGTGGGTGACAAGTTGACCATGAGCTGGTCATGTGTGCCCTAGGGGCCAGGAGAGAAGTGGAGTCCTGGGATGCATCGGGAAGAGTGTGACCAGCAGGTCAGGGAGGTGATCCCGCTCCCCTTCTTGCCCTAGTGAGGCACATCTGGGGTACTGCGTCCATTTTTGGTTTCCACAGTTGAAGAAAGATAGGAGCTACTGAAGAGGGTCCAGTGGAGGCCACAGAGATGATGAGGGGTCTGGGGCAACTCTCTTGTGAGGAGAGGTGGGATCTGGGTCTGTTTGGTCTGGAGAAGACTGATAGGGGATCTCACTAATGCAAATAAATAGCTCCGAGGCAGGTGGCAGGAGGATGGCACCAGACTCCCTTCAATGGTGCTCAGTAACAGGACAAGGAGCAATGGCCATAAACTAAAACACAGGAAGTTCTACCGCAACAAGAACTTTAGGTTGAGGGTGGCAGAGCACTGGAACAGGTAGCCCAGGGAGGTCGTGGAGTCTCCTTCTCTGAAGACATTCCAAACTCACCTGGGACCATTCCTGTGTCCCAGGTTGGACTGCAGAAGGGGTGGATGGCAGGGTGGCAGAAGGGTTGGATTGGATGATCTTCAAATGTCCCTTCTAACCCTGAAAATTCTGTGATTTTTAATAAAGGCACTTGCAAATGAATCCTTCATTTCCTTGTAAGGTTTACTTTTCAAAAATTTTTGGTAATGCATAATCTTTTCAATTTTTGAAATGCTGCTGCTAGAAAATTAAAATGCCATGAAGGAAGTGTAATGTATTCTACAATTATACCATTGGCTTCCATGATGCACAGTGATGGGTTATTGTAACATGACAGAAAGAAACATGGATTGATTATTTCAAATGTTCTTGATGATGACAGTAACTGAACCAGTATACAGGAATCATGTGGTTTTAACTTAGAATCCCCATAATTTATGTTCTAAAACCTAAAAATACTTATGTTTATTAAATAAATTGTCAATGATTAGTCTGTACAGAGGAGTAATATGTTCACTCTTGAAAGGTGAAATTTTATGTTTAAAGGTTTAAACCATATTTTATGTTCATGCAGAGCTGCATAAAAAGTGGATTTGACATACGTGTCAAACTACATCCTTCAGCTCAGTTTTAGCTTATTCCCAACCCAAGGAGAAATTCACCTTTTGGTTGCTGCAGTGTGAGCCCCCACCTTATATTTTCTCTTCAAGATGATGCACAGCTATTGTGGTGTTAGCATGTGGAAGCTGTGTGGAAAGGAGAAAGTCTTGCATGTTTGTTAGAATCATGTATGTTCGGAGTTGGAAGGGTGGTAGAAGGTCCCAGGGCAGGGTTGGAGGGAGGAGGATCATATCCATTAGCTCAGTCCATTTAATTTTGGACTGTGTGCCAGTTAGGTACAGGTTAGGAGGGGGTTCAGCCAGGGGTGGGACTAGTGTCAGCAAATCCACATGCAGATGCTAAGTTCATGTGCTGTGCTTTCGGCAAGTGATAAGTCTGTAACTCTCTAACCATTAAGTTATGTTCTGCACTCATGCAGAACTAAGCACAGTTAAATCCTGAGTTCTGAAATATTTAATGTTCTTCAGTTGTTTTTTGTTAGTGACTCTAGGTATATCCTTTCCTGGTCTGAATTAGTTTTTGTGTATAAACCTTAAATAGAACAAATTTGATTAAAAGCAAAGGAGGAGTATTTTAAAGTGTGTTGGAAGTAATTCTCAGATTGTAAATAGGAACAACTAAAACAAGGCATCTGAGTATTTCAGCTATATACAATTTCAGCTATATACAGCTATATACAATTTCATCTAAGATGAAATCGTAAAATATATATTAAAAAACTTGATCAAACAACACAAACAACATTCCAAACCAAACTCCCAACACAAAGCCAAAGAACCAAACAGAAAAAAATATTTTAAAAAGTCAATATTCACCTTTAGATGGTGTAATACGAGATGCATTAGACTACATATCAGAATTCATAATAGGTATGATTTCTCTTTTAAAGTAATCCATTAAAATAGCCCAGAATTAATGAATATTATCATTTCCATCACTTTTCATAGTCATCAAAATTGTGATAGAAAAATTTATTCCCGCCTCAAATTAAAATGCTTATATATAATCTGTGTCTTTAACTTATTTATTCTTGTAAAACTTGCAGTGTATACTATGCAGTTTTTCAAAAGCACTTAAAATTCCTTAAATTGAAAGTTCTACTGGCATGCATTTGTACTTTTCAATAAAGGGAGGAAATTAGTGAGTTTGTAGTTGGGGAAGTAACAATACACTTAAACATACTGGGTTTAGCAGATTAGAAAACTATGCTGTGGGTGTTGTGGATTGCTTTATAAAACGAGGTCTAGTAAGCATGTTGGCTGTTGACATGTATGTTTTCTCTAACTTTTTGAAGTCACATAGCTAGTTTGCTTTATTTTGAATTTCAGAAACTATCACTGTAGTGAGTGAATCATCTAAGTGCCATTACCAATGCTAGCAGTAGTTCATCCTTCCTAAGATTGTGCTAGCTCTACTATTTTGTGCCACTGCTGCTATTTTTCTAATCTAGGAGAAATATGTGTATAGTGAGTCTGGTTTCTGTTCTTGAGTTGTTTCCTGTACTCTACATATGTGGCAAGGGAAGAACAAAACATTTTTGCAAAGTACGATGCGTAGAATGTTTGAATTCTTTTTTACAGACTAATTTTCTTTTTTTTAAATAACTCTATGTACACTTGATTTGTAATGCATCTATAGATAGCACAAGATTAATTTCTCTTAGAAAAAAGCTGCCTATATTGAAAACAATGTTGATAGAAAAGTAGGAAATTGTTTTCTTTCCCCTAAAGCAGTGTTTGAATTCATATTCTGTTACTTTTTTAAATTGCAGCTCAGAGTGCAGTGATGGAGAATGGTCTACATCTGTGCTTTCCTATTTTACTGCTGTGGAAAAAGAGCAGTTCTCAAGTGATGAAAGCTGGGAGACAATCTTGAGCAGGGAGGAGCATGACCCTGGTGTGCAGAGGAGCAGCAGTGGTGTGAAAGAGGAGAGCACAGACTTCTGTTTCCAAGAGTATGCCTTTATTTTATTGGCTAACTTCCTATAGCTTCTAGCATCGCCAGTAGTAGGGTATTCACATAGCACTACATAGAATAACATCTAAAAGCAGTTACCATGCTAGCAACAATCATTTGCCTACATCACAATAATCTGAGTAGTTGTATGTATTTCAAATCAGGGAAAATATGGCATTTCATGCAAGCAGTTCTATGTAATGAAAAATACAGAAGCAATGAGAGCATCTTGACATGTAGTGTCAATATGGTTAATAGACTTAATATATTGATTTTAAAAAGCCTGTTATGCAAGTTAATTGTTAAGATATGCATGTTACATAAACATCCTTTGATACTGCTTAGGACTCCTTGAAAAGAATTTGTTTATCTCTCTGCTTTATTGCTTCTCCTAGTCCACTGCTGCTCATTTTCTGCAGCCCTATCAGTGATTAAAGAAAACTTGAATTTCTTGCTTGCTCTAGTAACTTTAAACTTACTTTATTTTTCTAGTCATTCAGTACTCATAAACTGTAGCTGCCTTTGCTATAAGGCAAAATTTGTAGCTGTATACAGCTAAGAAGAATGTTCTTGGCTTTTTTTCTAAGCATCTAATATTGACTCTAGTTTGAACCTTTATAAAGCAAAGGCCACATTTAAGTGTTCTTTCAGCTTCTTCCACTCTTAGGTGCACAGTACCTATTGCTAAGCCGTCCCATTTGTTGGTAATGCTTTTTTAGTATTCTCCACATTCTTGGGTCTTGAAGAACTAGTGTGACTTTAGGAAAACTTTATAACAACTCATCTCTTTCATAACAACAATAATGGAGCTGTGTGCTTTTTAACTGTCTTTGATATGAACAGCATGAAAATGTATGCATCTTTAACATAATCTGCCTTTCTATAGGGAAAGTGTGCCTCACAGCCCCATGACTCTCTGCATCCAGGTGACTTCTGCTCCTCTAGAATATCCAGGAATGAGAGGAGTCTTTCTCTTGCAAGATAGCTTCTCTTGCAAGTAGTAGCTCTTTGCATCGCATTCAGGCCAGGCTTTTCCATGGAGGTTACTCTGGGTGTCAAGGCAATCTTTCTCCTTAGCGCCTTTAGGAACTTGTAGATAAATAAGAAAATGTTTAGTACCAAATTTATTAACACTGTCAGGGATGATGACTGTACTAGGGAAAATTCTAAACAAACTGCTTACTGTACTGCTGGCCTTGAGCATTAGACAAAACTTTGCCACAGAATTATGGGTGTTTACGAGATTCTGAGCTCTGGGAATTTCTTGAATTTTTATGGCAAATGCTTAATTTCTAATCTGTGACTCCGTAGTCTGGGAAACATGCCTGTTTAGTCTTTGTGTTATGTTTGGCTTTTGTTGTTTATATATGTTTGTAAATTCTCTTAGCTTTTTAGTTTTAGCTTTTCATTTATTTATATAAAGGGAGCAGACATTATTGGAGGAAGGTGAAATTCCTTGGTTACAGTACCGAGAAGAAGTAGAAAGTAGCAGTGACGAGGAAAATGAACCAATTTGTGATTTTATACATCTTGGATTCTTCTTGTTGGATGATAATAACAATCTTGAGGATGACTCCAGTGTGAGTGAAGACCTGGATGTGGAGTGGAGGTATGCATTTGATAGTTGTCTGCTTTCATTTCAGAGGTTTTGTAGTTACTATTTTCTTTTCTGTGTAAGATGTCAAAAGTATTTATGGCTATCAGTATACAGTTGCTTCAAGGACTAATAATCTCAGTTTAAATGTTTAAGGTATTTCAAGTGCTATGTATTTTCTAATGAGAGAAAAGGGAGCAGATTTACTAAATCAGGCTGTGATTTGAGAACATTTTGGTGCCCTAAATATGCAAGGCATGGGTGTATTTTCTAATTTAATTTTCAAGTGGAAGTGTAACAGAAATAAGGCAATATAAATGTAATCAGCATTCAAGTCAGTCCTGTTTTATAATTGGTCTTTTCCTCCTTTGAAACTGGTGTAAGTTAGTCATTATAAATCTATTTTATTTCTCTTTGAAATGCCATGCACTTACCTAATATTATAATAATTTTGAATGCTTCACTCCATTTTCTGTCATTAGATTACTGAAGGATATTGCAATCAATTTATTATAAAAATGTTTCAAATACCAGGAATAAAGTGATTGGAGCCACATACAAAATAGTGTAATGTGTTTGTTTTAGAATGGGATAGACAAAAGGCTTTCCAGTGAGAGACATAACACTTGCTCTCTTCTGCTTATTAAGATATAGACTTGAGTGCAGACATACCAACACTGTTGTTTTCTCCTTATGAAGTTATATTGTAGAAAAGCATAAAAGGGGCTAATGCATGAGAGTCCAAACTAGAAGTAAGGCCTATGTTCTTACACTGTCAGGCAATAAGCTAGCAATGGAATTGTGTGACAGGGACAGAAGCTGTCTTTTAAGTGTTGGAGGTTAGTCTTGGTAAGCTTCCTAGTTACTAGTAAAAGGAACAAAGATGTTGATGGTCTGTTAAGTTTGGTCTGCTGGGCATATGCAGACCTGTACATCATTTCACTTTTGCTTGTTTTAAGATTTAATTCCTGAATTTCTAAAACAGAACTAAAAAAGAATGATTACACATGATGTAATCAAAATCTGATTGTTGTAAAACAATCTTAATAGCATACATATGAAACATATTAGCTGAACTTATACCCTTTCACAGTAAAAACTCCCATCAGGATGTTCTGAAGTATATACTGTGGGAGCGTGGTACCACTGTGCTGGCACCAGAACTGCAGAACTGCCTCTGAGAGGCTGGGGCTGCCCCATGTGGGACACAGCTTGTTCCAGCTGGCTCTGGTGGACCCACCATAGGGTGGGGCCTCTGGGAAGGTGCTAAGAAAGGATAAAAAATGCTGAACAGGAAGCAGTGTGTGAGAGAGAAATGAAGATGATGTGGGAGAAGCAACCCTGCAGACGCCAAGGTCAGAAAAGAAGGGGCAGGAAGTGCTCTAGGTGCCGGAGAAGACCATGGTGGAACAGGTAGGGATTTGCTGATGGAACTGTGTCTGGGGAGAACCTGTGCTGGAGTAGTTGATGAAGGACTGCAGCTTGTGGGAAAAACCCATGTAGGAGCAGGGAAACGGCGTGAGAAGGAAGTAATTGCAAAGAGGAACTAACCATGGACAGACCACAACCCCTGTTCCTTTCCCTCTGCCTTGCTTGGGATAGGGAAACTAGAGGCCTCAAGGATGAAGGAGTGAAGTTGAGCCTGGAAATAAAGAGAGGGCTAAGGGAAAGGTATTTTAGTTTTTGTCTTTCTTTCTTACTGTTCAAATCCATTTTTAGTGGCAATAAATGAATAGAATTAAAGAGCAGCCTAAATTGAAAAGGAACCTCAAAAGATCATCATCTGGTTCAACCTTCCAATTAAATTAAGGCTTTTCCTGAATTGAGTCTGTTTTGCCTGTGGTAGTGATTGATGACTCATGGCCCTTTTTCTTGACCCATAAGCTTTTTATCTTATTTACATGTCCAGTTGAGGCAAGGGAGGGAGAGATCAGCTGGCTGGGTATCAGGCTGTTAACAACAGGTGATGTGCAATAATTTGATATATCCAGACTTTATCTTGTAACTATTTATTTTGAAAATAAGACCATGTTTCCTAACCTGTGTTTTTCAGACTACTTGATGAGTTTGGTGATGGCCTAGGACTTGCTCAAGCCATTCCTTACATGGAACCTCAATTTCTCACATATATGGCAGTAGAGGGACACTTAGAAGCTGTGGAGGTATTAAAATATTTTTGATGGTCTTATATCTGTGATATTGTGACATAAATATTTATGGTTGAATTGTTTTTCAACTTAATCTGAAAATCAGGAGAATAAGAAAAAAATACTTTCCTGTGTTAGCTTGAACTTTTGGGTTGGCAAACATGAAAATACATCTTGAAAGTTCTTTTAAAGGGTGTACTACAAGAAGTCATTTATCAGTGCCTACTCCTTTTAGTATATGCATTTATGTCCTTGTAAGGCAAAGAAAGTTACTGGTTTCTACCAGTATAAACATATGCCATTTAATTCTAAAGATTTTTACCAAATTCTCTACATAACAAAGGAAAGCTTGTGCTTGAGTCTATGCCTGTGAGTTGTCCTGGCTTTTTTTTTTTTTTTTTTTTTTTTTTTTTTTTTTTTTTTTTTTTTTGCAAGAGTACATTTGCAAATTTTTTTTTACTCAAATTTTTATTTATGAGTAGAAGACTCTTCTGTGTTTGACTGTCTGTTCTGGTTTGAAAGCAAAAACAGTGAGAGACTCCAAGTCAGAAATACAATTTATTGGGGAAAGAAAAAAGAAGACAAAAATACATGCAATGATACAAAAGGAAGACCACTGACAAAGTCAGAATACAACCTGACACCCCTTTGGCCAGCGTGCTGGTAGCAGTCCAAATTGGAGTGGCAGATGTGGTTGTTGTGTCTTCTCGGAAACCTGTGGAGAGGCTGCTTTTCTGTCTAGAAATTCCTGGATTTATCCAGGTGGGAATGCCTAGCTTCTGCCCCTGGGAGGAGCATCTCATAATGAGCTGATGTTATTTTGAGTCACAAGGTGTGTTCTTAATCACCTGTTAAACAGAACTGGCTCTTGGAGAGTGTTATCTCTGAGTCATGTGGCAAGACATTGATGGGCCCATTAACAGGAGATAAGGAAAACTGTCCAGATGCAACTGCTACTTGGATGGTAATAGGAAACATCTTGATGCTCAGTCTTGGACACTGTCTTACTCTGTGTATTTTAGATTTAAAAAAAAAGTTTTGAAAAAACCCCACCCAATAACGGGCAAACAAAAAACTCCAATCAGGAAAAGATACCACCTGGAAAAAAAAAACCTTTTATCTTTACCTTTTTCTATCCCATTTCACCTGTCTAATTTTGAATATAGACCAAAGCATTTATTATCAAGAACCAGCATGGTTATGGCCTTTGTCTTTTGTTTATTACTTCAGGTTGGTCAATGTCAGAGTGAATATAGAGGTAGCTGAGATCTAGTTTGATGCAGTGTGACAATTCTTGCACTGCAAGAATCTCCCCTGCAGGGTATTTGTCAAAATAAGAGCTAAATGATGTGTAGACATATAATATGGTGTTACAACAGCTGAACTGAATGTTTTGTAGGTTACATAAGTTTAGGGCAGCAAGGGGCAGTTTGACTGCTAGCACCCACTTTAAAGGGGTGAACTAGGCAGGATGTATGTCATAGTGTGCTTGCAGACAAAATACCAAGGGCACTTTGAAATGCTCTCTAAAGCTGGCAGACAGTGGAATAATCATAGATAATGGGGTTTTTTTTTGATGAATATGTGCAAAGTCAATGATTTTCTGAATAAGATTCCCAGGTCTTTTCCGAGGCAGTAGAAGGGGCCATTCTCGTAAGTTGGCAGTCATGCAGTTTCCAGGTTTTGTACATCCCCCAAGGTATATAGGAGGTCATATTCATGATCAAGTATCACGGGGCCTTCTCCAGCTGTTTAGGTTCTTGTTATCATTACTTATTTAGAGACACTTCATTAATTTGGAGAAGGTCTGTTGATATCCCTATTGTAAAAGCAGTGTTTTGAAGCCACATAGAGAAGATTCTTCTCTCTTTCGTAGTGGCTGGTTCTCAGAACTGCAAAAACAGTTTACCTCCTTTGCGCCAAAGCAAGACGATCTGTGTAGACAGGGAAAACTAATCCCATCTTTTTTTTTTTTTTTTTTTTTTATCTGCACATTAGCACTTGAGAAGGAGCCTGAGTTTATTATGACTCTCAAGTTTTTCTTTCTCATTCCTGTATAACAACATTTGCCTAAGTACTCTGTCAGAAGAAATGTGTGCAGTCCTGTCAGAGTGACCTGTAAAAGTAATCCTGGGTGATAATGTGCATGGCTGGCTGAGGAGTATGTTTGTGTCACCAGGAACATAGTGTCACTGAACACCATTAGGAAGTAGGCAGAGGAACTGGTGGTAGAGGGCATGTGAATGTGGAAAAGCCGATTCTCTTATGTAGCATTTGTGCTTGAAAGTAGCACACAAGCGTGTGAAACTTTATGGTGGGCATAGAAGTCTTGGCATATTTGGAATTAGTCAGTAGAAAGTGGTAACTGAGTAATAACAGGAAAAGTTGTATGGACTGTGACCGCATAGACAACACAGGTTTTGAGTAAGAATTCCAAATATTCCCTTCAAATCTCAAGCAGAATGTAGAGCACATACTTTTACACTATGAAGTGGTTACTAAAATTGTTCAGAAAATATGAGTAAAATATACTGTGGCTTTGAAATACTTGAAAGGGATGTGACACAATAAAGCATCCAAAGTTCAAGTGTCTCTTAATTGGAGGGGAGGGAGTGGGAGAGATCTATCCCAAATAATTGTGACATTTGGACAGGAGAAGTAATGAAAATATTAGATACTTGTTTTGAAAACCTATGTTGTAGAGCTTTTATAGCTCTCTGGGTTCCTAAAACTTAATAGAATATATATGTGATTTAAAATATTTTTTTTTCCATCTGTTATAAAGAAACTAGATGGCTGTGTCTGGTTTACTTCATTAGCAGTACAGAAGAGGCTGGTTGCCTCTGCTGCATCAGTGACTTTATAAGTATTTCCTGTGCCAGTTCACAGACGTGAGGACCTCAAACCCTTGTAGGCTGTAGCACTCTTGTTTTTAACAGAAAAATGTCCAGCATTTTGTTTTTGCTGCATGGAGAAGTAAGCAGTCACACAAGCAATAAGAGGAAGTATAGTTATTTTGAAGATGGATCTTATAAAAGTTATAAAACAGACACTACTTTACTTTGAATTTGAAAATGTGGCTATCAGCCTCAGAGTGACTATATGGCCTTGTGTCTATAATGTTTCTTTTGTGTAGGTTTCAGAAGCAAGCAAGCAATACAGTGCTTTCTGTTTAAGAATACTCATGCCGGATATAAACAGAAAAGTTTGACACATAAATAATATTGCAACCTTCTGTATCCCTGGGATCTTACTTAGTTTTTCCAGGTGTAGTAGTTATTCTGATTAAGCATAGTATTTTACCTACTGTTTATTCTCAGACCATTGCACTTGGAGCAAAAACCAAATACAAATATTAAAATCATCTTAATGTTAGTAAGGCAGTACTGTCTGCTGTACCAGAATTTGATGGGTATTAGCTGTAAAATTGGAGCAATGTACTTGTTTTGTAGGGGAACTTGCACGCTGCACTAGGAATAACCCCAGGTTTTCCCTTAAACTGACAAATTTCTTGTGGCAATAGGAGCTGTAAATATTTCTTAACTCATGCTGATCTCTCTCTGCACAAAGGTTTGACTGTAGGTATAAAACTGCTAGTTTAGATCTGTAGTAGTGTGGTAGCTTGAGCTGCCTTGTCACTGTGATCCAAATCCAGGCATGTTTTCAGGTTGCAGCTGTAAGTTCCCTGTAAGTTCAGGGAAAGTTTAAGAGGAAAGACTACTGAAGAGGTTTCTGTACAGTCCAGTGTTTCTCTAGTATATAGAGCTTTTTAATTAAGTATATTCCCAGCATTACAAAAATATCACACTATCTTACACTTCTTACTAAGAGACTATTGTGGCCAACAGTGCAATTAATTTTCAAGCTGATTAGAACAGTAAGTAGTTGTACTTAAAGGATGTGACTAATTCATTCAGGGTGTGAACCCAGTGTTTCTGTGTTCTTGGTTCTTCAGTGCCAGTTTGTGTGCTGCTCAAACAGGTAGTACATTTCTCAACAAATAGAACCAAATATTCTGAGTTCTGTGATTTTAATTTTTTTTTTCTACTGGATATCCTCTCAGTGTCTTACACAGTTGAATGTATGATGTACACAGCAAATACACGCAGCAAATATGGTGTAGACTTGTAGTCTTAAAGATTCTGTTTGGTAAAAAATTTGAGTTTAAAAAAAGTTACTTCAGAGCATTTTATGTGTCTTAAGATTAGAAATATCTACATGGATCTTGGGGTCTTTATTTCTTGAAGTTTACACTCTTAGTATAGCTAAGGTACTTAATATTTTTTGTGTGTGCCTGAATAATTTAATAATTGAGGCCAGGAAACACATTAATGAGGCATTTATTTTCAGAAGCACAATGAAAGGACAGTTTTAGATTGGAAGCTTTATTACATTTTCAACCTGCTGCTTTTTCCTGTAACTTTATAAAATTAACAAATGTTCATTGTAGATTAAGTTGAGACTCTGTCCTCATACTCTAAGAATGCTTTAAAAGCAAGGCATTGCTGTTTTGACCTTCAGTTTCATCTCATTCATTACAAAAATAAAAATTATGAAATGGTTAGTTTAACAGAAATATCTTCCATTTTAAAAAGTAATGCTGCTAGCACTTTCTTTTCTTGTTTGTTTGTTTGTTTGTTTTGTATGAAATGTTACATTTGTGAATAACAGAACTTGATCTCTGCTTACCCCTTTCAGACTGCTCTGGCACAATTGGAGTCCCTTTCTTTTGATGTTGAACAGACTCATCCACCAGCTACAAAAGAAATCATAGATAGTCTGCCACAGATTATTTTCACAGGTGACTACAATGTTATAAAAAATAATGTAAAAGTAATTTCCACAAAGTTTGTAAGAACAAGTTCAACTTTCTCCCATACCATAGATGCAATATTTAAGTATACTTACTGCATAATGCTGTTTTAAGATCTTTTGAATCTGAATATAATTTTGATCCATTTGGAAAAGTAATCTTTAATGGAGTTACTGTGACTGCACTTTGTAACCATTACTGTTGATAATATATGTATTTTAATTTGAGCTTATCTTAGATGTAAAACAAGGTATTAATGCTTTTTCTTCATCATGGGTTTAGGTCAAGAGCAGTGTTGTACTATCTGTTGCAGTGAATATGTGGAAGGTGAAATCGTAACAGAGCTACCCTGTCATCATTTGTTTCACAAACCTTGTGTAACTCTTTGGTTACAGAGAGTAAGTACTACAGAACTGGTGGAGGGTTTGGAGGTGGGGGGGGTTGTGTATATTGTGTATTCTTCTGGAAAGAACAACTTTTAACTCTTTGAAAATGTGGGATGAGGTACCAAGAATTTATGAAATATTATTTGAATTTATGCATTATGGAACCAAATTCTAGTGCAAGTGAAGAAAAAATTATATTTGTACTTACCTGAAGGGCAGTTTCTTTAACAGAGGGAATATTTCTGTAAGGGAAAACATGTTTTCCTTTACTAAGAATGAAAGATGGCTGGGTTATAACTTGTTTTGGTACAAGAAAAGCTTTCTTTACTATATTCCTATCTTGAAGTAAGGACAATGAAGTAATTTTCTCTGAGAAGAGCAAAGGGTTTGCTCTGGCTTATCACAATGTCAGACCCATTTATTGTGACAGCTAAGGCTGGCAGAGGAAATACTGAAACTTTTTAAAAAATTACCTTTAGTAATTCTATACAATATTAGACTTAATTTTCATGATCTGTAATCAGTTTGCTTCCAAATGTTTTAAAAAGGCTTGCATCATGTTGAAGCTAGACTAAAGCAACCATAATTAATGAACTGGTATGTTTTTTTTAGTTGCACTGCCACTCTCCTTTATGTGCAGTGCAAACCTGGACTTGGTAGTTCTCAGTGAGCTTACAGTGTAACACAATTTTCTCAGGAGTATAAGAGAAAGATTAATTGATTTTACCATGGGGGTCATATCAGAAAACCTCTAGCATGGAGGGCTGATGGATTTAATTGATGGGTTTATAATTTTTTTTACCTTGATAATGTTGATTACAATATTCATTTTTCTTGTTATACATGTCCTGCCATTTTTTTTTCTCTTGTCATAGTAAGCTACTATCCCTGAAAACTAGGACAAAATACTTCATCTTAGATTTGGGCTGTAACTAACTTATTTTTAATGCTTGCCTCAAAAAAAAAAGTCCCACCTGTAAAATCAATGCTGTGAAGAAGAACTTGGAGAGAACCTGATGCATTTGCTATGTAGCTGGTGTAAAAACAAAACAAGTCTTTCTTCTGAGTTTGTCAGCTCTAGGTAGCTATGTAGTCAAATTTGAGTTTGAGATCGTGCTATTGTGGGGACCCTAAATACTTTATAAATAATAGCATTTAGCTTTTCAGTAGAATTGAATGCAAACAACCTGTTGCTTTTTTTTTCTCTTTTGTAGTCGGGAACATGCCCTGTTTGTCGTCATGTGCTTGCACCTCTACGTCCCGAAGCAGCTGATGACACTGTTTTTTTAATTTGACTGATGATTCAGCATCTTCTGTTAACATTGCTACAGGACCCTCAGACTAGGGTTGGAAATAAAATCTGCCACCAAAATAAAAATGTAAATTTTGCCTATTTTTTAACTATAATGTGAAAACAGTTCAGTATAAAGTATTGATATATAGTCATGGATTGGCTTGGGTTGGAAGGGATTCTAAAGATGATCTGGCTCCCTCCTTGCTGTGGGCAGGGACACCTTCCTCTAGACCAGATTGTTCCAAGTCCCATCCAACCTGGCTTTGAACAGTTCCAGGGCTGGGGCATCCACAGCTTCTCTAGGCAACCTGCGCCAGGGCTTCACCACCCTCCCAGTAAAGAACTACCTCCTAATATGTAATACAAACCTACTTTCTTCGTTTGAAACCATTCCCCCTTGTCCTTTCATAAGCCATTGTGAACAGTCCCTCTCCATCCTTCTTGTGGAGTTGCTTCAGGGACTGGAAGGGGCCTCAAAGCTTTCTCTTCTCCAGGCTGAAAAACCCCCATTCTCTCAGCCTTTTGTCATAGCAGAGGTTCTCCATCCCTCTGATCACCTTGGTGCCTCCTCTGGACTTTCTCCAACAGCTCCATGCCCTTCCTGTGCTGGGACCCCAGAGCTGGAGGCAGCCCTGCAGGTGGGGTCTCACCAGAGCGGAGCAGAGGGGCAGAATCCCCTCCCTCCCCTGCTGCCCACGGGGCTCTGGGTGCAGCCAGGACACCCTTGGCTCTCTGGGCTGGGAGTGCCCATGGCTGGCTCATGTCCAGCTGTCACCCACAGCACCCCCAAGTCCTTCTGGGCAGGGCTGCTCTCGATCTGTTCATCCCCAGCCTGGGCTGGCACCAGGGATTGCCCTGACCCAGGTGCAGCACCAGCACTTGGCCTTGTTACACCTCATGAGATTCCCATGGGCCGCTGCTCCAGCTTGTCCAGATCCTTCTGGCTGCCATCCTGTCCCTTGGGAGTGTCAACTGCACCACTCAGCTTGGTGTCATCTGCAGATTTGTAAAGGGAGCACTTGATCCCTTTGTCTGTGTCATTAATAAAGACATTAAACAGTTCTGGTCCCAGTAGGGATCCTCAAGGGTCACCAATTATTGTTGATCAGGACTCTGAGCCATTGACTACCACCCGCTGGACACGGCCATCCAACCACTTTTTAGCCTACTCATGAAATCCATTTTCAATTTAGAGAGAAGGATGTTGTGGGAGACGCTGTCAAAGGCTTTGCTGAAGTCCAGATAAATGACCTGTAACACTTTCTTTATGCCCTGCTGTAGTCACTCCATCATAGAAGGCCACCAAATGGGAAAGAATGAGAAAGCAAATGGAAAAAAATAAGCTTGTTTCTGTTCATTTCATGTTATCTGTACATGCACTAGTACATTGGAAGCATTCAGATTCTGGCAGGTGTTGATAAGTTAATTTGTTTTGACCATTAGACAAAGAGATAACAATTTTTTCCTAACTAGCCATAGCAACAGTAGTGTGAAAAGAATTTCCCTCAAGTCAAAGGGAAAGTTCTAAGGGTTTTGGATAAGGTTACATGGTAAACTGCCTCATAAGTTGAAACTCTGTAGATGCCTTCCATGTCATACAAGGCAGAAAGCTCCTGTTTCCCCTTCTTCCCTTATTCTGTGCTTGATTAAACACATGAGAAAAACAAACTCTTCTTTTATAAAGTAAAGCTGCAAAATGCAACTACTCTCTTGTCTCTAAAAAATAACTCAGTATGAACCACATAACCTGCTTATATAAACTGTAAAGTGTTTGGATCAGAGTGTCTGAGTTGAAAGGGCTCTTACACATCACCTGGTTCTAACCCCCCTGCAACAGGAGATAGGTTGTTCCAAACCCCAGACAGCCCGTTCCAGTGCCTCACCACCCTCACAGTAAACAATTTCTTTCCAGTATCTAATCTAAACCTCTCAGTTTAAAACTCTTACCCCTCCTCTTATCACTCTTATCACCCTGGTTAAAAGTTCTTCTTCAACTATTCTGTAGCTCCCCTGGAAGGCTGCTCTAAGGTCCCCCTGGAGCATTCCCATCTCTGGGCTGAACAACCCTAGGTCTCTCAGCCTGTCCTCACAGGGCAGGTGCTCCAGCTCCCTGGATGTTTCTGCAGCTCTCCTCAAGTTCTGCTTGAGTATGTCTATGTCCTTCTTTAGCTGAGGGCTCCAGAGCTGCACACAGCATTCCAGCTAGGGGAAGAATTCTCCATGGGAGTGAAGCAGGGAGGAAGAATCATCTTCCTTGACCTGCTGCTCACAATCTTTTAACACAGCCCAGGACATGTTTGGCTTTCAGAGCTGCCAGTGCATGTTGCTGGGTCATATCAAGCTTTTTATCATCCAGCATCCCAAGTACTTCTAAGTACTGTTCTCAATCTGTTCTCTGCCCAGCTTGTGTTTTATGTTGTACTTGGAATTGCCCTGGCCCAGGTGCAGGACCTTGCACTTGGCTCTGTGGAACTTCATGAGATCCACACAGGCCCCTCTCAGGCCTGTCAAGGTCCCTCTGGGTGACATCCCCTCCCTGCAGTGTGTCCATCACACCACACAGCTTGTGTTGTCAGCAAATTTGCTGAGGGTGCTCTGATCCCACTGCCTGTGTCACTGACAAAGGTGTTCAGCAGGGCCAGTCCAACAATAATGCTGGAGGAATCTACTTGTCTCTGGTCTCCACCTGGGACCATGAAGCCATTGACCACAACCCTTTGAATGTGACTGTCCTGTCTGTCAAATCTGTGCCTCTCCCAATTAAAGAGAAGGCTATTGTGTGGCAGAGAAGTGAAGGACTCCTCTCAGGGCAGTGGGTCCTGGATCCCAGATTGTGGTTCTGTTCCCACTGTCAGCATATCTCTCTGTTTGAGTGCACTGTCCAAGCAGGTTGAAGTCTTGTGGCCTGTTTGTCTTTCCTTTCCATTTAATTCCCTTTTGTCATCTTGTAACTCTTCTGTAATCTTACCTGCAGATCTCTGCAACTCATCTCACGCCTTGGACTAAAAATAGAAACAGATCCCCTTAAAGAAAGTCCTCAGGCAAAAAATCCAGTTCAAAGCCATCCCTTTCTTTTTGAAATCTCTACAGATCTCTGCAGTTTACCTCCTCTGAGGTTTCAGATCACAGCCCTAAATTGTCTGTGCACCATCACTTCCTATTTTCTTTTTGAACCTGCTTCCTTTCTTCCTTTGCAGACTGTCCAAGCCATTCACATTTCTTCCTGGTGTTTCCTGCCATCTGTATCTTACTAACTTCCCCTCTTCTTTCAAACTGCATTGTATGCCATGTTTGGTTTATGGTGCTCATTCTACTTGTTACCAGACCAGTACCCCTCAACATTGGAAAGTCTTCCAAGGCCTGATTGCTGCAGCCCAGATTACCTCCTCTTTTGGTGTCTCTCCTAAATTCCTTCGTATTAGTGAGAAACAAGTCAAGAAATTCTTCTCCTCTGGTCTGACTTCATCATCTGGACTAGAAACCTACCCTCAATGCTCTCCTGTATTTACCTGGACTGCTTGCTGTTGGCTGTGCAATTTTCCCAGCAAACATCCATGTGGCTGAAGCCTTCTATTGGGATTGTGGCCTGCAAATGTGATTCTTCTTGTAGCTGAAGAAAGAGCTCTTCATCAACCTCCTCTCCTTGATCAGGTAATGTGTAGTAGACACCAACCACAAGGTTTCTGTTGTTAGCTTAGTCTCTAATTTCCATCCATAAACCCTTGACTTGCACATTGCTGTTCTTCAAGAACAGCTTTGTGCAATCAAGCTCATTTTTGGCATAGAGGAACATTCCCCCAACTCTCTTTTTTGCTTGTCCTTTTTGAATAGTTTGTAGTCATCAGTCACAGCACACCAGTTGTACGATTCATCCCAGCAAGTTTCTGTAGTAGCAATCAGGTAATAATTATGTCTCATCTTGTGTAAAGAGGTTGGTACCATCTAGACTTTTAATCTCTTGCATGAATTCAATGCAAAGTCACAAATATGTGAGCCTTTGGAGGCTCTTACACCAACAACATTCAACTAATAACACCTTTGTGTTTGCTTAAGCAGTTTTTCCATTTCTCAGTTGGATTTATCAAGCCTGTGGGATCTGAAGTAGCTTAAGTTGATTCCTCATTTTATTTCTTTTCTTTATTTATTTTAATTCCTCACAATTATCTCGTCATTATATTTCTTTGGGTTTTTTTCTGCTTTATCAGTTGTCTCTGGTCTTGCTTTGGAATGAAAGTGTTCAGCTGAAGCTCTCTCTGTGGGCAGTTTTTCATCTGCCTGAGCTCACCAGCTGTGGCTGTTTCAGAATAGTGCACCACTGTTCCTGCTTACAGCTTGGCTCTTAGTGCACTGTTACCTCTGGGGCTTATCTGACAGCCTTGGAGCCTCAGGATGTGGTGCTACTTTTGGCCCTAGCACTTTCCTTGAATTTTCATACTCTACATTGAAAGTAATGTGCCACTGTCTTACTGCATGTTGTCATTTCCCCTCAGAATATATTCCTGGTGCATCAGTATTTTGGCTCAACTTCCAGGCTTAAATTTGCTGGTCATAAGATTGACTTTTTGCAGTGTAGGAAATTGTGTGCTCAATATCTGGTATCAGAGATGCAATCAATATTGTATGCAAAAAAAAAAAAAAAAAAAAAAAAAAAAAAAGAAAAAAAGAATAAAAAAAGAAAAAAGAAAAAAGAAAGGAGAAGACAAAACAGACAAACCACAAAAATCTCACATCCCTTAAAACAGCTTTTCAATCTTCAAGCTAACAAGCTTCCACTTTGAACAAACAGTCCATATCTGCTTAGAACACACTGGAAGTATTTTCTTTTTTTTTCCTTTTAATATCTTCTCTTGAACTTAATTGAAAGGTAGGTGATCAATTTTTTAGGAACAGCATTTAGGATCGGTTGTTAAATGTTTAGCTATTTCCAAGATGCTACCTTCTTGTTGTATTTTAAAGATATAAAAACTCCTGTGTTCTTCAGTTTGTTAAAGAATTGCAAGGTTGGGTTGCACAAAAACTAAGTGTTGCAACAACATAATTCTTCTGAGCATGAAGGAGAATATAGTTTTTGAGAGCTTTTTACTCTAGAGATAGTTTATCCATTTTAAATGAAAATAGTGATAATGAAATACATCTCATAGGAGAAGGGAACTTGTCGACATGATGATATGATTTGATATTTGTGCCCTATTTTGCAAAGCACAGAATTTTCCAAACTTTGGGGGATTTGGTTTTTTGGTGGCACTAGCAAGGCCTACTGCATGATCCTTGGAACTCTTCTTTTTTTCTGGGTTTTTGGGGTTTTTTTGTTTGGTGGTGGTGTTGTTTTTAGAAATCTCTCCTGTTTAGGAATTATAGCTCTCCAGTTTGAATCCTAAAAGCTGTATTAACATTGTAGTGATGCTGCTTGGTATGCTGCACAAATACTTTGGTGTACTCTCACAAAATTCCATTTTTTCTTACTTGAACAGAACAGGGGTAAAAGTGTGGCTTTCTGAGGCTTTTGGACAGAATTTGTCCAATACACGGCTTCCTTGAGTAGATTTTAAGCTGTTAAAGATCAAGAAAATTTATTTATATTGTAACATTCCTATAAGATACTGCTGTTTCCACTGAACAAAATATGTTGCATATAAGCCTATGTTGGTAGGCTCATTCTTTCTCAGAAAGCCAAGGCAAAAACTGAAATAAACAAAATTCAGTCTCCTCCTTGATCACCCGGCTGCTCTTCTACCTTGAAAATACATTATTTTATTTCCAGTTGCTTTTTGTTGAAACAGATGTAATGAGGTTTTGTTGGACACTGAGGGTATACAAAGAGAGCCTTCTTTACACTGAGGTTTGGTTCATTATGGAGTAGGGCTCAATTACTGAATTGTAGAACAGCTGCCAAGGACTAGTAGATAAGGCTCCTTGTCTTATGTTACAAGGAGACAAGTGGGCTGACAGTCATCTCTGCATAGCCTTTGGATGTACAGACCTGGTAATAAAGGCTTAAACCTTTGTTTAAACCTTTTAAAGCTGTTCAGAAGCCTTGAAGTTCCCCTGATTTTTGCTATTGTGTCATTGAAATCCAGTGCAAACTAACCCAAACAAAGCCTAGTACTAGTCAAAGCCCAGAGAGTTCTAGGGTTCATAAGCTCGTGCCACATTCCTTAAATGCAGTGTAAAAAATAATTGAAAATAAAAGTTCTCTTCCCTAGGTTTGAAGCAAAGTTTTTCAGGTTACTTTGGGTAGAGAGAGAGAGGAGCTTATTTTGCTGAGAATATGATGTATTTGGCATGGATGTAATTCACTCCCAAAGCATATTTCCAGGTTCATTATCTTTCTCTTTGAACTTATAATAGAATCATTCCTGAAAAGGCCCATTGTGTTTTAGTGAATTTAAGACTATTGCCATAAGGGACACATTTTAAAGCAGCAGCATCAGAGTTGTTTATTTCATAAAATGAATATGTGCAGCTGTAATAATCCTGCTGCATGTTTTCTTTTTAATAGGACAATCTCTCTATGGTGATGCACTAACATGAGCACATCTGAATTGATACTATGAATGCAGTAGGTATCCTGTTCTGAAAAATGCCAAAGATGGAAAAAGAAAAACAACCCTGGCTCAGTAATTTCAATTTTATTTTATCTGCACATTTTTCACATTTTTACAATCCATGCTCTTTCCCCTGTATTTTTCCTTTTTTTTTTTTTTTTTTTTTTTTTTTTTTTTTTTTTTTTTTTTTGTCAGTGAGTGCTTTAGGATATACATAATAGAAAACAGGAAAATATATTAGTTATCTGAAGTCCTTTGCTCAAGGTGGTACATACAGACAGCTAAGATGCATACCTATTTAGACAAGAGAAGTAATATCACTATGTGGAGAATAAGTCCTTTTATAGGCTAGTAAGCAAAATATGTATTTACAGATTTTATTGTCCTAAAATTCCTCATAATTGTAATTTTTTTCCAGTCTTAAGTCTCTGTGTAGATAGACAACTACTGTGCTCTGAGCCATGTATCATAAATAATTACAGACAGAACAACTAATGATAGTTATTAATAAGTAAGTATGAGGATTTAATGATGTATTGAGCCAAAATGTAAAGGGCATGACTTTCATTTATACCAGAGTTGCTTTGCCCTCCTGAAGCAAAAGAAAAGGCTCTCAAGAAGACTTAAAAGACAATTAGGTAAGAAATAGGAAGGAGGATTAGTCTAGGCGGTTTCTTTACCTACATTTAAATCTCAGTAAAAACAAGTCCCTTTTCAGTTGTGAAGCAGAATTGTCTTTAGCTTACCAGACAGAAGCCTTTGAAAATATGTCAAGGAAGTCAATGAAATTTAATGTGATGGTGAGAATTACGTTTTCCAAGGCAGATTAGGCATTTTATGTGAGATTTTCTAATTGACAAGAACCAAGGGCTAATTTTAGTATTGGAAGTACTACTGATTAGTGATAGGACCTGGCTGATCTTTCATACCTTTGTGTTAAGAAAACCTAAAAAGGAAATAAATTTCTTAATAGGATATAAAAATCATTGATATTGTATATCAAAGTATTTCTTTATTGTATATTGAGTACTATGCTAGTATGTATGACCTGCTAATTTGGAAGATCGTCTCTGTCAATAGGTAGAAGAGTTTCCCTGAGGATGAGTGGAATTCCCTCCTCTTACTAAAAGCAGAAACATAAAAAATGCTTTTCTAACACTGCTTTAATGCTGCAGTAGGAGGATGTCAGCTGCAGAAACACTGACATAGATTTGAAAATGCTTTTTGCATATTCCAGACATCCTTTTATAAGGTGTTAACTTGCTTTGCTAGTCAAGGAAGATGTTCTTGTCAGCAATACTGTAAATAGGTTCCTCTTAAGCTATTTTAGTGAAATAAATTGGAGCCTGCATCCTGTACATGCCTTTGTCTTCTTTATTGTTTTAACTCCCCAAATCACAAGTCATGTAAAAAAGAAAGAAGTTTTGCTATAGAGATTAAAAATAGGATTTAGTCCTCATTATTTACATTAAAGCTTCATGAAACTGTGAGGCTTTTCTTCTGACAATATGAAAAATAACTGAATGGACCAATACAAAGCAAATCTAACATCACACACAAATAAAAAAAATAGCCTGACTAAAGAGTTTGCTCCTGAGCTTTTGGGACATGAGTGAATAGCACCATTTAAACAGAAGTGATGCAAGAGACCAGGGCATCCTCAGCAGTGTTTGTCACTTGCAGATAGCCAAAGTCCTCCTTCAGTTATCTTTCTCTCTATGACACAGCAGGTATCTTTCTTGGAGCTTTTGAAACAAATTTCTAGTTCACCAGGACTTTTGGTGAAGAAATGCCCTTCAGGTCAGTTCACTTCATGCAGTTTTCTTCTGAAAGTGGCCAGCAGGAAGGGGAGAAATTGGAGCAGAAAAAGTGTGATCTTTCAAGTGAATCTAGGCAACCTACAGTATCAACCAAGACCAAATTCAGTTGTAAGTAGAGGGAAGCAAGCCAAAAAAAGGAATGTGTGGCACAAAAATAATTTTGGCAGCCCTGTCCCACAGCAGAAAGCATGGAAGCTCTGGAGGCACTGCTGTCTGGCCCACTGCACTCCCCTAGCTCTTCAGGAAATGTGGAGCCTGATCAGTAAAACAGATTCAAAATCTCTTGATCTAAATCTTGCATGACCTATGAGACAGTTTGTTTCTGACTGAGAGGAATAACTTGTATTTATTGGTGTCAGGGACACAGAAAGGGTGCCAGCGTGCCCTGCAGGTTAAGGGTGTGCTCATGAGACACCCATGACTTACAGAAGGGTCTTTATCTTAAATTATCACTACAGAGTGTGTCACTGTACACTCTCTTGCTCTGAATCATTTATCATATGTAACTGAAAAAAAGAAGCATCAGTTAATTTGTTGATAAAAATTAATTTTTGTTCTGTTAGTGAAAATGGTTTGATGAATGACAGTAATCAGAGACATATTATTGCTGCTACATTCAGTGTGTGTTAGTGGGGAAGTATCTGAAAGTAGCATTTTCTCCTTCCATACACCTTCCAGAGGGAAGGTGTCTCTTTGTGGTCATAATTCAAGCACAGGGCACCAAGAGCATCCTCTGGATGTTTCATTTTCAGAATAAATACATGTTCAAATTATAACTTATATTCTAAACAATTATAGATGATTTTTATGTTTTGTACTTGAGATGCCAGTACTTCTAGCAACTGTTCCTCTTCTGTCCTATGTTAGACATGACATAGTGCATCTGAGGGAGACAAGTAATTTTTCCCCACCTACCTGCTGCATTTTGAAGTTATCAGCAAGCCAGTATAATTAGTTAACTTGCATTAACATTCATGTTGCCTTCTTATGATGTGAATTGGAGCACAATGGAGAGTGCGAGGTAGCCTCAACTCCTCTACAGTACCAGAAGAATAGATGCACTCAGGGAATGTACTGCAATGCAGGGTAGCAGCTTGTCAGAGACTTCAGACAGTATTGCCTTAAAAAAAAAAAAGGGTGGGGGAGCATGTCAGGGCTGATCCAGTTTTTCATAGATTTTTTTTGCATAGTTTCAATGTTCACTGGATAATCATCTGAATACTAAGAGTTGATACCACAGGGCTAGACTGAAGTACAGTATCTGAATAAACTGTTTGGGTTTTTTTACATAATTACCTGCCTTCAAAACTGAGATCATAGTACAACATATGGTGGAATTTCTAGTTCACTTTAAAGCTCCAGAGATCAGTTAGAAATCCTTTCAGGCTTTTCATTATCCAAGTACAAAATATATCAAATATTGATGAACTTCTTGAAGCATTGTGATCTGTCATTATATCATTTTAATTTAAAAACCCTAAAAAATAAATGTATATATTTATATTGGCTACAGTTAAAATTGTTCTCGTGCAGCTTTTTGCAATCATTCTTACAAATGCTATTTATGTCTTCCTGTATCACATAAATTAAGCTTTGATGAAGGTCTAATTCTTCAAAATTCTTGCTGCTCTCTTGATGCATAAAATTCAAATATATTTGCAATTCCCAAATGCAAAACTCTGTTGCTGTTATATGACACACATTCTCATTCAGATGCAAATTAGGTTTTTTCTTTCCTGAGGTAAAAAAGGAGTGAGAGAGCAAAAACGTAGCTGAGCCTTTGTCTGTTTCCTTAGGAAAGTGAGTCTCTTGTCCTCTGTATGTGTGACAATTTGACATAGGAGGTGATGACTAATTTTGCAAAATTTCAGAAGTATAACTTAGAATGGCAGAACTGGCTGAAAGATGTTGTGAAAGTTCAGCTTTAAATTCTAAAATGCATATTCATTGCAAAGATGCTTACATGCCTGCAATCATTTACATTCCTTTCTGTGCTACTTAAAAAGCTAATGGAGGATAGATAGTACTAGATGCTCAAGTGTTAACCTTTCAGCCTTTAAATGTCTTTGTTATGAGTTTTATTATGTTTTCGCAACCATGACCACTATCCATTTTTTTCCTGAGCATCTGTGTAATACAACTGGGAAGTGATTTATAGTTCAAAGTAGGGAAGCAGAAGATTGAAGGCTGTCCCTCAGTAGCTAAATACAGACTGCACTGTGCAAGGGAAAATGAAAAGCTTGGTTATTTTCCAGAAATCTTAGTAGCGACATCCTTTTTAAGGCAACATTCCCACTGAAATCAGTGTACTAAATTAATATTAAATAGATTTACATTTTTCTTCACAACTGTATTATTCAATGCAGAAGCATCTGAGTTCTTCTAAAACCTTTTATTTACTACTACCTTGTGGCATATGCCATTTGTTTTCTTTAGCTATTCATAAAACTTTAGTTTGTGGCTTTTATAATTTTGACACAGTAAATTCTAGAGCACTTGATAAAGCATTAGGGATCATTGTAAGCAATGAAAAAAAAAAGAAAAGAAAGAAAATAAAAACATTACATTTCCTAATGCTTGTATAAAATAGTGTTGGATTACACAAAGCACTAGTAAGAACTGTGCAGCAGGAGTGTATGGTCTATTGGAGACTGAAATGTCAGCAAAATAAATGTATTTTAGGTACAAATGGGCAGTCTTTGCTTGTCAGCTGTCTCAGCATGATCAGATTACAAAGTGGTTGAATGATCTCTGCAGAGCTTTCATGAGGGTTGTGAAGGAGGACAAGGCAGAGTCTTTATGGAGTTTGACAGGTAGCTTTGCAGTGACACTTTTCTTCAAGTAGGCATCTTGGTGCTGGGGACAGAAGGCTTTCTGGCACTTCATGCTATTGCAGTGTACATGCATTTGCTGCACTTTGTCTGGCCAAATACTTGATTTCAGAAGTCATGCTGTAGCCATAACTGTGTTGTTAAGTGTGCTAAATCCTGCAGAGAGACTTAGACAAAGTAGAGAGATAAGTAATCACTAGCCATATGGAGCTCAATGAGGGAAAGTGCTGGATGCTGCACCTGGCATGGGACAACCCTGGGTGTAGGGACAGACTGAGGAATGAGAGGCTAGAGAGCAGCACTGTGGAAAGGGACCTGGCTGTCCTGGTCGGTGGTAGATTTGATCTAAGTCAGCAGTGCTCTGGCAGCCAGGAGGGACATCCCTGTCCTGGGGACCTCAGGCCCAGCATTGCCAGCTGGGCAAGGGAGTGGATTGTCCCACTCTGCTCATTCACCAGGGCCTTTGTAGCCCTTCTATCTGTGCTGCTCTGCCAAGTGCTGCCTGTGCTACAGTTCAGTTGGACATGGCTCACATGGAGCAACAGGGCTTTGCATTATTCCCAAATGTACAGAACGAAGGAGGAGACTTTGCTCCCTGATGTTCAAAAGGGAATTTGGGCCAACACACACTTGTGGAAACTCCAATCAAGAAAACTTTTGCCCTTCCAAGAGTTTTAAAAGTCAGAAAAGATTTTTTTTTTAAAATCTCAATACTATGTTGTAATAGCTGGAAGGATACAAAACCCATATTGTTTAAGAAGTCATTGAATAGATGGGTTAGTGTTTATCATGTATTTAAAAATTAGTACAATTCTGTAATTTCAGCAATGTGATTTTAGAGTAGCTACATGCAATCTAGCATGTTTTTACATCTCTTTATGTATGTACACAGGAGAGAGCAGTGAAAGCATTGACCTTAAGATGAGAGGGTGGAAGCTGACAGTTCAATCACTTAAATATACAATTTTTTGGCAGATGGGGAAAGTTCTGTCCTCCAGCTGTGCATCTCTCAGGTCTGGCAGGAATGGGTACAGTTTGGGTGGTCTCTACTCTGTTTTTGTGAAGGGATTTTGTTACGTGTTGGTGCTGCTTCCTGTTGGTATCATATATGAAGATAATACAACATCACAACAAAACCTGAAAGCTGAAGAATCTGTTTCTGTCAGTTGTGCACTTAAAATATCTTCAAAACCAGAATATTTTTGTGTTTGGGCCTTCTTTGGCTGTAAGTCTGTTTTCACACATTTTTTGTCAGAATAGGAAATTTGAGATTAAAAGTTGAGATGCAATTTTGACCACAGCTGAATATAGTTATGGGTTGCTTTAGCCCAGGGAGATATCTTTTTTTTATTATTATTTTTCAGTACCAAAATTCAACAATTCATTTAAAAGTTGGCTGTCCTTTCTGCATCCCTAGATTTTTAGGTCCACCATTCACCTTCTTCTAACACCCCAAAGAAAGGTAAAAGGCTGTGACAGTGATTGCTAGGGGGAAATACCAAGAAGATTAGGGGTAAAAGAAATCTGATAATAAACTGTAGCACAGTTTCTCCTTGGCATAAGGCAATTTAGAAATAGTTCATGGAACTGAAAAGCATGATTTGATACAAATGTGTCACATGCATTGGTATGTATTATATTTTGCATGTGACTGTAATGTTCTGTTCATTGCATCTATGCCCATTTTTTCTGCATATTTGGAAGTTCTTTCCCACACAAAATTAAATAATTTGTTTTTAATACAGTGCAGATGAAAATACAAAATTTTTATTGTTTGGTTACTGGAACTTTATTGTTGACATTGGTCTGGTTGGTTTTAAAAGAAGAATTTAGATAGACTGTTCTTATATTTGTAATGAATTTTTTTAAAAAATTGAATCAAATCCATGCATGTTTTAACTGCATTGATTTCAGTCTGTTTTTCCTAGTTTGCTTTGGCATGTTAAGTCCAGGCAATGCACTGTGTTTTTATACACTAGACTAATAGAACTGTGCAGGTGTAGGAGAGAAATCATACTGTCCTTATCAGAAACAGTCCTGTGGTGAGCATCATCAAGAAAAGGAAAAAGCCACTGTGCTAAAACCTGGAAAATGTTTTTGCTGCAAGCAATGAAAATGAAAGCTAGAGAGCACATACCTATTACATCTCTTGTAAAAGTGGCAGAAAGTTAAATGCTTTCTAATAACCCTTTGGTCATTATCATGATTCTGAGCACTCAGACGTGTTTGAGGTGAAAACCTTTCTTTTTTGAGTGCAGGAAAAATGAAACACACAAGAGAGGAGGAACATGGGTATATTATTTGTCTTTCACTGTCCTCTAACCTTCCCATATTTCCACTATACTGTACAGTGCATCAACTGTCAATATTGGATTTCTTTAAAATGTCAGTGAAAATGCATTCTGGATTTGAAAAGTAGGTTGTATTAGCTTTGGATGGATGTATTATATTATTTTCAGAAATGGTAAGGAGGAGAAAAATATAATCTTCCTATTAATCCTCATGTGAAATATATTATCCTCAGTTGTGGATAAGTGGGCAATCATCAGCCTAGTGCTGCCAAAAAGGCAGAGAGGAATGCATTGATTTAATCTTTTGGTTTGGAACTCTCATTTTGTATTTTTCCATTTCTCTTACTCTTTATTATTTTGGATTTTTCTCCAGTCAAGAACTGATTTCTTCCTCCATAATTCCTGTGTTGTGTTCAATCATGAGATTTTTCAGAGGCCTCTTGTTTTCTCAACTTTTCCTCTATCCCCTCTTACACTGTCTGTATTTCTTTCCCAGCCACAACAACACATTTCTCTCCAAACAGCTCTCAGAAGAGCTGCCCCTTTAGCCTGTTCCTGGAGGAAGGGAGGAGAGAAGGGGCTGGGTGCAGCTGCCCAGGTAGTGCTGCAGCACTCTGTGCCTGTCTGTTCCCCTCTATTCTGCTCCTGTCTACTCCTGTAAAGCAGAAGGGAGAGGGACAGGCAATGCTGCCAGCACCAGCAGCAGCTCTGGGGCTTCTGTCCAAAAGAAGGCACCTGCAGACCTTGTTACATTTCTGGGAACAGGTTGGTTGGATAGGTGACTCTAAAATTTTCTTACTCTGAAAATTATGTTGTAACTGTGGTGTTTCAGTGGAGTGTTAAATCACTTTGCAGTAAGAGATTACTACATTTAAATGTCAAATCAAATGGCTCAATCCACTGACTGACAGATGTATTTTAGTCAGTAGTGCTTTTATGAAAAAACACTTTTAGGATTGCTCTTCCTGTCAAAGCTCCCAGCCTGAATATGGGTGAGGGAGCCAGATCCCTTTGGCATAGAAAAGGGCTTCTGAGGGGCTGCAGGAGCAAGGGTGGCCCAGGTCAGGCATGGGGATGAGCTCCTCCGTGCCTGCCCCAGCTCAAGAGCCAGTGAGCAGTGAGTGATACAACAAAAACTCCCCTTCAGGGCTAAAGAAAGGATGCAATTCCTTGGGCCATGACCAGCAGCTTAATCCTTGCCAGGGGACCTCCTGGATGCATGAGCTGCAGCATGTGGCCCAGTTTTTGCCTACCATTAACCAGCCTCTTGGTACTTCCTCACTTTGTGGGATGCTTCTCACACTTCTCTGGGATGCTGGGCTGCCCAGTGGGTGGAGAGCAGCAGCTTCCAAAGAGCATCCAGCTGTTGGGAGCCTGGGTGCCTGCCAGTCAGGCAGTTCTTTTGGCTCTAAAATGGAGGAAAACAAGGAGAGAACAGAAAAGGTTTTTTTTTTAACCCAAAACAATAAAAATAATAATTATACATACACACACACACACACACACACACACATATATATATACATATATATATATATACATAAAAAAACAATAATAAAACCAAACACAAATTCTTCATGGGGAAAAAATGCAGAGAGATGTCTAAGGTGAAAATAAAGACAGCTTTAATTATCATTGTGGTTATTTATTTATTTATTGTCTTGCTTATTAGAGCAATGATCCATCACAACTCCTCTCTCAGCACCAGGCAATGGCAGGGGCTGTGGGAGGTGAACTGCTGGTTTGGGAGTGAGAGCTAGTCTGCACCAACCCTCCATGAAACCAGGGGAGGGGATCCTGCTGAAGTGCCTCAGCACCTCTGGTAAAACTCTTCAGGAATATACTCATGGAGTTTATGTGATAAATGTTTTCAATACTGAGAAGTATAGCACAAGGCTTTTTTTTTCCTCTGAGGGAAAAAATAAGGATTTTCTTCCAATTTTCTATGCTTTTGTGCGTATTTCCTAGTAGGTGCACTCCTAGAGAAATAAACATGAATTAGCTTGTAGTAAAACTATAATTTGCATATTTGTAAGATATATGTGAAGTGTTGTCTGGCACTAAGGAATGACTTTTAAGCAGTAGCATTTTGAAAGGGGAGGAGCAATTGTAACCCATCTTTTCTTCCTGATGGAGGTGGTCATGACGCCAGGGTTGGCCTTTCTGATGCTGGCAGCGCCTTTGGGGTAGATGGACCATCATCCACATTATCAGCTGACAGACCTGCCAGATCCAGAGCCTCACACCTCTTGTGTAGAGGAACCTGAGGAGGTGAGGCAGGTAGCTGGAGACGGTTCACCTGCCACCCTAAGCATAGATTTGCCTCTATTCTCTCCTTTACTGTAAGTTACTGCCTTCTCTGTGGTTGGGGGTGGGGCTGCAGGGGGTAGGATCCAGGATCTTGAAGGTTTCTTCTCACAGATGTTCCTATTTCTGTCTCAGGGAGGGAAGAGCATGGCTCCAGCAGCTTTTTGTCAGACTCCCTGATGTTCCTTAACCAGTCCACTTCCCTTCAAAGCTCTGCCATCATCTACTTGGTCACACACCTCACACAGGTGTCCTCTCTCTGCCTTGCTCTGCTCCTGTGGACTAGAGGTGCAATAAACAGCAACAACAAAACCAGCCATGCCTGAAAACAGTACAAAGATCACTGTCCAGCATGTGACAACTTCTCACTGCAGAGGTCATCCCTGCTCTGAGCTCAACACTAATTACTGTGTCTCACCAGCTTGTTAATAGAAAATTATTGGCAGAGGTGGTTTCATAAAGCATATTACAGCACAAACCATCATAATGAAGATCTTGAACAATATCAATGGGCCACAGATAAAAACCCTGACATGGGTTCCTTCCCTAACACATTCACATACACACACTAAGCCCATCTCAGTGTTAGTGGGCCTTATATTGAAATGAAAAAATGCTGTGTTATTTCTGCTTTAAGATTCAATATAGGTCAAGTTCAGGCAGTTTCAGGTTTCTACATAACTGTAAACCATTCTGCTTTTAAAAACAAAATTAATCTGGGAACCTTGGAGTGCTTTTTTTTCTGGTTTGGTTTTTTTCTAACTTCTTTTTTTCATTACAGTTTCATAACAAGTGCTGGAAAATAAACACATTTCCCCTTTCAATAATGAAGCTGCTGCTTAATGCTGATGTCTAACAATAATTTAACCTTAAAAACAATCAAAACTTTCTGCTGTAATTTCAGAGACTTCAACATGCTCATCTGATCTCCAAGGACAGAAAGAATGATTACTATTCAAGGAAAAAAAAGTCCACTCCTATTTTAATTAAAAAGATGCTGTGTTTGTGCTGGAAATTACTTCAAAGTTTGAATTAAAGATGAAATTATTTCCTTTAATCAAAGTTATAAAACATTTATGTTATTAGTGTGCATACCTAAAAGGGACGAAAATAATTTTTTTTGCTTGTTCCAAACCTTTGCTGAGGACTGGAATGTGTTTTGTTTCCCTTATATACTTTTGGTTATCTACAGTATATAACTCACAGGTCCTGTAACATGAGTTCCACATTAAAAACACCTCATTCTCATACCGCCACCAGCTGGGAATTTCTACTTATTTTCCTTTTTTAACCTAATTTGCGCAGAGGACTTTAGCTCTTGTCATTGTTTTTTTCCTTTCAAGGAGACACCTTGACACAATATCTAACATAACATTGAGGTTTTGAGATCCTGAATATTTAGAGATTCTATCCAGACTAGAGGGTCTAGAGATGGTTTGGTGGAGGTGCTGCAGGGGCAGCCCCACTGGGCCTCCAAGGAGTGCTCAGGAGTGACAGCTCTTTTCCCTCATACATCAAGCTCCTTAGCAGCCACTGCAGTTCATTTTTCCCCACATGCAAGTCTTCAGTTGGAAGCTGCTCCATTCAATGACAAGAGCTGTCACACAAACCTGGGCTCTGACTCAGATGGTGTCTGTGTCCCTGCAGTGATGACTCAGGCACATGTCACCTCAGCTCTTTCCTTGTCTGCCTCCTTCATTGCTCTTGCCACTAACCTACACCAGCCCTGAGTGTCTGACAGCTTCCACTATTCCACTGAACACAGGAGGGACTGAGACCTGCACATACCACAGGTCCAGCACAGCATGGCAAATACTATATTTCTTACCAAGAGCTTGAAAACTACAGGCAGTAACACCCTTAGCAATTGCAAACCTGGTAGAAGGCTTCGCATGCTTTTCTTTTACCAGTGATTAGCATGCTGTGGAAAGGTCGGGGGAAGACACTTCTGAAAAACTCTTATTCCAGTTTCAAACAGAGGAGGACTGAGTCATGGGAGAAATAATTTCTCCAAGCCTATACACTGAATTGTGACAAAATCAGAATTAAAATATCCTACCTTTATTCTTCTCAAGTGTTGCTGCTGCTCCCTTTCATCTGTATCTTTTATACTTTCTGCACTGTTGCAGATTTTCTTGACTTTGTGTTTCTTGGTGGTGTTCTTTAAACCAATAATGCAAAACTGCTTCCTCCCTTCACTTATTGCCTCCAATTCTTTCAGGTCCCTTATCTCCCACCTCATATTAATTGATTCATTCCCCTCTCCAGAGTTTAGCACTATCAAAACTAATTATTGTTGCAGAGCTCCCTGTATATTTTGGGCTGAAATTGTGACTTATTAATAATTGCACATCTATTCTGATGAGAAAGCTAAAATATTTGAAATGCTGAAGTAAGGTGATTAACTTTTAAATCAATCTCCATTTCTATCCAGATTTTTGAAGACACCATGAAGTCTCACAACATCATATTTTTTTCAGGCTGCTCAGAAAACTTGTGAGTAAGGATGCCTGTGAAAATGAAGGTGCTGGAGTCTATCAGTGCTGGTCACTTTTTAAGCACCACCTCCTAAGAGCACAGGAACAGGCAATTCCAAAATGTTAAAAGTCAAGCAGGTGAGGCAGAAGGCTGGCTCAGCTGAGCAGGGGCCTTTTGGAGCTAAAGCAAGAAAAAGGAGATGTGTGGCCAAGATCAGGAGACATGGGAGGGAAACAAAGATACTCCTGTAAGGGAGAAAATTCATGCAGCCAAAAATACTGGAGTTAAAGTTGCCAGAACTGTGGGGTGCAATTAAAAGAGCTTTTTTAAAAAATAGCTGAAGAGAAAAAGGCAGCGCTGAGGTAACATTGCCCATTACAGGCTAACACTGGTCACCTCCCAAGCAGGGACAGGGACAAGGCAGAGCTGTTTAATGCTTTCCTTGCCTCCGTCTCCAACACTGCTGATGGGCTGAGGGGGTCCGAGTGCCCTGAGCTGGAGGACCATGAGAGTGACAAACTCCCAGCTGACCCTCAGCCTGTGCAGGTTCCATTGCTCCAGCTGGATCCCTGCAAATCTGTGGGGCTTGATGGGATTCGTCTGAGAATATTCAAAGAGCTGCTGATGTCATCATGAGCCTCTCTCAGTGAACACTGAACATTCCTGGGAATCCGTAGAAGTCCGAGTTGACTGGAAGCTGGTGAACATTGTCCCAGTTCTCAAGAAGGGCAAGAAGGATGACCCTGGAAACTGCAGGCCTGTCAGTCACACATTCAGTGGTGTCATGGGTAAAATAATGGAGAAAATTATTCCTGAAGGTATTGAAAAATGCCTGAAGGACAATGCAGCCCTTGACCACAGCAAGCACAGATTCATGAGAGAAAAGTTCTGCTTGTTGCACCTAATTTCGTTTTGCGACAAGGTAACCCACCTATGGGGATCAAGTGTAACCACACAGTCTTGATGCAGTCTTTTGGATTTCAGCAGAGATTTCAATACTGTCTCTTCCAGGACCCTTCTGGACAAAACACCCAGCACACAGATGCATAAATACATCATGTGATGGGTGAGTAACTGGCTCACAGGTCAGGCACAAAAGGTGACAGCGAATGGAGTGAAATCTCACTGGTGACCTGTCACTAGTGGGATTCCACAGGGCTCCATCCTCATCCCTGTGCTCTTCAGATCTTCATAAACAACTAAGACACAGGACTCAAAGGTACACTAAGTAAGTTTGCTGATGATACTAAATTGGGATACTGGAGAGCAGCCCAGGGGGATCTTGGTCAATGGCAAGTTCAACATGTGTAAGCAGTGCCCTGGCAAGCAGGAGGGTCAGCCCTGTCCTGGGGACATCAGGCACAGCATCAACAGCTGGGCAAGGGAGGAGATTGTCCCACTCTGCTCTGCTCTGGGGCAGCCTCATGTCAAGTGCTGGGGGCAGTTTTGGATACTACCATGTGAGATATAAAGATATAAGAGAATGTCTAAAAGAGGGCCGTGAAGATAATAAAGAGCCTTGAGGGAAAGCCACACAAGGAGAGGCTGAGTGCACTTGATCTGTTTAGCCTGGAGAAAAGGACACTGAGTTACATTGCAGTTACAACTTCCCTTTGAGGGGAAGAGGAGGGGCAGACCCTGATTTCTTCCTTCTGGTGACCAGTGACAGGACCCAAGGGAATAGCCTAAAATTGTGTCAGGGGAGGTTTGGGCTAACTATCAGGAAAATTGTTTTCATCCAGAGGTTGTTTGGGCACTGGAACAGTGCCAAAACCCTGGGCAGTGGTCACAACACCAAGCCTGACAGAGTACAAGAAGTGTTTGGACAATGCTCTCAGAAACATGGTGGGACTCTTAGGGATGATGCTGTGTAGTTGCATTTGATGATCCTTGTGGGTCCCTTCCAGCTCAGGATATTCTATAACTGCATGATTTTTTTTCTACATTATCTTTTCCAAGCTAGAAGTGCTCTTGTTCAAATGTTTTTGGACTGCTTTGTAGCATTTTTTTTTTTTTACATACTTCTAAATTATTTTAAAGAAGCAAAAATCCAGTGATACCACTTAAATGTTAGTTTGGATCTCTTGACCAGGTAGTGAAATTTTGTAAGGCATAGTGCTGGCTTTTACACTGATAATGTAAAGTGTACATCCTCTCTATACATCCTCTCTAAAGCTAACTGCTGACATCAGTCCTAGGTGGCATAGAATGAAATTGCAGGCCCAGAAACACACTACCCAAGGACTTTTAAATTCAGAGCAGTGCAGTCATTGAAATATTGAGAGGTAATGTAATGTGTCTTGCTTTCAAAACTTGTGTATGCCTGATCAGCCTCTGTATCCCTTGTTCCACTAATGTTCTTGTCAGAAATCATAATGCTTTAAATGACCCTGGTGGGCATGGCAGTGAGTACTAAAGCTGTACCTCATGGTGTTTGCTAGTTCACACTTTGATCAAGCGTGGGTAATGTGTGACCTACAGCTAACTAAACATATGGTTTCTCACAGGTCCAGGTGAGTCACTGAAACACGTCTGCATGTCTCAGGATATCAAACTTGTGACTTGAAATACAAATTATTGATTATTGCTTTGGAAAAAGTAGCCAGAGGCAATTAATGAGACATCATATAACTTCTAAACTAATTGATGGCTATACATGATAATTTTCAGCTGAGATGTTGGCAACTTATTAGAAACAGCTTTGAGATAAGATAAAGTGTGTAGGATTTGCATATCTAAATTTATTTCTAATGCTGTCCTTCAGCCTAAGAACAACATACTGGTTTCAGGAAGAAAGGATTATTTTGTCAGAAGTAAAATGCTAAATTTGTCTTACACTTTGTTTTATAAGGTGGATCCTCTTGTCTAAGCCCTGTAATACCCTTGCCTTGAACAATGTATGAGCAGTCTGCCACAGTGACAGCATCTCTTTATCTTTTGGGTAATCATGCCGAAATTGATGCCGGTACTGAACAAGGACATCTGTGGGTTTTCTTAATTCTTTGGTTTTATGTGAGGAATGGAAGCAGAAGGTGGTCCTTGCACTTGTAATAAGCACAATGGAATCCTAAAATGGCAGTGAATAATCCTGCTATCTTTGTCTGATCTCCACTTCTTCACTCAAAGCCAAAACCAAAACCAAACCCAAAACAAAACTAACCTTTCACCAAAGTTGACCCAAACTTAGATATTATTGTCCTCTGCTTTGTACAGCCCACAATGCTGTAAGAAGCTTTTCTTTTCATGTACAGACTGACACACTCACTGCATAGTTTAAGTCCTGGAATATGCATACAGAGGTTGTTTTCCATAACAAAACAGTGCTAATGCCTTCATGTAGTGGAATTTTTTAGTTTTCCCCAGCATTCCAGTTAGCATAAAAAATTTATCAAAAAGTTCATTGATTGAAGTTAAACTACACCCAGGCAGCTGTGATGCTGTTAGTTATTGCAGGCTCCCTGGGGATGATGTTTAGCACAGAAACCCTTCTGTACAGCCTCCCTGTGCAGGGATCTCCAACAGACCCTCTGTTTGCTCTGACTAATGACATACCAGCCTTCATTTGAGGACAAGATGATAAAAGCAATTTTTAAGAGGCAAAGAAAAAAAAAAAAGAGCTGCTGAGTTATTTGATACAACGAATTCCTGAACTGATGTATTAAACCCTATGCAGAAATAGTGCTGGAAATCCTAAATCAACACTTCCAACCTGTTGTTGGATGATGCAAATGCAGGAAAAAGGCTGGTTTAGTATTCCTTTACAATCTAGGATCAATGGAAAACAAAAGCGGAGGACATCCATCACAGTCAGAGAAAACAATACTACTTTTGGAGGAGAAGGAAAGGCTGTGCATTATTTTTTTCCCTAAACACCCTGTGTAGCACATTTGTCATATATCTGGATCAAAGAATGGTATAAAGAGACAATGCAGAAGAGCATGTTGATTCACTAACTCAGTCTTGCCCTCAGAAAAATGGTTGCTTGCATACTCCTGTCTTAGCCATATCTCCTAAAATTGCAACAACTTTTAAAACACAGTATTGACCTCTAGCATGAATAAATCATGCTGCCTTTCCTTAATACTTTTGTCCTGCTGTAACAGTAGTAGTGCTGATGTGGCTAAAGCAGGGGACAGCAAAGACCTGGGATAGCAAAGACCTTGGACAGCAAAACTTCATAGAAGCAGACAGTGCAACATGTCCTTGCAAGGTACATCTCTACTTCAGAGTGGTACTACAGACACTGAGAAAGTAGTATCACTGTATGATACACAGATAATATTTATTATTGAATAAATAATAGAGGTTGTGCTTCTAGGCCTAAAATTTACCTCTTCCAGCCCTCTAACTTCCCATGTCTCCTCTTAGTTTAGTCCTTTGCTGTATCCAAAACAGGAAGTTCTTCTTCCAAGTGAGCTAGTGGCATATTATGCTTTTTGATCTTGCTTCTTATTTGGCACTTTAAAATCTTAATGTTCCTTAATCCTCCATAGGATTGCTCATTTTGCTGCAGAGCAAAGTTTAAGCTGACTGTTAAGTGTAGTTGGAATGCTGTTTCTTACACAGGAAACAACTGGCAGAGAAATTCAGTTTTAGTAAGAGCTTGTGCTGCAGCTGGGAGGACATGTGCTACTTGATTAAAACACAGTAGGTTTTTCCAGGGTGCTCCGTGTATTTCTGAGGAAGAATTGGTATCTTTGTCTGCATTTATAGCAGAGTGAGGGATGCAGTAGATTTCAGGAGGGGATGAAGGTTGTTCTTGGAACACTGTGTTGGATACCAGGATTGCACCTCTAGTTTTTTAGTTTGGTTTCAAGCAAGCAGCATTTTACTTAAGAGATAGTTCTGTGTATAGTATAGTGCAATCTGTTTTGTCCCTGGTGGAAGGTGGAAATGTGGAAAGGCATGGGCAGGGAAGAGAACACTGAGGGATAACTGGCAAATAACTTTGTCAACTAGAATGGAAACAGCTTGATGCACAAAGTATTATTGATGATTTTCAAAAGCAAGGACATGAGAACCAAAATTTTGTGGGTTGCCAGAGTTGCCCTAAGGATGCTGCAGGAGCAGGGAGATATGAAGTATGCTCTAGAAAACTTGTAGGGGGCTGTGGAAAACAGTTGGGAGTAATTCAAACATAGCAGGGGATGTTCTTCCTTGGTTCAAGTACAGAGAGAAAAAAATCAACTTCTTTCTTCCTTCTTCACATAAACTAGACCTTTAGTTGGTCAGTTAGACTGTATTTACTGTAACATTGATTTCCAGCCTTTGTTTCCTGGATTTACTGCCTCATGTTCTTGCAAGGATCAACCCAAAGAACGAACCAAGTTAAAACTGTTCTGGACCGTGTTTGCATGTAGCTGGAGCCTTCTCAGTGACAAAATAAGCTGTGCTGGAGCAAACAAGGTGTTGAGGGTCCCAGGCAGAGCACTGACATGGGAGAAATGAATGTAAAAACATTTGTGCTAAGACCACACAACTTCAGTGTCTTTTCTATAACCAGGGCAACCCTAGCATTCACTTTTAAGTACATCAGTGCTTATTTACCAGGGATCCAAAACATCTGACAGCCACCTTATTTCACATTTAAAAATTAACTTTAGCAGTTCAAGAGTGTTTAATTTTGGTTTGTTTTGCTAATTTTGGATTTCATCTATCATTGTGCAAGGCTTGCTAGTCCTTCTCCTTGGTTACTCAAACCTTTCTCAAAGACTTATTGGCTTGAAATGTTCTTTGCTCCCTCACTGCCTAGAAGTGTCTCACAGCCTTTCCTGGAAATCTGTTAGCTATAAAGCTGTTTAATTCCATAGTTCGTGGAGGCCTTGGTCCCCTGTGTCAAGCACTGGATACATTTAAATTTCAATGGGATGTTCAGTTCAGTATTAACTAGCTTTGCCTCATGCTGCAGTCACTGAACTGTGAATTTTGCCTGCAAAATGACAGTGACTGTAACAGTGACTACAGTGAAGCTTTTATCCCTCATTCCCTGTCTGAATTTGGCTGGTTGTTTCCTCCTCCTTTGTTTTTTTCCCTAGTTCTTTGAATTTGCCTTTTGTTTTTTGGCCTCCCTGATTTATTTGCTCTGCCTTTGGTTTCCCCCTTGCTTTCTCCTTGATTAGGCTTAGCCTCAATTATGAGGTTCACTTCTCTTCCCTGAGAAAGGAAGCAAGAGATTTGGGACTGTAGAAAGGGGGTTTTACACTGCTTTGCATCCTCTACCTGGTTCCGCACATGCAGCATTCTCCTCTTCCCAGCAGTGGTGAGTAAATCCACAGCTGTGGTAGCTCCTCTCCTTGTTGCTGTGTGGCCATAGGGTGGCTGATACGGGAATCTCTCTTCTGCAATTCCCAAATCATACAGAAACAATTCCTTCAGCGTGACCAGAAAAGGTCACACTGAAGAGCAGGAATGTGTCTTGGATTGGAGAGAGACGTGACAGATCTATTAGGGTAGACTTTTATTCTGCTTTCTTTTCCCTCCCAACAGAAATGCAGAAATTCTGCCCTTTTTAACCCAAAGGAAAAAAAAAAAAAAAAAAAAAACCAAAAAAAACCAAACAATTAAAAGGTGTGAATCTAATTATCTAATTATTGCCTTGACTTAGAGTGAGTTTCTACAGGGAATGAAACTAACCTGGCAGGAATTGGGATTGTATGATTTGCATAGGACAAAAACATTGCTTCTTTGAGTTTTGGAGGAGCTGACAGCATGCTTTTCTAGACTATATGTGCTTCTCCAGTTTTGCATATTGACCTTTTAGATTAGTCAACAATGACTCATGATAATTTGCACTTTGAAGGGTGGCAGGTGGCATTTTATGCAGAACACTTAATACTTTTTTTTTTTTCCTAAATTACTTGTCAATTATGGCTGCAGACTGAGCAAAGGTTGGGTGAATACAGTCATTTAATGCATTCCAGATAATTTCTATTTTACAATGCAAGAAACTAGAATTTCCATGTTCCTTCCCCTCTCTTTCTTACTTTTATTGTCTGTTATATTGTCTCTTGCATGCTACAGCAGAAGTCCAAGTAAAACCAGAGCTCCACATTTGTTAGCCAGACAGGTCTGTAGATGCTGCTTTACAGGCAGTGTTGCAGAAGGACCTTTAGTTGTAGCTGGGAGAGGTGGTTGTGCAGCTCCCTGGAGTTCAGAGAAGGTTTCCTTTCTCTCAAGGCTTTTGTAGTGTGGCATGCAATGATAGCAAACTTTCTTGAGGCACTTGCATGTATCACTTTCTTCTTTCAAGACTTAGGTGCTCTTTCAAAAACTGGACAGGAGATGTTACCAAGTATGCATGTTGCAGTCATGCAGTACCCCAAAACACCATTCCATTTTGCTGTAAACTTTAGTGTCATGAGGAGGAAGAAGAATGGTTGGTAAGGGAGAAACATGGCAGAAAACCCCACTTTTACTCTCATTTTGCTCCAATCTTTTCACTGGACAATATTTGTCCCTGAAAAGCAACAGGGGTCTTGCCCTGAACCTTCAAAAACTCCATTTCAAAATGTCTGAAAGGGCCTTTAGTGTGTAAGATCTGTTTCAACCTGTTGTTACATAAGGTGTCTGCAGTAACATAAAATAATAATTTTTTTCAGAAAAAAAGACATAATGTAAAAAGAAAAAGGTTAGTTGATGAAACACAAAAGAATAAGGCAGGAGTGCTGACTCACCAGCTTGCTCTTCTGTGTCCATTTAACCTGCAGAAGGGGGATTGGTTGGATGCACAGCTGGGCTCTCAGGAGGACACCTCAGGCTCCCTGTGAAAAACAGCAGGGAAGGGCCTGCTCTCTATCCTGTCCGTCACTGCAGCTCCAGACACTTGTCACAGTTTTCAGGGAGCAGATGTTCAAGATACCCCAAGCCATTTATTCCCACCATCTGCACAATGTGTATACTGCAGAAATATATTACCTATGTGGGAGCTCCAACTACTGTTAAAATACTTTAAACTGCTGTTTAACTACTGTTCTCTGCTGTTCTTGATTGGTGGTTTAATGATGCTGGATCAAACCCTGAAGTGAAACTGGCCAGTGTTGGAGGAAAGGGACTGTATGACATGAAAGACAATACCAGTGCAAAAAGTGAGAGGATGAATTGGGGAATAGGTAAGAAGCACCTTCTGATCTGCACAGAAGTTCAAAACCAAGTTTCCAAGATGAATAGTGGGGTATTTAAGAGCATTTATTTTGTAAGACAGATCTTGAGCAGTTTATGACTCAAACTGATGCTTCATGTATGTGGATGTTGAAAATCGGGATTTTTTTCTTTTTTCTTTCAGCGCAAAGGTTTTAAGACTTATGTGTCCTTTTAAAATTTCCAAACTGTGCACACAATATTTTGTTTGAGGGGTGGTTGCAGTTAATATTGGACTTAATTATAGTGCAGGTGTATGTTTTATGATGTTGTTGATGGATGTGATGGATGTGTCCTAATTGTGCAGGACAGGAAACCATGAATATAAGGACATGACAATTTTCATAATGAATTACTAAACACTGTAAGAAGTGCTTGACTCAAAAAGAATTTTAATACCTTATCCATAGTAGTGTTGTGGACAGGCTTGGAAAGAAAACTTTAAAGTAACAAAAAGGAGGCATGTTAATTTAAAAAAGTAAGCCTGTTTATTGCAAAGCGAACAACTGGAAGCAAAAGCCTCAGGCTAGTCCGGAGACTGTTTCAACAGCTTAGTAATTGTAACCTAGGGGTGTTTCCAGGGAAAGCGGCTCCGAGGAAAGAGCCGGGTGTCCGACACCCCAGGCCTTTTAAAGTCTCTCTCATGTCCTGATTGGGGCGCTCAGGATCCGCGCGGTGACAGGTCTATTTCTCCGTTGCTGATTGACTTATAAGCTGGTGCAGTCTTGGCCAATCATTTTGGAATTCTCTCCTCCCCTTGGTTGGTCTCTCTTCCAATCTTGATTTAAGTTGTGGTTGTGTTCTGTGATGTAATACTCCTGAAAGTTTCTCTGCCCCTCCACAAAGATTGGCACCCCAGCTCCTCCCCGGTTCCACTCCCCCTTTATACATGAACCACAGTACTGGGTTTTAATATAATTAATCACAATTTGTTACTTGTATTAACAACATTTAACATATATTAACAGCATTTAACTTTGTAACAACATTTAACCTTTGTTAATTACATTCCTAAAAGTTTAAATTTTTATTTTTGTTCATAACAGTAGCAGGAGCAATAGAGGAGGGAGGAAAGAGAGAGCACGCTTACTGTGGTTTGGGTGTTATTTTATATTTTATCATAGTTTTTTAAGTAGATTATCTTTACTCTCAGAAGAGTAGATTTGATTTTTCAATGTGGTTATGGCGCATCTGAGAGCTTTTAAATGATGCTGAAACAAGGGAGTGTTGTGAAAATTGACACATCCCTTTAAAAAATACATTTAAAACTTCTGTGTCTTTCAGGTACTTGTCTAAGTACACATGGATGTGGGAAGGAAGGGGGTTCCTGTTTGCAAGGAAAGTGTTTTGTGGTAATTGGTGGATGAAAGGGGTACAGCTGTTCCTGTAGGGAGTTAGTTAAAAAGGGTAGTGACAAATCAACAGCCTTGAAAGGTCCTTGATAAATGAATGCCATGGCTTGAGTGGGATCTAAGAGAAACATGAAATGTTCTTTGCAGTCTTGAAACCTGAGTCTGAAGGTTATAGAAGCCTTGAAATAACTTTCCATCAACAGCCAGGCCAATTCCAATTACAGCAAGGGACAGTCAGAACAAGGAGATGGAAGACCACTCAATTACCAGATACACTGAGTTAGAATGTTCTGCCTGATACAAAGCAGACTTGTGGTGTAAATGAGCCTTCCCACGACCCTCCTGACCTCATCAGCTTCATCAGCACCAGCAGCAGTGAGAGACACTGACTGAGGCAGCCTGGCTGGGATCCCTGCTAAGGGCTGAGCCAGCTTGGTGACAGCATGACTGGAGGGCCCACTCAAAACTTCCTTAATTCCTGGATGCTACCACATGTGAAGGTGATACAAAACTCCCTAAATTCAGAAGCAATCTAACTGTAATAGCGTCTTTTGTGGAAGAGTTGTGTCTTTAGCTTACAGCATCAGAGGATGAATGCTGTTTTCAGAGGGGGAACTAGTCCATATCTGAAATACTCCACATGGATTTAATGGTGTCATAGTAGTGATAGCAGAATCACACCTTCTCTCCCTTCTGACTCTTTTGTAATGCATCTCTGAAGCAAAAGCTTACAAAGAAAGAAAAACTAAGTGCTTAACTTTGATCTTCATGAACAAGAAATTAGAAAAAGCAGGACACCTAGGATACTTACAGTAAAACTTCCTCCTGGTTATGTTTACTTTTCTGCAAGTGCTTGGCTGTTCTTTGAAGCCACATTTTACTGCAGCTGACATTGGATTTCTGTAAAATCCGTACCCGCAGTTTTACGCATGAGTGAGGGGTGTGAGGAGTGATGAAGAGTGATGGATGAAGTCATGGGACCATCTCGAGAGCAGCTGCCACCTCCCTGCTCTGAGCCAGGGTGGCCCTGACGGCCAGAGCTGGCTGGCCACTGCACCCACCTGCCCTGAGGGCTGGCCTCTCCTCCACAGGGCCTGGGCAGGGAGCTGAAGGCTGAGACCCTTTCCCAGGTCAACCCTGCCTTGATTTTGTGCAGCTTGGCCAATGGCATCACCCTTTGGCTGGACAGCGACACTAACAGTTCATGCCTGGCTTAATTAAGACAAAACCTACAAATTTACATGGATGATAACATTTCTTTATTTTTCTCAACCTATATTGTTGCAGTCTCTTTTCCCCATCTGTGCTCAGTATCACTGAAGCATAGTCCTGTCATCTGAGCTTGATTTCAAATGCTAGCATTTGGACAGGAGGGTATTAGAGAAGCTCTGCCTACTCCTGCTCACCTCTAATAATAATTTGCTCTATACAATTTTTTAAAAGTATGTATGGATATGTAGTGAGATGATAGATGTGCTTTGTGTGAATGGATTTCTCTCAAACAGAAATAATCAGCTGTTGCATGGCTCAAGTACCATAGAAGAGTCCGAAAGTGGAGTTTCAGGATAAAAATACATATAAAATAAAGAAATTGAGAGATTTAAGTGAAATCTCATTCTTTGAGAAATAGTGCCTGTTTTGGAAGAGAAAAATATACAGAAATCATTGCACTTTGATGCGTGACTGAAATTTTCTACTGAACTTGCATGTATTTTTTAACACTATGACAACCAAGGAGTCAGCTGAGATTGGGAGGATTTATGGAAGCAGGTGGGGTATCATGTAATGTTCCATGGATGCTTCCACACTTGTTCTGTTGCAGGCTTTGAGCAGGGATGATCTTTGGGGGCCTGTGCTCTATGACCCCATCCCACCTACCCTCAGGAAATTTAATTGCCTTTCTTTTCTGCTGCAGCAGTGACAGGGCTCGCACCCAGCAATGAAATGCCTTTGATGCATCACCTGCTGTGTAATCAATAGCAAGGAAATTCCATGTGCTTGCAGTGACAAGGGGTAAATAGTTATGGGAAGGGAAGGAAAGGTAACAGCTGTAACATCCCTGGCCTCCTCTCCCCCTGGCTGTGCTTGCCTACAGGGTGACCACAGAAGAAAAATGTCTGATTGAATAATGTTTGCACAGAAACCAGCTGTGAATTCCTTGGGCAGCACAGTTAGGATGCAGTTTGTCAAGTGTATCTTTTGTGATTGTAGCTCTAACGAGAGCTCTGCTGATGTGTTTTTCATCTAGCGAAAACTACATTGCCTTTATTCGCCCTCTGTTCAAAGACCAGCTGTGAGGATTGCACTGAATTGTTGAATAATCTCTGCTAATGCATAAGTAATACTTGATGACTTACATGAGAGTTGGTCCTATTTCTTACTGAAAAAACATTTAATTTTTATTAGGTAAAGTAAAAAAAAACCCTATTGGTAAAGACTACAACTCAATATAGGTTTCACTTTCATTTTGCTGCTCTATTTCCACTCATAATCATGTAAGTTGGTGGCTACCTTCTTTAAAAAAAAGAAGTAAGAATCAAAAACCCAACAACAACAAAGAACTAATCCTACCAGAAACCTCTCACAAAAGATGGACATACACCCTTATCAAATGGAGTAGAGTACAGCTGACCTCCTGCATGTGCAGGCAGGGTAATGAGGAATTTTGACTGGGTGCTTAATTATGAGTTTCTTAATGCAATTGGTGCAAAATGGGTCATCTGCCTTGGAAGGCAAGGTGCCACAGGTGGGCTTTCCACCCCTCTGCCCTGCCCTCCCTACAACACAGACAAGCTGCACATGTGAAAACTGGGTTTGAGAAGCAGCTCTTACCCCATGGCTCACAGTCCTGTGTGGCACTCAGTTTGCCCATGCACTATAGATTATTTATCCTATCAGCCTTTTTTCTTTATAGCTGTATTTGTGCCCAAGCTGCCTGGTTATAGCCTGCTTCATCTACTTATCAAAATAAAATTGTATTTTAAAACTATCCAAACCTTAGAAAGTTGGTGGCTCAACTCCTCAGAATTTGCATAGGAGGGCAAATAAACAGCCATGGGTATGTAAAGAGTTCTAGTTCAAGAAAACCAAAAGCCCTAAATATCTCAAACATCTGAAAATTTAACATCTTTTTTAGCTCTTTATTTTTAGCTTGAGTAATAACATTTACATAATCAGAGAAGAATCTGGTGACAACAAAGTCTTTTGTTCATGACATCAACTGCTGTCAGAGAGAATGATGAAAAAGCAGCCTTTTAAGATTTTACTGAGAGGGTAAGACTAGTATTCCTTTTCAGGACCTGCATAATGCTTCTTACTAGCTTCTTACTGGTTTCCCCTCTGAATAAGAATTAAAGACTAGTGTCATCTATCCAGAATTCTTGCTAAAGGGAGGAGTAAGAACCATACAGGAAAACATACTGTTCAGAAGGACTAGTTTGTCCCTGTACTATTTCTGTACTTTCTTCTGAGGACTTGATCTCCTCTCTTCAGCTTGTGACGTCCCAGATTTTCTGGAGAGCCATTCCCTTTGGCAGTCCTGCCACAGCCAAGTCTCTGTGACACGGCCTGATCCAAATGGCACACAACGTGTCAGCCTCCTGTCATTTTTCCACATGGCATGCTGCAGTGTGCTGTTTATTCTCAAAAACAACAGCGAAAGAAGACTCAGAAATGTGTTTTCTGACACACAAATTGGCCTCCCTTTGGAAAACAACCTTGCTATCAAAAGGGAGGGTGCAGATAAGTCTGCTTGCTGTATGTGGAGAGTCAGCGCCACTGAAGTACTATAATGCCCTCCTCAGTCCTAGATTATGGAGCATTTCTCCAGAAATTAGATAGAAACACAGAAAGAGCAGGCTCATTCCTAGTGTGGCTGTGGTAGTATTTTTGAGGCAAAGCAAGCTTCCCACATGAAGAAATATCTTCAAGGTTTGGCAACAGATTGGTTCCTGTCTACAGCTGCCTTTAAAAATGTGTTTTGAGACTAATTACTTAGTTGTCACATAATGAACTTGTTTAGAAATTTAGAATGAAAGTACTTCATGACATTTTTGTGAATTCTTGATGTTAAAAAAAATCAGTAGTTGATCTGAGAACAGAGGAAAAGCACAGTTGAATAATTAAGAAGCAGAATGCAGAAGTAGAGGGGCTACCTGGCTGCTCTCAGTACAACAAGGCAAACAAGATCCAAGAATTGCCTTGAACGTGCAGAACTGAGCTCTGGTGCCCTCTGAGAGGAGCAGCTGCCAAATCCCCAGTTTGGATTCCTGCTCCTTGTCTTCACACCTAGAACAGCAAGAGGAAGAGGAGAGATGCTCAGAGCTAAAAAGCAGGCCTTTTTTTCCATGCCTGGCCTGGCCATCTGGGATGGCTGCCAGCTGGAGGGCAGTGTTGCAGCAAAAGTCATTGCCAGTTTAGGAATTGCCACTAGAGCAGCTGCTATGCTTGCTTGGGACTGCAGCTGTTGGGATGTCAGTAGCATAAAGCTCTGTTTTCCAGCAGAGCTTTGCCAGCTTTTGGTAACAGCCAGGAGCCTTAATCACACTCCTGGATGGTTGCTCAAATGTTGGGAGACCACACAGTGGTGTGTTATTCCATACAGAGCTTCCATCCTTGGCCTTAGTATTGGAAACAGAACAAGGTCTCTGTATGGTTTTCTTTGATTCATATAAAGGTGTGATGCTTCAAGTCTTGACTGAGTTTATTATATTCCACGTAGTGTTTACCACATAAGCAGTGATGCAATGGGACCATTGGATGCTACACTTAATTTTGCATCTCTCTAGCATCAGAGATGTCCAAGACAGTAGTTGAGTGTTAAAAGCTGTGCAGAGAGAATGATTGGTGTTTTGCTCAAGTCATTGGAAAGTGCAGGGACAGAGCAGGCCCACAGCAGTCACGGGGCCTGGTGTTGTGTGCTGAATTCCTGCAGCACACATGGAACACCAAGCCGAGCACTATTTCTATGTGCTCCCACACGTGTACTTTTTCTCCTGCCTTATGTTGTTGCTGAATATAGTCTGCACAGCTTCCACCGTTTTTGCCATGACTCTCTTAAAACACCAGCTAGATCAGAAAAAAAAAAACAACCCACAGATGTCTTGGAGCCAGCTCTTAGCAGTGACGACAGTTCCCTTCGTGCTGTCTTACAAGTACATCTGGTAATAAGAAATTTAAATGTAAATGCCAGTGAAATCTCATGGGGCACACCTAGGAATCTCAGGAAAGTCTTGGTGTTGACAGGACAACATTTCCTAGGGGCTGGATTAGGGCAGCTGAAGTCAGATTTATTCAGAGACTGTCTTTCAGGAAAAAAATGTAAATCTGAGTATGACTGTGCCCCTGTAAAGATGGTGGGTGCTCTGTTTCTTACTTTCCACATTCTGTTGCTTTCCTTCCTGCTTGCTTTCTGTGCCTTGTGAGGAGCAGCAGGCCTGTCATGCCTGCCCATTTGAAGCATTGCAGTAGCCTATCTGACCTCAAAAGATGTGTCACAGTGCAGCTTTTGCTGGAGGCTATACAATGGATGGGTTATTCTCAATGGGAATATGAGAGTCACAAATCATTTCCACACAGAGACCTGAGAAATCACATTATAGATTGAAAGGCCAGTGGAAAGTCAACAAAATGCCCTTGGGCCTGAGGAAACTTTTGTCCTGGATCACAGAGATCACTAATGTTGAGAGAAATAGATGTTGCATTGGAAATTGTTTTTCTGCTTCTGCAATGAAATATTTTTGTTCAATATAAAAATAAATACTCGCCATTTAGCTGAGATTATCAATTTGTTGGGCCAGCAAAAGATAATGTCCAAGGCTGGAGCCTCAGGCTTACTGATAGCTGTCTCCAGTGAAGGATCCACAGGGGCTGGGGAGACTGACATTCATGAGCTGCTGACTGGGTCCCTGACCATGGCCCACGTCTGTGAGCCTCCTCCCAACATGGGCTCTCTCTGGTGGTGCTGGCCATAGCTACCACACAAAAAAGTTGGGTACACTAAGCAATAGCCAAGTATTAGTTTATCTTTCTACAAGTGAAGCAAACAAGACTTAGTCATATCAGTTTCTAAGAGGAAAGCCAGTCTTCTTAAAGCAGAGTATATGCAATTCATTATTCATTTTAGTGAAACACAGTGTGCACCTTGCTGTGCAGGCCAGCTGCTCATTTATAAAATTGATTATGCATTCTCCAAAGTTATCTCTAGGGAGCAGCTAAATTGCATCCACTACCATCAAAGTCTTTGATATCTCCGTGGCTGAAGAATATTATAATAACAAGGAATAAAAGAAAGGCTATGTTCTGATTTTTGATGTTTGTCAGATTTTGCTTGCCTCAAAATGTTTCAGGATAATGTGTTTCTGGTATAAAAGCTGCCCTTAACCTCACAGGAGGAGCACCCCAAGAAGTCTTGGAAATTGAAGGCTACTTTTATTGTAAAAAAATGTAAGAATTTATCTGCTTTAAATTTTTCCCCCATAATAATCAGGTGTGTGATTCAGATAATACCATATTGACTCTTTGATTCTGTTGCTTTAATCTGACTTCACCATCATCTCTGTGAAGAGTAAGACAGAGAGAGGAAGGACCATTGGTGATGATAACACTGTATGTGAAGATCTAGCCATTTAGTATTCACTCTCTATACCAAATAGCTGGGCATAAAACTGCCTGAACTTTGACTTCACTGCAATTTTCTGGAACAATTTTTTTCCTGAAACTAATCCTTAATGAACTGCTCACCCTCCCCTCAATAAAAGCTTCCCCATACCAGTGTAGGCAAACATCAGAATGTAAAGCAGATACTGCTTACAAGTGGATCATGAAGAAACTGCAGAAAAATTAAAAGGCTGCATGGGTTTTCCCATTTGCTAGTTTTAAATTCATTTAAACCTTTTATTTCACAGTGATTTTGTAATTAGACAAGTTATAGCTATACACCTAATAATCCCTGAGTGACAGACTGTGGCATATTGTTATGCTTTTCAAAGTCATCTATAGTCTCTGGCTTTCAGGAACTGCTTTAGGTGGTATTTTCAGCTCAGAGAAGGGACAGGCCTTTGGAAGGATGCAGGATGCTGGAGCTGCCAAGGTCCAAGACAGCTGCTGGCATAGACACTGTTTTTGAAGGGGCAAATTGAACCTCTTGGGGGGAAGATCTGGTGCTACCTCCATGCTTAGCCAAGTGTCTCCCACACATTTCTGGGTTAAGCACATCTGTAAGCCTCAAAATGGACATTTCTCCTATTCAGTAGCCAGAGCCAGAACTGAGTCTGCAGGGAGGTAATTTACCTTGTTCCAAGGCCTTTCCCTGCAGCCCTAAAAGCCAAAGTCCCAAGTGCTGGACAAGGACTTTTCTCTCTGCTCCACCCTATTGTGAAAATACAGCCTTCATGGGGCTGGAGGATGTACTCTAGTGACTGATATAAACACCTACGGGGTGCTTAGACTGCTTATTTTATCCCTCCACCCCTGCCTGAGGAACAGCCCTGACCACCTGCTACTTTCAACCAGCACATCTGCAGCTCTTTCACAAGAGACAGTTTCAGCCTTGTGGGGTCAGAGTGTGAAATGTGACTGCTGCTGTGAGCTGCACCCTGAGGAAATGCATGAGAACTCCCTCAGACCTAAAACTTCTCTGTGTGCTCTCTTGTGCTGGTTTGGCCGGGGTAGAGATAATTTTCTTCACAGTAGTTTTCTATTTGTGGTGAAAACAGAATTGATAACACAAGGATGTTTTAGTTATTGCTGAGCAGGGCTGGCACTGAGGCAAGGACTTTCCTGCCTCTCATACCACTCCAGCAGTGATCAGGCTGGGAGTGCACAAGCACTTAGGAGGGGTTTTTCCATAGTTTTCCTGTTTAAATATTGGTGCTGTATTAAAAAAAAAAAAAAAAAAAAAAAAAAAAAAAAGGAAAAAAGGCATGCTAAGGTTCAGAGAGCTTGACAAAGCCCCTGGGCCTGATCCACCTGAAGTATTGGGGAAAGACAGAAAGTCAAGGTATCTATCTCTCTGTAAATCAGATGCAGAGCACAAAAATTACCCCTGTTCAGGCCCAGACTTTAGATAACTGACCCTCTGGGTCCATAGCTGTGAGTGAATGGAGCTGTCTAGCTCCATCATATTCCAAGGTTCTCTAATTATATTTAGCTAGATCTAGGTCACTGCATTCTTTTAGTTTCAGACTCAGGGCAATAGAGTAGTGGAAAGGACTTTTGAATGCACACGGCTGTAGGTTTAGTTAAGTGAAAGTCTTTATGACCATTGGGGGTAAGGGCTTAGTATGTTATAGGGGCTGTGACTTCCATGCCTTACTGTTAACAGGATGGGCTTTCATAGCTACTGACTGCAGACTAAATTTTAGCAACTGGATTATCCTACTAACCCTTCTCTGTACTTTCTCTTTAGCAAATTGCACTTGGCAGTGCAAGCTTTTAAGATAGAAAGTAGAAAAATATTTCAATATACTCGAGGTGCTTCTAATGCAGTATCATTTTTCTTTCAGCTGTCAGAGAATTAATCCATCATGAGTTGGAAATGTCTCTTGAAGATACATGCGTCTTCCCATTACAGCATGGTCAAATGCTAGCCTGTTCCTTTGAGGATTCTTTTGAAGATTCTAAGCTAGTTAGTAGCTTGATTTTTCTCTCCCCTGACTTCTTTTTGCAGCAGATTAGGCCATTGAAAGCTATAGGAACTTAGCTGTTAGAAAAATAGAGCACAGTGTCTCATTATTCTGTATTCTCAAGACAGAGCAGTTTCTTTAGTCCTGATGCATTTCTGCACAGTTTAGCGGCAGTGCCTTTAGTGTAGCAGACCTGCAAGGAACAGAGGGTGATGGAGCAGAGGATTACTGATGAAATTGCATCAAAGACCTCTGTGTGTTGCAGTGTTAGTGGTGTGCGCATGTGTCATTGACTTGTGTATTTTCTGTGGTTATCTGTATCATGTCCCTTGAGGTGTAAAGTGTACAGTTGTAATCCAGACCATATCAGTGAGGTTTCTGTATTTTTGCATTTTCTAATGGCTGGAACAAGAATTCAAGGAGGACTGAACAGTAGCTGCAGTGTGCGATGGAGACAGTCCTTTAAACAGTTTTCATATCAGGAACTTATCTGAGGAGAAAGTTCTGGCCCTGGTGAAACTTCATACTCAGTGATCTGTAATGGCCCTTGTGCTCTACACTAAGTGCATCTTATTGCAGATTTCCTCAGACCTCTTTTTAGGGGGTAGATCTATCAAAGATCTTAAATATGGCAATACTTGGCTTTTGATCCCTCTGCGGTCCTGGGCTAAGTTAAGCTTCCAGTGTGGAGCTGGTGGAAACATAGGGATCTAGGAGAACATTTATGGAAGTCAGCAGACCCAGTGTGCCTCTAAATTTGAATATGCTGAACCCCCCCCCCCCCCAAAAAAAAAAAAAACAAAAACAAACAAACAAACAAACAAACAAACAAAAAAAAAAACCAAAAAAAAACCACTTCCCAAAACAACTCTCTCCCTCCCTGCTTTTCCACAAATTCCCTGCATCACCAGGCAGGCACATTCTTCTGCTTGGCGTCTTCAGATGTGAGCCTCTTCACTGTCTCTGAACAAGATTAATCTCTCCCTCATTTAACAACATTGGCATTTCTGCCAAACATCAAGAGAGGATTGTATCAAAACATCTTTGCATGCAAAGTATTTGGATCTAAAAGGGAGAAAAAGAACTGATCCAGCTTTGACATACAAATGCTGGCTGTCTAGAAAAATAACCCCAAAACAGCACTGCTATCCAGGATCAAAACTTCTGTGCCCAAGTATCTTCTGTGTGGACTTTTGCCAGCTGTACAATACCTGCAACATTAGGGCTCAGAAGTCAGCAAGACATAAAAAGTCCCAAGTGAAGAACTTGAGCTGAAATATAAAATAAGGTATTATGGTCACCTGGGAAATGGGGAGTATCTACCTTGGAGCATTTTCTTACTGCAGGCCATGAGGTTTGTTAGGATAAAATGTGCCTCCACAGCTAAATTTGACATCTCAAGAATAGGGAAATGCTGTGATCTGCCGTTTAAAGTGGTCTTTGTACACCAGTGTCCTTTGGGATCTTGTGAGAAGTCTTAATCAACTAAATATTTTCAACAGTAAGTCTTTCATCTGTACTTCTAAACTGGAGAAACTGTAGGACTGTTCAAAGGCCCTGATCTCCTCCAAGGCTCCTTTCTTTAGCCTCATTTTGACTTCACTGCAGTGACACTTCAAATGAGGAAATCTGATGACCCTGCGCTGCTCAGTGTTTGGCAGTCGCAGGTTTTCAAACAACATACTTCTCTTATTTGGAGGCCAGGCATCACTGAGCAGAACAGATCTAGCTGCAGTAACTCTTTCTAAAATAATCCTGCTAATAAATTAGTCTCACCAGAATTGTACCAGACCTGTGTGCAATCCCATGCTGTGCTGTCTTCTGTTCCAACATACACTGGGGAAATTCAGCAAATGAGCTTTGGACTTACACCTCATCCATTCACGATTACTGGGAGGTGGTGGGGAAAAACACCCCAAAGGATTTGTAAAAGGGAACAACTGTATTCTATCAGAAGAAAAATTGACACAAACCCCAGGTACCTCAGTCCCACTTAGGAACCAGAGCTGTAAAATGCCTTATGTGCAATAAACTTCTTCAGTCAGGCACTATGTCTTGCAAATCACAGTGCTGTGCCAGTGTGCAGTGCTTAACTACTGTGTAAGGTGCAGGTACCCAAAATCCCATATTTCTACCTGATTTTGGGTCTTCAAACAAGGTGCACCTGCAGGGAGCATTAGGCTCCTCATTAGTGGAAGAAGTTCTTCATATAGGGGTATTCATACTTTATGTTACCAACAGGATCTTAAAACATTAGTTTGCATTTTTTAAAGCATAATAATAAAAAGTTCTCAGCCCATTTCAACATCTCCTTTCCCTTGTCCTTGCTTGTTACTCTTTGCTTCAATTTCTTCTGATATGAAAAAGGTAAACAAAAGTAATGCAAAACTGTGAGGATCATACAGAGATTATCTCCAGAAATTTCAAAAAAAATCAAATCAAATTGGGTCTCCCCCTGCTGTGTGAAACAGAGTATTTTGAATTGTGCCTATTCCCAAAAGCAATGTTACTAGAGTTGGTCTTCCACTTGATTACAGAAGCAAATGAAGAAACACAGTTTGTAAATATCAAATAAAATGAGACCGCTTGATACAAATATTTTACATTTATTGGAAGAGTACAGTAAAACGTGGACTGCAGACTCATTAGTGGTAAGTGGTCCAAAGGAGAAGACAAAGGACTATTCAAAAAGGTCTGCAATTTACAAGAATACTGAAAATCTCTTACATAACAGCCTACGAAAATAAAAAGTTAGCTTGAGTTCTAAAGTGTAACTTTAAAGTATATAAAAAAATCGGCAAATAAATAAAGTTAAAATGCAGATCTATTTAAAATTATAAAGGACTGACAACTGGCAACTGTATAACATAGTTATCATTTTCAGACTTGACTAAAAGCCAGATAAACTCACAAATGTTGTTTCTTTTTTTTTTTTTTAATTTATTTTACATGTACTTTAGGGAAGAAGGACCCATTTCCAGTGTTATGTATTATCGATCTGTTTCGCAAATATATTATTTTTAAACAACAAAGAGCATAAAAGGTGCTTTACCTGATATTGCTGGTGTGTATTTTGGCACAAAATTGAGAACTGGATACCTAAAGACATCTGCAAATGGCATCTGTGCCCACTCAAGGCTACTGGTGACAAAAGTCTGGCTTGTGATGACAGGCCAGTGAAGTGAATTTCCCTCCTTCCCTAACACCCTTGCTCTGTCTCCAGCTGCCAACAGTTACACAAAGGAAAAGCAACATATGCAATTTTAAAATCAGCAGTCCTACAACTCCAGCCCAAGTTTCATCCCTGGAAGTCCTTTAATAGAAGGTACAGGGCAGGTGTTTAATGCAGGCTTTCACTCCTCAATATTTCTCTCCAGGAGTCTGCCTGCCTATTGTGTCCTATGTGATGAACCTCTGTCATGTGTTTTTTTCCTATTACATGCTTTCAGTATTTTAGTGAAAATTAAGTGGGAAGCTTGGTGAAAAACAAATAAACTTGTGATTTACAATGGTACAATTAACACTGGAAACAGACATGTAAACAGATGTTTCAGCTGAGACCCAGTGCAAGATCAGTTCCCTGTACACAACAATAATACTTATCTTGTGGAATTGCAGGTCTCAGCACTTCACAGTGGTGGGGGTGTATAATTATTTCTGTAAGTAAATGTTGTATGACATAGTGAATTCAAATTTCTGAAAGCAAAATGATGACAATTAACACTGTCTGAAAAGGTCTGTTAAGAAGAAGGAAGTTCACAATAAGGCTTAGGTGGAATTACATAATTGCTGTTGATTTTGAAAATACTGTTCCAATATGGCCTGACAGCAAAATGTCAAGGAGCGTATTTAGTATTTAATTCTCCCTATGTGTAGCAGGATGTTCCATTACTGTATTGTAAACCAGACAGTAACAAATGTTGTTCCTCTGATGTATTTTATGATGTGGACAATTTGTGATATAGTTAGGGTCTGCAATTTCATTAAAAATCTGATTTTAAGAATATGCCTCACCTTGATTCATGGTTACTTCCATTTTCACACAAACACATTGCCCTAGGTTTTAAAGTAGAACATCACCAGAGTACTTCTGAATTAAACAAAAGCAGGAGTGTATTTGGACTTTTCTGTCACCAGAATAACTTCGCTTGATAAGTGAAAGGGTGCCATCTGTGGTATGTGGAGCCTTCAGAATTCGGAAATATTTGAGAGATGCAACAGTACAGATTATTACAGCAGAGCTCAGCTGGAAGTGTAAGATTACTGCAACCCTCTTTAGGGAGCAGGAAGAGTCTTTGAGAATCGAGGCAACAGCTCAGAATCAATTGTTTACATATAAGTAATCCAAGAATTTTGCATTATTACTTGCATTTAACAATTATAGACTTCTTCATATATTGAGAAAGACTGAGCTGACTTAAAAGAGTACAGTGCATCTTTTTTTTAGCAATGGGAAGTTCTGGCTCATACTTTCAACATCTGTAATGAAGAGGGAATCAATGATCTGATTTTTGTTTTAAAAAGTCTAATTGCCTTATATTGATGAAGAGTTTCAATGTCTGTCTCACTTACTGTATTCACAAAACTTAAGTACTTATCTATAAACATTTGTGTTTCTAAAACTAGATGGCAGATCCAAATAGTAGCAATTCAGGATTTTTTGAAGTGTTCCCTGCTCAGTGTGAATCCTAGGTTACCATACTGGTTCAGAGGCTGTATTTATCTATAAACAATAAATCAATTAAATTGTGTTTACAAGGTGTTTCACTCTGGGAGACAGAGGAAGAAAGAATCTAGTTCATGGCTCTTCTTTGTTTTCAATTTATGACCTCAGTCAACTAGATTTTAGGGTTTTATTTATTCATTTTTTTTAAGTATGCCTAAGAGCTTTTTGTTTGGAGAAGGCATATGGATCTGAGATCTCTAAATGAACTACCCTTCCATAGCTACAATCTCTAACACCTGCAAAACAACAATGTAACTAGTGAACAAATTAGTTGTTTAGCTTACATCCCTGCCCCCAAATAAACCATCTGAAAATAATTTAAGTCCTGCCTAGATGATGACTGAGAAAATGGTGCTCTGAAATAGCCAGTAATATACAACTGCCTGAAAATTAAACAACTCTGAGTTAACACCCAAGTTCTATACTTGGACATATATTCCAGCTGCAATTTTAAATCAAAGAGAAGTCGACATAATGGTAACTTAGGGTTGCTGGTGGAGGTAGCATTTCCTGGGAGAGAACAGTAAATACATCTCTAGACCTTTCTGTTTTATAGACTAGTACTAAGGCTGAAAACCAGAAATTTCTTTTGCTTATCTGACAGAGAAGCAAAATCAAGGTGGATTCTAGGGTCAAAACTATGGAAGTTTAAAGACAGGGGCTTCCAGTTCCTGTTCTATGTGGTACTAATTATAATGAACACAATGACTCTGATAACTAGATGTGAAAATATGTGAAAATGTTGAAACTACCAGGCAGATCTTGATGGAATTTTCAATGAGAGAATCTTGCCCTCTTTGAAATTTCAGGTCTCAGCAAAGTAAAGTTGGGTATTAATAATACACTAATAGGCAATTCTGCAATGCATACAGGAGCTGGAAATCACAATTCAGTACCACTTTGAGAAAAGAAATGGTAGTCATTTTTGACTGTTCATAATGTGACATGTGAAAGGATTCTTCCGTTTCAACTTGGAGCTTTCCACCTTTAAACATTATTTCTTTATAATGGGAAGCTACCCCAAGGAATATTTACTCTTAGAAAAATGTGATAGGCTCCTGAGGTTGATTCGCTTTCCTAGTAAGTTGTTGCTGATGATTAAGGACTGCTTTTTTGTTTGTTTTGTTTTTCAGTAAATCTGCAGAACGGAACTGAAAGAAAACATTTCTAATAGAGCTGATATTTCAAATTGACCAGATTTCTTAAAAACTCATGGTTGTTTGGAACTTCAGGAATACTGGACTTGCCCTGTTCTTGCCATGCACCTTTTAATTACTAATTGAGGTCCTGTATTAGTGGAACTGAAGGACTGCATGAAAATCATTCCAAGAAGAAAAAAATGAGTAATTTCATTGGTGGCAGGGGTGCTCTTCCCTGACTTGCCTAGGAAGAAAGCTTCCAACAATATCTGAAGTCCTTTTGTGCTTTAGGAGAAAAAAAAAATAATTGGCAAACTCTTCCTTTAGTAGCAAACTATTTTATGCTTAGCCATAAAAATGTTACAAATCCAAGTGCACTGGCACAAACAAATATTTCTAGTGCCTACAAACAGGACAGCTGTTACAGAAAGTGGACTCTCTCAGCTTCTTTTTATTTAATCTTTATAATGAGTTATTATTTGTGGCAATCAATTATTCTCAGAACTGCTGAATACCATGTTTGATGACACTATTTACACACTAGCTTAGGTATTCAAATATTGCACTCCCTCAAGTCTGTGAGTAGCACTGACATTTACAGGATGTAACAGCAAGACTAATGGGAACAGGGCTAGTATTTAATCACTGTTGTTAATATTTGTGCAGCAGCACATCTGAGAAAACTGGAGTGGAGACATTTGTATATACTTCTGAGACTTGATTACACTGTAACCTCAAAAAATGTGGGGGATTTTTCTTATTTTTTGTTTTTTTTATTACCTTTACAATTGGTGCAAAAAGGGTAACAAAATAGTTATAAAGGGATGACAAATAGTTAACTTCATAGTCAATTTTAATGATGTGCTTGTAGGATTTAAGTAAGCATAACAGGTAGTCAAAGACATTATTAATGAAAGAGTATGAATAACTTAGTATTTCCTCAACCAGTTTTCTCTTTCCTGTCAGTAAGAATTGGCTTTACCAGCTGCAGTTCTCACTGATGGCCTTCTGGTGATGCACTTCCCAATAGCAATTTCCAAAAAAGTTTTAGGCAACTCTGCAAAAGGGGATATTTTTGTTAAGAAGAAATGCAATATAACTGTAGTTGATGAATGAAAAGCTAGTTCATTGGTTTTCACAGAAACTAATGAAAATGCACATTTCAAAGACAATGTCTTTGTGGGATGCTAACTCTACATCACTACCCTTTGCTGAAGCAAGGTTTGTTTCCAGACAAGATACTTTTCACTATTTTACTTTTCATAAAATAAAGAAGCTTAGAAAAACCTTATGACTTCACTGAGGACTGGACTTGGAAGCTAACATGCACTTATTTTCTACTAAAAACAAACTAAGGATGCACTTTTTGCCATCAAAGCAATTTTCACAAAATAATGAATGCAATTCCTGGGAAAAACATGAAAATAAGAGATAACCTGCTGAATTCTCTCTCACATTACAAGCTGAGGATAACAGTATTTAGAGTTTCCTACATTTAACAACGTAAAATAAGTCACAATTCCATCAGGGTCCCTCTGGTTGTGACAGTGCCAGTGTTAACAACCTAACCTGAAATCCATACTTGCAAAAGAGACTGAAGCTTAACCTTCTAAGTTCTCTGTTGAAGTTCTCTATGATAGACACAGTACATGAGCCAAATGACCAGGATTTGGCTAACCTGGTAAGATTAACCTGACAAGATGAAGTCATCAAAAGGCCATGGAGAGAAGATATTGCAGCTTTGCTTCTTTACTGTCACGTCTTTCTTATAAATTTGACGGCATGGCAGGCTTGGTTGTGAATGCTCCCTGTGAGAAGCCTAAAGTATCTATAGGTATGGATTCCACTTCCTAAATTGAATAGTTTCAACAATTACACGTCAGACATGACGAAAAAATTCTGCCACAAACCGTTAAATTAATGATACGAAAAGTTTAAATAATTGAAAAGACATGTATCTGTGTTGAAATTATTCTCTACTTATAAAGCCATTCTGGTACTCTCCCAAAGTATTACTAGTTTTGAACTGAACTAGTGCCTACTTCAGTAATAGTAACAAAGTTTCCTAATCCTGTAGAAATCTCCTGTTTTAAAAAGACTTCAAATTTAAACAGAAGTGTGATATGTATGTATGGAGGTTAACTACTTCAGAAAAAAAATGTTAGTACTGTTTTTATCCTTCTGTGAGAGTCAGGATGGTGACTGGTTAAATTATGACAAATACAACAGTATAGTATTTTATCTGAATAAAGCAGTATTTCTTGCTGTCAAGAGGACATATGGCAAAGAAACAGTCCATCTCTCTAACAAAAGAGTATTAACTCTTCAGAAAAGCTATGAATGCTGACAATGTTATCCTTACTTGCAGACTTCAGGGATGCATATGTAAGGAAAAGCAGTTGGATGCATCTCCAATTTTCCCAAATGATTGTGAAACATTTCTTAGATCTTAGTACACTTGCACTTGCATTAGCATACTAGCAAATTAAGGCACAGACTCTGTGTACTACTTAGAAGCATACAAGCTAACAAGAACATTTCCTACTGCTCTTTAAAAATATCTCTGGGCTACTTGAAGTACAGAACTAAGTAAATATATCCAGTACACTTACAATGAAGTTTTAATTTATGCCACCAAGTTTGTAACGGGTATGTGCATATAAATGCTTCCTTATCTCCAAGAAAAAATCACTTAACAAAACCCAAGAAGCACTTACCATTCCTTACAGCTGGATAGTGACAGTACCACCTCAAACGCAGGTGATGTGATCTCACACAACCATTCACTGCTGTAGTTGGACACTAATTCCTATATAACAGACAAATTCTTCTAGACTACACATATTTTGGTCACACAGAGCCCTAAACCACCACTCAGCACTACTGTAAATATACTTTAGAGAGCAAAAGATGATGTGGACAATAGAAAACCCACCCTAACAGAAATAAAAATGTAATGTAGCCACTGACTTCACTACATCTCAACCCCATTGGAACACTAAAATATAAGGCTAATTAACATTCTAGATGCTGTGTTACTCACAATCCCTGTTTCTTACTTGCATTAGCAGCAACTGGTATCCCTTGATCTGAATATTTTAGTAAATTCCTAGAAATATTTTAAGCACCTTAATGCTGGAACTCAGACATGGATACGGTAACTTGTTCCTGTTTCTATTCAGAACCCTAGGAAACAATTCCAGCTGCAAAGAGGACTCAGATTCAAAGTAACAAATGGTTCACTTCCTCCCTCTCCTATCTAGTAAGTTTTTATTCTTTCTGGCTTTTTTTTAATATATATTTATATGTATATATATACAATCACAAGGTTTATATTCTTGGTGCATTTAAACCTTGTTTATCCCCAGTCTTTTGATATTTGATTGCAATAATGTAAGAAAAATAGAAGGTTAGTATTTCTACTCTGCTGTTCCCTGTCAGAGGCTTTAAACATACTTATTTCCTTTTGGTTTTTTGAACAACTTCCTCATGCCATATAGAAGTATTATTTTCCTTTGGACACTATGCATGAAATGTTCTTTAGTTCAGAATAAACTTTTGCATGCTCCAGCTGCATTCTGAGAATTTCTACCAATTTAAGGGAAAAAATCAGGGTCAAAATCAAATCTAGAAACATATTCTTTAGTGCCTCTAAAATCAATTATATTTGTTATCTGCTGCTATCATTAATAAACCGCTTTTTCTTGGCCTACTACTTTCACATATTCTTTGGAAGGCAGATAGTTTGCAGTATTTCTTAGCATCTGCTAAGAAATTGGTCTCTTTTTTCCTAAAATAAACATAGGTCACCATAAAAGAAACATGTTACTGAATTTTGATGGCATTGAAGGAGAAAAAAGGCATTATTTAAGTAGATCACATATAAAGTCAGAAGTATTTCTATTGTACGGTAATAAATGCACAAGTAATTCAACTACCAAAAAATTTCTGGATTTTTCCATTCAGTAAGCATGTTTGCATCCAGAATCTAACTGAGCTTCATGCCTAAAACCAAGTATCACCTAAATACATCAGATGCAGAAATAATTAAAAAAAAAAACAAACGCTTCTAGTTGAAATACTTGTCAAAACTGTCTTCAGTTTTTAAGGCCAACATGTATGACAATCCCCACATTAATATGCTGACATACAGGACAGGGATAGCAGAGTGAGAGCACAGCTTAAAGTATAATACTTCTGAAAAATGTCACTAGCAGTTATTTGCTGTAAAACAGGTAGAAGAAGCCACAGTCCCTTATAGTATGTGCTTTCTTATGTACATGTAACCTAAATTACAGTACTACTGTGACTGGATATATAGCATTTCGCAGTATATATCTTTAATGCAGGTGTAGACACCATTCAAGATGGTACACCAGTTAATTTCAAAGTAATCCTAGAAGAATATTGCAAATAATGCTATATAAATGCATAGTGTTTGAGGGAAACAATTACTTCACTGGAAAATAAAGTCCCAGACATTGAGTTTGGCACTTCTTCATCACTATGTCACTTTCTTTTTGATTGAAGACAGCTCTTTCTGAATATCACTGAATTTTGGCCGGTTTTCTGGCTTGTAGTCCCAGCATCTCTGCATTATTTTATATATTTCTTCTGGACATTTTTGTGGTGCAGACATTCGGTAGCCTGGTACACAGAAAAAGTGGAGAAAATTTTTAGTACTGAAAACTGATGCATATTGACAAATCTAAAAAGGTAAGAGCAAAGTTCAAGACCATTTCATTTTATAAAGACCTTCAAGGCAATATAAGGAATATCTTCAATACATATCCTGTACATGAGAGATAATTATGAAACTAATTAAAGCTCAGGTACCACTGACATTTAAGTTGGGCATGCTGAACTGTCAGTTTGCTGCTCATCCCTAATTGCAGCAACTCACACAGATTTCTTTCCTGTATCTTAGGAAGTAGCTACCCTCTGGTTTTCAGTTGTATTTCCTTACTTCCCTGCAGTGAGGAAATTGATAATAAAAACTAAGATTTGAGTAAATTTATTTGCTCTTTTGAAGATGTATCCACTTTTATTCTCACATTTCTTCCCTTTTTTGTCCTTAAGGAAGTTCTTCCCCATCTACACTTTAGTAATTAATTTTTCCTCCTCTGTTTTCTTAATTTTTATATCTTCCCATCTTATCTCAACTCTCTCTTCTGGTTTGCTTAGATAGGCAGGGGCTTCCACACCTCTCTGCTGCCATCAGCCAAGGAGTTGTCTGACTTGACAATGAGCAGGAGAATGGACAATGAGTTAAGTAAATTAGCAGCTAATCATTCAAAAGTCACAGGTAAGTGGCTCTTCAGGCATATCATCAATACCCAGGACCACAGAGGGGTACTTACAACAGTGAAGACAATTACCCAATGAGTAGGAAGTTGGGAAAAATGCCAGGAGGATTGTATGTATGAACAAGGAGCTTCTGGACAAAATCAAACACAAAATCAGGTAATGGGAGGAATACCAAAACACTCTCTGAACCTCCAATGATGAAGTTAAGAAAGGCATAGCCCAGAAGGGATTGAACATGGCCAGGCATGTCAAAGACAACAAGCAGGGCTTTTCCAACTATGCAGGGGACAAAAGGAAGGCTTGAAAAAATGTGCCCACTGCTGAACTGTTGAGTTGCACTGAGCAACTCAGCAACTCAGGACAGGGAAAAGGCCGAGGTACTGAACACTTTTTTCTTCATCTCAGCCTCTACTAGCAAGACCAGCCTTCAGGAATCCCAGGCTCCAGGGATCAGTGAGAAAGGCTGGAACAAGGAAGATGTACCCTTGGTGGAAGAGGACCCGGTCAGAGAATATTTAAGCACACTGGACTTAAGTTCTAAGTCCAGGGGCTCTGATGAACCCATGAGTGCTGAGAGAATGGCCTGATGTCACTGCCACACCATTCCCAATCACCTTTCAGACATCGCTTTGACTACTGGGAGGAGTACCTGAAGACAGGAGTAAAGCAAATGTCATTCCTGTCTTCAAGTCAGAGCACCCATGGAACTGCAGGCTGGTCAGCATCACCTTGATCCCAGAAGGTGATGCTGGAAATAATTTCCAGGCAGTACGAGGAAGTCATCAGGAGTAAGCATACAGAAAGTCAGCATGGAATCACTAAGAGCAAGTCATGCTTGACCAATGTGAGAAACTTCTTCCATGAGATGAGTGGCCTGGTACATGAGGGGATCTCACTGTAAAATCCCCACAAAGACACTTTTGAATTTATGGGCTGGATGACCAGACAGGGAGGTGGATTGAAAACTGAGGCTGAACAGTGAGCCCTGAAGGGAGGTGATGAGTGATATGAAGTCTGAGTCGAGCTCCAGGGTCCAATCCTGTGTCTCACCTTCATTAAGGCTGTGGATGAGGGGCAGGTGCACCCTTGGCGATGGTGACGCAGCAGCGGTGCGCCCTGGCTGGTGGCAGCGAGCTCTGAGGGGCGCTGATACACCACAGGGTCGCGGTGCTGTCCAGAGGGACCCGGGCAGGCTGGAGAAAGGGGCTGACAGGAACCTCAAGCAGTTCAGTACGGGAAAAACCAAGTCCTGCAGCTGGGAACAGCCCCAGGCACTGGCACGGGCGGGGAATGCCCCGCTGGAAAGCAGTTTGGCAGGAAAGGCGCTGGGGCTCCTGCTGGACACCAGTATGAGCTGTTCCAGCAAAGAATGCTAATGGCACACTGGGCTGCACCAGAAGGAGTGTTGCAGTCGGTTGAGGGAGATCATCTGTCCCCTCTGTTCAGTACTGTCTGAGGCCACATCTGGAGTGCTGAGTCCAGAGCTGGGCTCCCCAGTATAAGACAGACACAGGCACAACGGAGGGAGTCTCATGAAGGATCACCAAGGTGATGAAGGCACTGAAACATCTCTCTCTCCTATCAGGAAATGCTGAGTGAGCTGCAGTAGCTCATCCTGGAGAGGAGAAAGCTCAGGGGATACCAGCAATGTATATAAACACCTGCAGGGAGCGTGCAAAGAAGGTGGGCCCAGGTTCTTTCCATGCCCAGTGACAGGACACTGAGGTGATGAGCACACACATGGGAAATTCCTCCTGAGCATCAGAAAACACTTCTTCCCCTGTCAGGGTGACTGAGCATAGATTGCCCAGAGAGGTGGGGGCATCTTCATTCAGAAAGATATGCAAAAGCCATCTGGATGTGATTCTGCTTGAGCTGGGTGGACCAGATGTCATGCAGAGCTCCCTGCCCACCTCAGTCATTCTTTGAGTCTGTGATTCCACAAATTGTTTACCACGTGTAGCTCTGAGCAAATGACAGGCAGTGCACAGTGATGTGCATTAGACCCCACAGCTAAATGCAGCTCTGTGACTCCAGGCACACTGCACAAGTCTCTGTGTGTCCCTTTCTAAAGAATAGTGCCATGACGCTGACCTCTTAAACAGGTAAATCTGAGAAATATTTTCAGTTTTTTTGTACTGCACACATCTGCTCTAGGTACTGGATGAATGCATGTAAGCTCAAACAAAAACACCTTGGGCTCTAGGATTTGATTTGGCCTTTAAGGAGAAACTTTATTATCACCTACAGTGCTTATAAAACTATAAAAAACACTGACAATGTGTGTAAATCAGCAAACCAGAGTTTTTTTGTTTGTCATTTGTTTTGTTTTAAATAATTTGGAAGCTTTACTAGCTTAGAACATATTTATAAATTATACAGTAGTACTATGTAAGGAAGGAACAGTTCTGACATGCCACTAAAGACAATGAAAATAAATCACACTCCTGAAATCCTGCTCATAGTTATTTGCTATTTTAAGTAAAAGCCTTTAGATTATTTTGTAAAAGAGAAATGCAGCTTGCAATGCTCAACTAGCTCACCATTCTCCACCATAATTGCTAAATCTTTCTGTGAAATGATTTAATAAAGAAGATGGAATGATAGAGATTTTTTTCTGGCAGTTTAGAATATTTATACCTGCATTAGCATAATCTTAAATAATTCATTCTGTTCAAGCTTCTGCTTTGCACAGCAGTAAATCCCTCCTTTCCATCTCACCTGTTAGTTCTGCAATAATGGAAGTCAGCATGCTGTAAGTCTTCCAACCTTTAAGTTACTGGTCAGTGTACTCCTTTTTTTTCAAAAGGCCTATATATACAACACCCTGCTCCTCCCAGAGAGCTAGATTCAGCAATTTAGGAAATATCATATTGTTTTTGCTAAAGTTGCTACAAAACTTGTATGTTATTTCTTGCCTATTTTACACTGAATCCTTATAATTTATCCAGCATTTCTTTCACTCCCTATGAATAATTACCTTTCTCAACTTGCTCTCGTGCTTGTTGGTTGGTCATTCCAGGGTATGGGCATAGTCCTAAACTGAAGGTCTCCCACAGAAGGATTCCAAAGCTCCATACATCACTCTCAGATGTGTATCTCCCTAAGAAAAGGAAAGCAAACCTTCAACTTAACATACAGAGAAATTAGTGTTTCAGATAATTATGGCCCATATTTCCTGTAAAGGTAAAAGTGTTACACTGGCAAGCTTCAGGTAAAACAAAGCTGTAGCTACTAATAAAACATTCTACAGAATGTTTTATTTAAAACATTTCACAGTCTCCAGTGTTTCAAAGAATGAACGAATTATATTAAAGTCAATACTTTGGAGTAACATAAGCTAACCTTAAGTTCTACTGTTATGCACAGACCACACCAGTCTGTCATGCAAGTTAAGAATTTCTTTCCTTCTTACTGTACAAAAATATTTTTCTTTTAATATAAAAGGATAAAAAAAATTCAGGGTTTCCCCACTCATTTACAACTGAGTTCAATTCCAAATATTCTTTAAAAATTACCTTTTCCAGTTCTCCATTTTAGCACAGCAGTGTTAATTCTGAGAGGAGCTACCACCAACACTGTTTCTAAGTGTGAAGAAGGCCTGGTTCTCATATGCTTTGAGAAACTGATCTTTGAAAATCAAAGTAAGGCTGGATCCTGCAAAACTGACACACCCAGTTTAAGAAAAAAAAAAATCAGGCCTGCTGGTTCAATTGCCTCCAGCTATGCTTCAGAGATAGCAAAATAAGATAATTGATAGACAATGGAATTCCAAGCCTCTTTGAGGAATTACAGCTTTCTATTACAGGAAATAGGAGACATTTTGGAGCAGATATTTCTATTGTCCCTGATGGATTCACATTAGAAAATTAAGACTCTAAAGCCTTTTGCAGCAGAATCAGTGAAAATGTTACGTTAAAAATCCATTTTCAACATCACTTTCAACATTTTTCATGACTGCTCTTCTTTGTTGCATACTATTGCTTTGTATTTACATGTCTTTATTCTTTAAAAACAACACTTGTGAATATATCGTTTGTTTATCTCTAATCATCAAACAAGCTAAGCTAAGCCACTCCTGACTAGGAAAAAAAGGGAAATACATATAAATTATAGTGACAGTTGATGACAGTGACAACTGTTCTGACGTCAGAAAACTCAGTTTACTCTTAGACTAAATATCACTTCCAGCTGTGCTATGTTAGCCTGTGTGCCTCATAGCTGGCAATTATAGATATTCACTATGCTCTTTGGAGTAAGATTAGTTTTCTTGTCTGTGTATCAATTCCCCACAGTTGGGCATCCAGTAATTTAACACTTTTCACTGAAAGCATTCAGCAAATACAAGATAGGTGATTAGCTGTTTTTTTTAAAGAAAGTACAAGTTCTGTACAGTTAATTATATTTTCTGCTATTACATTATCTGAGGGGGAAAAAAAGATCTGTTTTGAAAAAAAAAACCCAAGTCCTCCCCACGTTACTATTAACATCACAAATAACTCAAAACATTGTAGGGAGAAAACATACATATTAAATGTATTTTAAATTTCAAAGATCAGGAAGCAAAAATACCCCATAATTACCCTAAACATGTGCTGGTTTTGGTGGGGTAGAATTATTCTATTCACAGTGGCAGGTACAGGGCTGTCCTTTGGATTTGTGCTGAACCCGGGGTTGATAATTGAGAGATATTTTTGTTATTGTCTTGATTGCACAGAGCCAAGGCCTTTCCTGCTTTTCACACTGCCATGCTGGTGAGGGGAACCTGGGGGTCCTTGGGAGGTGACACAGCCAGGACAGGTGACCCCAAACAGACCAAAGGGATATTCCAGACCATGTGACATCAGGGTCAGTGGGGGAAGAAGGAGGAAAGGGGAGACATTTGGAGTGATGGGGTTTGCCTTCCCAAAAATGGTGTAGAATAGCTCTCAACAGCACTCACAGAACCAAAGTTTCCATTTCTCAAAAACTCCAGTGGCATCTGAATTTTGCTTCTGACTTCTGACACAATTTGTGTCAGAACCACAACATTTGCCCTAGGCTAGTTTCTAGCCTTCACAACATGTGTTTTTTCTTAAATTAACATACTTTAATGACCACTCTTAATTTGTCATATACAGTGACTTCAGCAGAGACTAAAAAAAGGAACTTTTTTTGTAGCTTCTTAAGCACATTAGCATTCATGTAATGGCCAAATGACCCTATTCCTCATTTTCTTCCAACCTTTGAAACTAGATACTCAGGACTGACCTGGCCAGTGTTTACCACCTGATTTTGAAATACTGCAGATTTAGTTTTATTTCATTTTGATATCTTAAATACCTCCAGTCTTACCTACACAATTCAATGCAATTCTTACAACCTTATTATTAGAATGGAAAACAATAAAACATAATCCAGTAAGTTTTACTAATATCTTTCAAGGGAGTGGAAAGAACTATCCTTCAAAAACACAGAGAAATCTTTCATGACATTTTGAAAGCTGAATATTGACTGCTGAACATATTAACATGTTTGAGAGAGCTTATTTCCCAAACATTACAGAAGATGAATATTTTTCATTTTATAGCTGCTGGAATATGTATGTGCTTTAGGAAACACAAAATAAGTTGATGTTAATCAACAATCCCTTCTTCTCCTGTACTGTGCAGAAAACAAAAAGCAGAGTCAGCAGTACAAAGTGAAGGTGCTGTCACAAGAGCCTGCTCCCTGCTAGAGGTAGCCAATTGGATCACATATGGTTATAAGGATAGATTTTCATAATACATCAAAAACACTGTATGCATTTCCAAAATAACAAAAATACCCAAAACACCATTTATAGTGGACCAAACACACAACAGAGCGAAGCATTCACCAGTGAATGTTGGCAACACTAGCATCTCTTAGAAAAATTGGTAACACAGGATCAATTACTAAACTGAATTTACAGTCAGGCTTTTAAAGGGAAGATCTGTGTTACTGTGTTATGTCATTAACTGCTGCAAAAGTGCTAATGAGAGGAAGCATTCTGTTATCAATCATAATTCACAAACTTATGATTTCCAATGCACGATTTCTGAAAAAAAGTCTAAATTTAAGAGATGGCAGAAATATTTATAGACACTTCAAATAAAGAATTAAAAAATATTTTATTCAGTGTACTCAACTGAAGAACTGGTTTAGAGAAGTACATTCAAAACATGCCATCATTATTAAATGTGCTGCTTCTTCACAGCTCACTTTACCTAGAAGAATTAATTTTTATAGTTTCATATAAGCAAAAAAAGCTAAGAGCAGCAGCTTCTGTTTCTATTCTGGAACAATTACCCATGTAGTGTGGACCACTTCCCTCAGTAATAAAGAATTAATTTTTATCCCCAGTATAACAACCTAGTGATACACAAAAATGCAGGTAAAGAAAAACTGCAGTTAAAAAAAAAAAACAAAATAAAACAATGACTGTAATTTTCACCAAAGCAATGAATTATCTAACACAGTGTTCTAGTACATTAACATTTTCTACTGTTTTCGATGAGGGGCCATAAATATGCAGAACTTGCCATTCATTTTGCTAACTATCATAATTTAGATGACTGACGAGGCTGTCTATGAGAATGAGTCACCAACAGAACCAAAGCACTCTGCTATTGCTGCATAATAGCAATTCTGATGTTGCTGCCCTATTGTTTTTTGGCAGCAAAACTGCATTTTTTACATAAATCAGACTGAAATATTAAAATTATTTTAAACATCATTCATTTGAACAGGGGGGAAAGAATTGTATGTATATGCACTTGAATATTGTGGCTCTGGTGCTCTTTACTGTACTTTGGATTTTTTTTTTTTTTTTTTTGCAAGATAATCCAGTTATGTTCTTACCATAGTTCAGAGCTTCCGGAGCCGTCCACTTTATTGGAATCTGTTTTAGGCTTGATGATGAGTACACCCCATCATCCTCTTGCCGGGACATCCCAAAATCACTTATTTTCAAGATGTTGCTTTCACCTACCAAGCAGTTCCTTGCAGCCAGGTCTCTAAATTAGAAAAAGAAATAAACACATTTTTACAGGTCTGAAAGTATTTGGAAGTCATTTAAACTGACTGAGCCCCTCAGCCAAGATGGTCGTGCCTCTCAGAGGCTTATTTACAAAAGGGTAAAATACACTTCACAGCAGCTGTGGGGAAACAGAAGTGAGGGAAGGGGGGAAAAAAGTCGGAAATAATCCTATGAAGAAGTGAGGGGAGGAAATGCTGGAGATGTTCCAAGTGCCTGAGCAGATAATCTCCTGCAGCACACGGAGAGGAGTCACAGTGGAGCAGGGGAGGAATGTGAGGCTGAAGGGCAGGAGCTGTTATGGACAGACCAGAACCTCCATTCCCCACTCACCTCTTGGGGGAGGAGGTGAGGTATTTCAGAATGAAGGAGTGCCTCAGAAGAAGGGAAGGGGAAGGTACTTCAGTTTTTGTCTTTTATTTCTCACCATCCAACTCTATTTTAATTTGCAATACATTAAATTCATGCTAAATTCAGTCTGTTTTGCTATGATGGTAATTGGTAGGTGATTTCCTTGCCTTCATCTTGACCTCCAAGTTTTTCTATCTTATTTTACTTCCCTGTCCTGTTGAGGATGGGGAGTAAGAAAGCATCTGTGTGGGTGTCTGGCAGCCATGCAAAGTTAACCCACCACAACTGCCCTCTGTTTATTCCTCCACAAAAATAAACCCCAGATTAATGAATTGAATCCTACGTAAAATGAAACAGAAATTGAAGAAGCATCCTGTAATGTGTTCAGTGTGTGTTTCAGTGAGAAATCTGGGAAACAGCTCCATCTTCCCTCTGCTTGTTAAGAGTTTCATCAAAAGATAAAAGCTACTCAGCATAGAAAAGGAATTTTGGCTCAGTGATGGGATGAGCAGCTCAGAAAGTCAACTCCCTCCCTTCACTTCAAATTTGTTTATTTTTTTAGATCAGGAGACATGCAGTAATACCTGATAAATGGTGACTTCTCTACATGCTAATAATATACTATAAACATACTATGTGTATATTAAATTTCAGTGTTTCACAGTTTATTAAAATACAACATAATAAAATATATATTATTATCCCCATTGTAATTAATAAAAAGGAAGAGATATGTTAAGCAAGACGATTAATTCTAAACCATTATGAACATCATGGGCAAAATATTTTTAAACTAAACTTACTATGGTTTTGCTTAGCTAAATAGCTAATATGCTCACAAAAGGCTTACATGAACATACCAGAAAAACTACATTAATTTTGATATTTTGAATTGGAGCTGTAACACAGTTCTGAAGTGAATCCCCTGAGCACTTAATTCACGTTCATTGGTTTTTGAAGAATAAATTTGGTGCATGCAAACTACATTGCTCTTGGAAGAAACTAACTTAGAATTCTGTTCATGTTGTGCACAAAATTTGTTTCTCTAGCTACAGAATTTTCTTTCTATGGAATTTGTTTCTAAAGCTAATGCAGAAAGGTCTGAACCAGTGGTAAACAGCTTCCAACACTACCCACAGTAATGACAAAGGACTGAACTACATTTAACCCAAACTAAAAGTCTTGAGCCATATTTAAGGATGCTGAAGCTCATACATCCACTTTAATCAGCTCATCCATATTGATATTGGGCTATGTTATTCAATATGTAGACAGAGTCTAGGTATGATCCTAAATATTATAACTTGATTTAAGAATTTTAACATATTTGAATCATGCAGATTTTCTGCCACCAAGAACATTAACAGCTCTAGAGCTTGAGTGATACAAACGAAGTTATTTGTGTGACTTGAGAAGATGGACCACTAAAAAACAAATCTGAACTCACAGGCACCATCTGAAGATGTGCACAAATGCATAAAACAGTCAGTGTGCACCATGTTACATAGTTTGATGTTAGCACGTGGTGGTATCGTTATATACAGCTACATTGGTTAAAGCAAGTGAGCTGTAAAACAAAATCAAATTGTTATGGTTTATACTCAAGTGTGTAAAAAATATCCCAATGGAACTTCAAGAATTTATGACTTAGGTTCCAATCATACTTCAGTAATTAGTTTTTATAATGTTACTCAATATAGTCTAGATTTTGCAACTGATGCACGTAAGGAATGGGAAAAGTAATGAGGTTCTATCTCAGAGAAAATTTACAGTTAACTGAAAGCACAGGCATCCCCCTACCTGAAGTATGACCTAGCATTTAAACATATTGACTCAGGTTAAGAAAAATCTACATACTGAGCTGCCTTAAGTTTATTCCTCATGCATAAGTCTGATTATTAGGGAAAGTGGATTGTAAATAATATTCACATTATAAACAAAGACTACACTCAGTTTGCATAATTTTTGTCAGCTTTGTACATAGAATTTATGAATTTTCTTTTTCATTCAGAATCACCTAGAGAAAAAGATTTCATCCCTACTGAAAACTGACTAAAACACTTCCATGAAAATCAGCTGGTATTTGTGGAAGTTCATAAAGACTGTGACACTCTGTTCAGGATATATGTAAATTAACACCACAAATAACAAATTAAACGTTTGCACGTTTTGAGTCTCACAGTATTAACACCTCTTTATGCTTTTAGCTAAAACTCTCTAATTTTTTATGCTATAATACTCTGTATTACTTTCAATACATCATTTCTCAGTCTTGTGAGCACTTCATATATTTACTTCTGACACAAGCAAATTTGCCTTCTTCTGTCATCCTGTGTATGATATGCTCTTTCTCTTATTTAGAAAATATTTTGGATGTGATAATTTCATTCCTTAGGCATACAAATGTCACAATGTTTGATTATCTTGTTAGTATTTCTACTGTAATTTTACATCTGTTTCATATCCTTAGTGATGTGTTGCTTAATTTTACAGATAATTTTTATATGTATTTGCATGTTTAAAAGCATTTTTTGAACAGTTACACTGAAAGCTATGGGTACCTCAGCTTTTGGGTTTTTTTTACTATTATTCTGAGGGTTTGGTAAAGATTTTTCAGTATTTTTCAAATAAATTCTTCACTGTTCTTCATTATGTCTGACAGCTTCCTTTAAAAGGATGTTCTTATTTTTCAGTCTAGACATAAGAGAAAAACACAGAAGATGCTTAAATATGATTTATTACAGAAAATGGCATCAGCAACTATTACTCCCATTACTTTAAAATAATAAATTATGACATTAGTTTTCTTCCAGTTTCCATAATTATAATTAATTTCTGTTTTCTACAGATAGGAGTTCTAGTATAATAATGTTAAAGAGTTTATAAAGACCCTTTACTTCGTAACCTTCCTTAAGAAATCCACAGTGGAGTTTCACTCCATATGTAAGATGAACAACATGAGTTAGGGGAAACATGAAAATGTAAATACAGAGGTCTGATGACCAAAATCAACTAAGAGAAGACAACATTAAAGATTACATCAGTGTTAAGTATTATGTAGAAAATCATGACTCCTTCTACATGGACATTAAAAAACCAAATCAAACAAGTAAACAACAAACTCCCAAAAAACGACAACCAAACCCCTGCACACCAGCCCCTCAAACTAAAAACTCCACCAAAATCAACTACAGTCTATTTGTCTTCTTTCCCCTGAAAAACCAGTGTGTTCTATTTGCTTTCTCTTCCTTCTCCCTAATGTTCCCTAAAGCCATCATCCTGAAGAAATACAGAGATAATTGCATGAAATTAGGTGTCTCTGAGAATTTTTTTTCTCATAAAGTATTTTCTACTTAAAGCAGTAATTCCATAAAATCAGTATCTGTCTTTAACACAGGAAGCAAGAAAATATTCTTTATTTATATTGTGAAAGTTCTACGAATTGGGCACACATTACACTGAGCTGCTACAGAGTAAGTTCCTTAGTAAAAGAGAAGCTGACTCTCACTATTTAATACCAATATTATCTAAGTTCCTAGTACTGCTAGAAACAAAGTTTCTTCCCTCCAGCTATTAACAAGTAAAAACTAGTGTGTAATTTGGAAATGTCCTTTTTAAGCACTGCTCTGCAGTCCCTGTAAGTACAAACAGGACATCTCCTAGGGATCTCAAATATGGGTCGAATCTGCTGAAACTCTAAGGGAGAGGTCATAGAACTTCTGCTAAAAATTCAAGAGCCAGTTCAAGGAGGAAGTAGAGGCAATTTCTCTGTACTGGGAGTTGTTACCACCTGGATTCACATCTGTCAGTAAAGACATAAACCTACTAAAGCTTTCTCTAAGGACATTCTTAAACTCCCTCCCCCTTTCCCACCCACACCCCACAGGATCTGCAGAGCAAGTACTACCTAGCATTGCAATGCCATTCTATGAGTTAAAGCAAATCAAAACTAGAGAGCAAACTCCTCATTACTAAACCAGCAGCACAAACTGCCTCACTGAACTAATTAGCCATTTTATATTCAGTCCCTGGATCACGCAGTTAAAATACTCTAAGGTGATAAAAGCAAGCAATTAATTAGTGAACAGGATCAGTTTATCTCCTCTGCACATTAAATTCAATGAAAATAGTCTATTACCTAAATACAAAAAAAGGGGTAGGAAGTGAAACTACAAAATAAATTGCTGGGTTTTTTTTGTGAACTGTAAGATACTACCTAACCTTCATACACCTGATGTAATTTCCAGTAGTGTCTAAATCAAAACACAGTAGTGCCTAAATCTATTTCAGAACCTTCTTGATATACATACGCTAATTCTGCTGTACGTGGAGAGTACAGCAAATAACATGTGCCTAGTAACAGACTGGGAAAACATTAGAGGGATAGAAGAACACCCTTTCATGCATTCTGTGTTTTCTTCCCCCTTTTAACTTTGATTTAATTATTTCTTTACATTATTTTAGCTATTACGAAAATATTGGAGTAATATTAACTACAATGCTAATAAGTTCTCTCAGTTTCTCATATATAATGCAAGTCCATCTTCATCTCCACAGATGGTGCTGGCAAACTAGAGAAACTCCAAGTTGGATAGAGTAGTGATTTCTCAATAATGTCAGGTGCTCTGCTTGCCATCCACAGTTTTGGATGTTGCTCAGTTCCTCTCAACTATAAAAATAAGCAACTTTACCCACGTCACAGCATTGGTGTCCTTCAATTACTCTTTATAAAGCACTTCGCACTCAAATGAAGGACTTAAAATTTTTGCAAAAGGAACTCAAAAGAGGAAAAGTAACAAAACAACTCCCAAAAATTGTATTCAGTAGCTGAACACAACTGTCAACTTATTTACTGTTTGCCACCCAGATATGACTCAAGGGACTGTACAGATCTACTGACACATTAGGAAACTTTTATGTCTGAGTTTTATTTTGGTAGGCTACTGTGTGCCCTCCATTTTCCTAGCAGGGCAAGTTGTCTGTACCAGCAATTTTAAGAAAGACAAAGAAGGTAATAGTAGACAATGAGCACTTTCTGAGGAGAATCAAAGTAGTAATCTATGAAGATGGAAATGAAGTAATAAATTGCTGCATCATCTATTCCTCCTTCCTTTTTCCTGTTTCTGAGGTTGTCTTCACAATGCCTGGTCCTGGAACAGAAACATTCCTATCAGCAGCATCTAAATGGTTTTTATCTGCATTGTTTCTCAACTGTTTTAGAACTTAATAGTTATTTCCTGTATTCTTCTGAATAGTTATTTTGATGAAAATGGCATCACAGTAATTTTGGTCTATAACAGCCCTCTATGTACTGATATTACTGTAGACTTTTATAACCAATTTTTCCTGTGCACTGCTGATTACATGTAATATGCCGAACAAAATGTCTAATTCTTTTTTTTTTCTTCCTCTCTTGAAACAAAGGTTTGCAATCCAATTTCTTTTGTGTGCCTATTTTAGTGAAAAACTAAAGGTCTGGACAGTCCTCGGAGTGGATGATAGGCAACTTCCTGGAGATCCTACAGTATTAGAGGAACTAGAAAATGAAATATACTTTCTAGAAATCCTTAATGACAGGATAGACAGAGGAATAACACCTCCGCTGGGTTCCATGCAACCATTCCTAAGCTCTTGGATTTTGAGAGAAACTTTACAGGACGTAAGCACAAATATGGGTACATTTAAGAAACATGTACGGTTTGTAATAGTCTTGAAAAGTCTCTTTGATATTGACTGAATTACAGGGGAAACTAAGTGTCCAAAAATGCATTATCAAAGTTGTACCAAAACACAAGTTTACATTTTGTGCTTGATAAAATTACAGTGGACTTAAATTACAATCACAATGCCATCCATTTCTACAACCAGTTATATAAGTAGATTGTATTATTCAGAGGATGAAAAATACCATTTTCAAGCAAAAATTTCCACTGCATCATTCACAGAGGCAACTAAAATGAGATACAACAGTAGAGAACAAAATTTTGATAACAAGTGCAAGTTAGTATAATATCATGGCTTTATTTTATCATGTGTGATAACATAAGTCTTGTTACAATGAGTGTCCTTGCCCTTTTAGACCGGGAGGATCACTCAATTTAGTTCTTAATTCTGAATTTAGTTATCAATTAATGTCTTCCTTATTCTATTTATTCTATAATAATTCTGTTATTGTATCTTATTATATAGTATAATGTCAAAATGTAATTGATTTCTCTGTACAGAAGCATTAAATACTGGTTTAACTTGTTTACAAAACTGGAATCATCTGAAGAGGCAGACCAGATATGGTCAAAGGTCATATTCCCTTGTCCATTATACATCAGTGATAAAAAAGGCTGCATGCTGGATTTAAAGAGAATGTCTAAAGCAGAGTAGCTTCCATCACTGATTTTCTGATGATTAAGGTTTTTAGAAAATAAACTTTCCATTCTATTAAACAAAGCCATTTTCTAGTGTTAATATCATGATGCATTAAGTTCAAATGACTAATAATGCAAAGCAGAGCATATGGAATTGAAAAACACTGCAAGTGCACAAGAAATCAAAAAATTCAAAAGCATGATTATGATATGAGTCACTTTTTCCCACCTTTTTTCATTGGAATGAAATAAAATAGCACAATAATACAATATTTGCAGGGTTCTTCAAATCCTAATGAAAAAGGTAATATTTCAAAGTCTTCTCAGGCTAGATTTAAGTACTTTGCCACAGGTGAATATCAATATCAAAGTTCATCTGGGACAGGTAGCAACTCTACTGCTTTTTCAATAGCCAGAACCAATAAGGGGGTATGCAACAGTAGGTGTAGTTTAAGTTATCTCTACATGCACTTCCATCATTTAAATTTACTTTTGCTCCTACAGCGGATAGGCATGGATTAAGATTTTAGAAGTAACAGATAAGCATGGACTAATGTTCATGATTTTCCAGTAGATAAAGTATTTTATAGGAACTAGATCCTGAAACACTTTATTAATGAAGGTAAAAAAAGGTAAAGGTAATAATCAGGCTACAAAGAAATGAAGCATCCAGCATAATTAAGGTACAAGACACTACATATTCATGAAAATAATACACAAGGAATAAGAGAGAAACCAAATACATTAGGTCTAATTAGAAATCACAAGGAAAAGACAGAGCAGAGAAGTAGCAGAATCTAGCAGGGCTAGACAACAGGATTGTGCTGCAGCCCTAAACTGAGTGGCTAAAAAAGTGAAAAAATGAAACCTCCTGCATTTTTTAGAGAAATCTCAAAGAAAGCCAATAGCAAAGGGAGAAAAGTCAGCCACATTTTAAGGCAATTATTTATCTGGGGATGTTTCTTATTTAGGGAGAAAAAAATTTAAATGGATGGCACAGGTAGCATATGCCAACCAAACATTCTTAGCAATGGAAAACATTGACAAAGATATACAGTAATAACTCACTAATTCATAATTTTCCAGTCAGACAAAAAAAATTCTAATTTGTACTTTACAATATCTCTCTACATTTAATCAAGGATTGCCAACAAATACTTAGTGGCATCTTGGAATATTTCAGTATTTTAAAAATAGCCTGTTCTGTAACTATAATAAAATATGATGAATGAAAATGAAGATGAGGAACAATTTACTAATTGTCCTAGAGAGCTAAGTACGATCTGCAGTTAGCTTACAGAAATATGGAAGAAATTTCATGTGACTAATACATTGCAGAGAATTATATATAGAAATTTAGAGGAATAAAATTACCTATTTACTTCCTGTAAATTAACAAGACGGTAAATAAACTGAACCTCTGACCTGGTTTTTGTCACTATAACTTAAAATCCACAGTAGTTTTCTCACTCAAAAATAAAACCTATAAGTGGAAGAAAATATTTTGCACTTTTTTCATCACAAGAAAAATAAGAAAGTGATGGAATTTTCATAGAATTATGGTGGGGTATCCAAAGTAGGAGATGTTGAAGGAAGAAAAGAGATGACAGTGCTGATGAAGGATCATGATTATACCTCATATTGATAGCAGGAGATAGGACAGGACTTCCATAGCTTTTGGGAACTGGATGAACTCACACGTCACATGCATATTCACCATGGCAGAATTTCACAGTTGGGCTGAGTCAAGGAAGAGATGTTAGTAAGTCCAGGGGCTCCAAGTTCATCACATACTGAACTCTATCCTTTTTCTTCTATTAAAACCTTATGCCATCTCATGAAGTCATCTGTTTGTTACAAGAATGTCCTTTCCCTGGAAAATCCAGAGTTCTGTATTTAGAAACAGCCCCTCTGCCTCTGGTCGCTCCCTGTGGAAGTGTGTTCACTCCTGTATAGAACTGACTCCCTATGGATCTGAATGTTCTTGTCCTACCAGGATTCAAAGTTTATAGGAGGTGCAGAAAACACGTTCCTGTGCTTAATCTAAAGACAGGAAGAAAAAATTATTAGAAAACTATTGCAGAGCTATGGGTTTACTGCACCTGGCTATTATTCTGAAATATTTCTGCACAAAAAACTATTCTGCCATCATACTTTAGGAAGACAGGATCCTCTTTGCCATTTAATGTTACATTCATTTTAGCATTTGTTGCAGGCAAATGTTATAAAGTAACTGAAGTCCAACTAGTCATCTGCTAAACATTTAAAATCTTCCTGCTTAAAGAATCATGGCTAAGAAATTTCTGAGATGGTAATATAACATAGGGCAACAAACTGGAGTTGCCTGTTTTCATTTAACAGCTTTGTTAATGATCTTAGGGAAAAATCAAGCAGGAATTTAATTACATTTCCAGATAATATCAAATTAAGAATAGCTGCAAGCAACAGTAAGGGCAAATAAATAAAAAGAAAGAAGGAAAGAAGAGAAGGAGAAAGAAGGGGGAGAGAGGGAGAGGGAGGAAATATATCTGTTGGAATAAGCATTAGACATAGCCTGTAAATCAGGAACTATTATATTTTGAAAAATTAAACCTAAATACAAACATTCAGTAAAAAATAAATACTACTAGGCAATCATGTAGAAAGAAAAGAGAACCTAACAAGATATGGATTCCAATTAAATATAAGCAATGGAATTAAATTGAGCATCAAAAAAATAAAAGCTCATTATCTACTAGATCATGAGAAATCTGTCTAGGAAAATTTAAAAATTCTATTTTACTAATGAAGTTACTTAATAAACCAAAAGAAGTTTGACAGATGTACAGACCAGTGTCTCTTTCAAAGGGATGGACTAAGTAAATGAATCCAACTTTTTACTGACATAAAGTAAACATTAGAATTGTCAGATGCACTGGAATCTATTGTTATACTATCAGGCATATAGTACACAACAAAAACGTAGTGGTCAAAGAGGGAGAAACCCAAAGAATTATTAATTTCCTGGATTAGTGCATTTGTTCATTTTATCATATATGAAAGGGCAACTTTTTCAACTGATCACATATTTGGGGAAACAACAAAATTCCAAATGCAATTGACACAAACTACTAATTTCTGTACAGAAAAGGGCCACAGGTGTTGCCAGCTGGGTACAAGTAGATTCCCATGAAGTCAGAATGACACAGGTGCTGCTGAGCCTCCTCAGATTTCCATCATATGCAGCTACAGCATTTATTTGTGGTTAGAGGTAGTTTCACACGTCAAATGTGGCCCCACACGGTGTGTAGCAAACCCATCACACAAATTTTGGCTTCCTCAGTTACAGGCTTCTTTAGAGAGTACCAGTTTGTCCTGTCTCCTAACCTAGGCTGGTGTGAGCAGCACATCCGTGGCACTTCAGAGCCCAGCTACAGGTTCAGACATCTGCAAGGGGCTTGGAACATCAGTAGCGGTGAATCATGCAGTTTTAAAGAATAGGTTAAAACCATCAGAAAAAAATATTGGCCCACTGTCAAATCAAAGAGATTACCAAGCTCTGTATAAATTACTATAAAATACTCTCCAAAAGGGAACTGAAGCACTTCAATTTAATAGCTCTTTGATAGTTAAAAGAAGCAGAAACTGCCTGCTTAAGGAAAAAATATGTCTTTATGTTTGACATAGAAAAATCTTCCATAACTTTTACAGTCTTAGTTCTAGGAGTTCTGTCTACCTGACTCTCTGAAGGTGATAATCCTCTCCTGTGGTTAGAGAGATGCTTATTGAGTTACAAAACCAAAAACAACTGGTTTCAATTTACAACATAAGTACAGTTGTGTTATAGAAGATTAAAAATGTATACAGAAGTTTAATAACTCCTTTGAAATAAATATGTATTAAAAATCATCCAGGATAGGTAAATATATTTGTAACCACAATACTAATATTTTATACTTGAGTTCTGCCAAAAAAAAAGACAATAGCAGCATGGGAGATCCTGTCATTTCAATTTTGCTCTTCATCTGGGATATTCAGAATTTTCCTGAGGAGGGAGTGGTATTTCATGAATCCATGCATGACCCTGCAAGAAGAGTAAGAAACTAGTCCAGATAACCTCATACAAAACAGCACGGTCTGCAGAAGCAACCATGGACAGGAAGGGTGGCTTCTTGAAGCATATAAGAAGTCAGACAGGTCTAAGATACCAAGCAGAAAGGACAGTCAATTAATTTCTTAGTGGAAAGGCCTGAGATGTTTATAACCAACTAACTACTAAGATGCAATATTCAGAGCAGTAAAGTTCAAACCCTTCCTTTTGACCATATGCAGGCTAATTATCTTACTGATCTCCAAAATCAAAATTATTTCAAAGCAGAAACCTTTCAAATCAGGTATTTTTACTTACAGCATCCTAACTCCTACATATAGTTTGGTTTTTTGTTTTTTTTTTTTAATTGGGGCTTGGCCCTTATTCCACTCACCTATTTTTACTTCCCAGAAGCCAAGACACTTGATGAAGTATCTGACATCCAGCATTGCCAGGAGCTTTTTATGTCTAGCTGGAATGACTCAGCTGAAATCTGTGAGCATTTGAATACTGCAACATTGATTGAAAAACTCTCACAGCTCCATGTACGGTGATGATCTCCATCAATCTTCCGAACCAGTTAACATGCCAGTATGGCCTCCCTTGCTATTTACTACCTTGCCTAAGGATTTTGAAATAGCCTTGGACAAAGAGTAACTCCTTATTTGAGTCAAAACTCACAGTGATAAAAAAATTGTTTCACAAAAGTATCCACGCACTACAGTTCTGCTGAACAAGGAGGGAAGAGGCTGAGAACAACAGAGCAATGACAAAAAGAGAAGAAAACATGCACTTAGCTTTCTGTGTGTTTTATTTTACTCATCCTCAGCAAGTGTGATTCCTTTCAGACAGTTCAAATTTGGTCACAACGTTTTTTGTGAGCAGTACCTACTGGAACTGAATTTACCTTCGAACCTAGCTTAACAGGCAGAAGTTTCTCTTAACTTTATGAGAAAAATGTCCTGATTTTACAAAAAGAGCTAGAAAACTGTCCTCTCTTTATTATTTGATATATAGACCTATATGCCATGAAGTTTTCCCGTTCTATAAACTTTAAAACGAAGTTATTTCATGAATACACACTAAAACCCATCACACGTCCTTCTTTCATCTGTTTTTCACTACATACACAGCCAGATAACAATGCTGAATATGATACACAAGTGATAAAACTACAGCACTATAAAGGTTGGAGGCACTTCTGAAAAACCTCCTGAGGCACTGGTAAAAACCACAGTAAGGTTATATCATCATTAGTACTATCTGGAAAATAGGTGTAACCTAGTAAGCATATATATACATATTTGTGTGTATGTATGTGTATAAAATGCAGAAAAGGGAAATAACTTTTTCTTCCAAAAAACAATATGGGAATGAATTATTTGTTACCACATACAGCCTAAGAATTTCTTATTAAAAGAAAGTTGTTTACAGTCTGAGGTAACTGTATTCCTCTTCGGAATATCAAGAATTAGTATCAGGAAGCCAATAAAATATTGAAGCAGTACATAATATCTCAGTGCACTGTATCTTAGATACACATATTTTTCCTTTTCAAAAACACCAATTAGAATTTTTCTGCTGTAAGAAAGAAACCAGGAAAAGTTCTACACCCCAAAGAAAATAAATCAGTATATGAAAGCATGTTTTAGCTTCCCTATACAGACACTGACACACCTTGTGGTCAATGATTTGTGCTCAAAGAGCTACCCTAAACCTCACTTCTGAAGCAATTGCTGTAGTTGACTGCTTTCTCCCCCTTCTCCTCCCTTATTCTTCTGCTTTTCTCTTACCCTATCATCTAATTCATTGTTCATCATCTACTAATACCTCCTTTGCCCACTGCACAAATGGTATACTGCAGCCCATCTTTCTTAGGAAGTAATTACATTTCACCCACTGCTCTCTACTGTACCAGGATTATGAGAGTAGAGCAAATATTATTTACACTATCCAGAAGAGCTATGAGACTTTACAGTCAGCACTATAGCTTCCACAAACACTAACACCATGTTATTTTTATCTCAGTTTCAATAGCCTGTAACTTGCATTTTTTCCTTTTTGCTTTTTAATTAGAGCCTGTTGCTTTCATGCAGTAAGTAGATTTATTATACTAAAAATGTTATTCAAATTATTTTACTGAGAAATACTTGTAGATGCCTAATATTTATCAACAAGAAAGTGATATTGCAGTAAATAAAAACAAATACAGTAACACTTAAAATGTTACTTTTTGTTAAACCAAATGAGAGAGTCTAAGAAAATTTGCTTTAATTTCTTTCAGCCTTATTTCCTTTATTCTTAGCAAAGGTTACTATTTTTTAGGAGTGAGTTTCTGTATCAGGGATATCTCATGAGAAATAGATTAATTCAACTCCAATGGCAAGAAATAAATATTTTTCATACTATGCAACTTCTGTAACAAGAAAAAAAATCTAAATCTCTTCCTCTGACATTTCCTACAGATTGTTTACAACCTGAGAATTTATTCTAATATAAGCCTTTTTATAATTAGCTTTTAATATTTAATGTTTCTCCCCACTGTCTATAGAATACTAACTATTATATTGTTACTAAATTCTAATAACTTCATTTTGATTTTACACAGAACAACTGCCTCCCTTAGAATAAAACAGATGCACTTCTAAAAGAAGAGATCATGTAACTATATTCATCACATATAACATTTAGTTACAGTATATGGCAATATTTTGAACTTTGTGTTGGTTTTTTGGATTCTCTGATGACTCCTGGAACCCAAACAGGAATTCAGCATGGCAGAAAGATCAGAGCATTATCTGAGATTTCAGGGAACAGATTCATTGCTATTCACTTAAACATGTAAGAGCAGAAGTATTAGCTTGCCTATGCAATATGTACTTTACCTATGCAATAAGAAGAACAAAAAGATTTCCTTCTTAACAAATTTTCATTTTGTATATTTTTTCCCTCACTCACAATCTTACCCAGTTGTGCAGTAAAATCTTGAAGGGCAGGGACAATGTAAAGAAGAGGTGTGAAAATTCAGGGGGAAAAGCCCTGGACTAACAGAAGGTAAAGGAACTTCAAAAAGTTTAGGGTTTAGGGTCATTTTCTTACAAAATACTATCTTTTAAGTGGCACATTTCTGTCCCTTTATATTTGTACAAAGCAGATGCCCCTTAGCAAGGATTTTTCATGTTCTTCTTTGTGAGACTAAGACTTCAGGCCACAAATAAATTATACATCAACACTCAATGTTCCTTAAAAATGCAAGAGTCAGCTGACCAGAATGAAGAATCTGCCTTCTAATGGTAAATATCCAACCTCTAATTGCTAACTGACAAGTGAAATGTACACAACAGAAAGAAAAAATAGAAGCCATTATACATTTTTAGCTATTGTGAAAAGTAATGGATTTTCAGCGTCCCTTGTATTAGCCATTATTAATGAATTCCATCACCACATGTATCTGTATTAATACAGCTTATTGACAATATTGACACTACATTTTTAAGTTCTTAGGTCTACAAAATAATTCTGCAGTAACATGCCAACCAATTTAACTATTACTATCTTTAGCTTAACTCTACGTACCATTTTAAATCACCATCCTAGAAAAACTGGAATACTGAAAGCTCCCAGGTCTGAAATAACTGGGTATTTTCCCCATTTTATGCAGAACACAAAAGATGATACTTAAGCACATACTGAATAGGGACCACTAGGGAAATTTTGCAATAAAATGAAAATATCCACCTTATTGAATATTTTAACACACACTTCAAAACATTAATATAAAGAATTATGTTTAACTGATCATACTGGATTATCCCTGATGCCATTCAGTTGATATACAGGCTGTGTTATCTTTACACATAAAATGGAAGCTAAAGGAAATGTCAATTAGGCAAAAATAAAGATGAAACAAAAATAAAGATGTAACTGCCTTTTCAAAAGAAAATACAAACACAGAAAAAAAAAAGGTAATTTCTTTTTATTTATTTAATATGAAGAAACATCAATTTGTCATTTGAAACTAAGAAACAGCATAAACTAATATCCTATACTAAACTGGCCTCTGGGAACATTTATTATTAATATTAACCTCAGAATGACCACAGTTGAACAAGAACTTTGTTTTCCACTAGTATGAATAGATGCCTTCTATTTTAATATTTTAAAAAAAGAGTAGCAAGTTGTAGAGATGAATAATACTGGAAAATCCCCATAGCAAATAAAACCTATCCTAAAAGCAGTTGAATAAACTACCTTATTATTCCTAAAGAGGAAAAAAAAAAAAAAACACCAGAGCTTCCATCATTAATGTAACAATCATTAAGTTAATGTAATATTTTGTGTAGTCTACTGCATGTTTATTTAACACAGTAACAGGAAAAAGCCATAATTTAAATATGTATTTCCTACACATTGTGATCACTAACTCCTCTGTAATAGAACTACCTTGAGCATGCATCAGGAATATATGAAAGATAGCATGGTCTTACAGAGACAGAATAACGTGAAGATTTACAGTATATAAAATGTATGCAGACCTTTCTTATATCACACTCTGGCCATCCAAATCTGTTACTCTAATTAGAAGCCTTGTGCAGCTATGGCAAAGCTCAATCTGTTATGCCTAGTTTGCTTTTAATATAGCCTGGGGTGAATTTCAAATAAAGCACACACGGGGAAGCAGTATCAACCAGTACAACAATTGCACGGCGTCCACAAGGAAAAAACTGTATTTCTCTTCCTTTTAAATTATTTTGTTACCAGCCATGTCAAAATTCAATAGCTTAGGGAAACAGATAATAGATTAGAAGAAAGTTCAATTTTTATACAGAAGCAACTCTTCACCATAGTTCACAGGCAATTTCATTACAATATACTTCGAATTAAATACTCATTCTAATTTATTATAATGAGTTTAAAGTATACAATATTCATGGGCTTAGATACTCACATTTCCTGGGCCTTTTTTTTTCCCTTAATGCTTTCAGATTAGATTCATACAAGCTCACTAAAGAAAAATAATCACGCTGCTCAAATAAGATCTTAGACAATCAGAAGTACTAATTCAGAACTGATCCAAATTTAACTGTAAATGTACTTCTCTAGGAGCAAACCACACCAATGTGACAGCAGGAAAAAAAGAAGAGGTGGGAATCTCTTAAAAATCTATTCTTAAAAGCTGAAACCTGGTATATAATACTCTATAATCAATTTCAAAGTGGAATTGAAATCTAGCAGTGTTCAGCTGCCTGCCCTGGATGACAGCAGTTGGAATGCCCCATATTAGTTATCTTAGGGTTGGAAACACCTTATTTTGAGTGAAAACTTAGACAAATAATTTCCTGGCACATTTGAAAGCAGTGACACATTTGTCTGTATCAATATTATGGTCTGAAATGCAGTTTTGATAGCCACTGATGAAAGAAGGATCATGGCAGACCAAGTGTCCCAACAGCACCCATGGAGTGCTGGCATTAATGTGCTGAGAGGTGAGCAGCACCACTGTTCTGGAAACAGTGCTTCCTTTATTTGTTTAGCAACAGCTGGGAGTCCCAAGAGCAGCTCTCTGAATTCAGTATTTTTTTTTTTTTTTGAAAGAGTTGGCAGACACACATTTATTTACCCACAACAGAACTATGAGAAGCAATTTTTGTAATCTTGCAAATGGTTCTTTCATTAGTACACTTATGACCAACAGAACAAATAAAAAACAATAATGTGTATAAAACTGGCAATACTTTAATTGCATAGTAGCTTTATAATCTAATAAAATAGTCCGTGAAAAAACCCTTACCAGTTAAAAGGCAACAGAGAAGGCGTGCCCATATTAAGAAATAAAAGCTCAACACATGGTAATGTGCCAATCAAATACAAAGTCTGAGTAAAAATTACTTTATAGACATGGCAGAGTAAATTTTAGTGGATTTTTAAAAAATTAACAATATATCTTATCTAAAGGGGCCTGCAGAAACTAACAGTTCTTCATCGAAGTTTCCATTTGTTTTTATCTTTAAACAGAACAGAAATATTTCTAACATTTATACTGGAAAAAATGCTTTGAAACATCATTTTATATAAAACAGAGGCATCTTCTTATAAAAAAGGATCAAAACTATGATTATTCACTACATTTATGGGATGTTTCAACTGTAGCACTGACAATAATTCTTTCAAAGACTTATTCATTGAAGTATGATCAACAGATGTTATCAACACAGTAACACATTTTTTCATTCAGTTATAAATAAATTTTCTATGAAAGAAAGCTATAGAAATGGAATCTCACATTATTGTTTTATACATGTAATTCTGAAGGAATTATAAAAAGATAATTAATAATGGCAAATTAATCCTTGCAATAAACCTCAGAGAGTTGAGGTGGTTTACCACCAAAATGTTGCCTTTCTTTGTAAGTCATACGCTAGCAGAGAAAATTACAGAAACTGCAATAAAGGCCTCAGGCATTGCAACTGGCCAGGAGGAAATGCAATATTCAGAGAAACAAGTGCCCAAGCTGCTGCAGAACAGAACCAAAGCTATCATTCCAGGGAGCATGGGGTATTGTGGAGCCTCCCAAGGGCACACACTGAGAAATGTTTAGCTACTGTCTTCCATAGCATTTAGGTAAAGAAATCAAGCAGACAGGTTGTTCCTCCTCCTTAGGAAGGAGACCTGTTCCATTTTGGAGCTAAACTGTCACTCTCCACATCCCAGGTGGCTCTAATCCCTCCTGAAACACAGAACTAAGGAGCACCTTTGCTAAACTGAGAAGGATCACTTTTCATCCTTTTCGTGGTAGCTGAACTATTGTTCCATGCAGAAACAGAAGATTCACAGGAAATGAAAGACCTACTTAATTATTTATTATAGTTCTTATGTTCATGGTTATGAAAGGGTTCTGACACTTTTTTCCGAAATTCTATACATTAGCAGTTACCAGACTTGAGAGGAAAAAAGTTCTCATAGCAGAGCAGATCAGCTAAACTAGATTAGTAGCAGGGAAGCAAGTATGTTCCTAGCAATTTGTATGTAATTAAATTAAATGATACATATCTAATGAAAACTGTAGAAATCCTGAATTAATATCCACAGAGTCAGGATTTTATAACATGAAAGTAAACCAGATTTAATACAACACAGGGTTTTTCACAGCTACAAAACCAAGGCAAACAGAAGCAGTAGCATTATGAGTAAAAATGGAAGAACCAGACTAGAGAACATGATCTTCTTGCCAACCAACATATTTTTAATTCACAATACAGGAGACTTCCAGAAGATAAATTCATTAACTGAAAGGAAAATTTGACACTGAATGCAGGAACTTTGGTCCCTGTTTCCTCACACTCATAGTGCATCTATTGCAAATAAGGCAACCTGATCCTGTAGAAAACATCCCTGCACATCGAATAAAGTCCAATAGAAACTGCAGCTTCCCTCCTATAGCCCCCAAGACTGCTTTGAAAACTAAACATAAGTTATAGACAAATGAATTCATCACATGCAAATCAAGTACTGGAAAAGAGGATCACTCCCAAATGCTTATTAAGCCAACTCAAATTATCACATCTCCAACCTTATCTTCTGTTTCTAATTAACACAAAAATGGAACTATCTAAACAATAGCATATGGTAAAAATGAAAGCAAGAAACAATTCTTCAACCTTATGTTAATTAAATGGAGATGAAATGACTACATTCTTCTGTGCATGTTCAACCACTCTTTTTATTTTTCTAGTAACATCTTTTCATGCAGCTTTTTTTCCCCCTGAAAGTGCAGTCATTTCTATTCTTTAAAGAGAACGAGCGAAGAATGTCATATCTGGATGCTAGAGGAAATGCAAATGTAGATCAAATAATCATTCAATAATCACTTACATGCCAATGTAAGCATTTTGACCTACTGAAATAGCTAACACATAAAAAAATAGAAAACCAACAGCACATTAGTTGTGGCACTGTCCCAACTATTGAAAGGGTAAGTTAAAGTGTAGTTCAGACAATAATTTCTGAAATCCAATACAAATTTGGGTAGAATTTTAAAATATAAAGGCTAAGTGTAGCTACTACAGTTACAACTAAAGAGCAGCATTAAAAATAATGTGAATAAACTGATGAGTAGCCCTTATTCCCCTCAGCAGGTAACCAAATATGCATGGTACTAAATTAGTCACCTAAATTAATAAAAATATATATGTGAGATTCTGAAAAAAAACCTTAAATCAAAGGACTTAAACTGAATACTGTGGAAAGACAACAGCATGAAGCAAACCAATTTCATTTTACTGCAATCTATATAATAGAAACTATTTCTAACTATACATTACTGATTTTTAAGCAACAGTAATCAAGGCCTACAGTCCTTTAAAGAAATTGAAAGACTACCTTTTTTCTAACCACTTTTTAGTCCATTGCCTCTAGTTCATTTTCTCACCTCTTTTTTACCTGAGAACCACTTTCAGTAGATGAACTTTCTGACAAAAAAAGAACAAGTTTAATGTTCTTTCAGAAAACCACCACTCTTTTTACAGAGTGCTAAAGCGTCTTCCTGCTATGAATTAAATTGTTCATTGCCATTTTACCTCCTGTCAACATTAAACTCACACATGACTAATCTGTCCTACCTGACCTAAAAAGGAGGCAGCCAAGGCTCCCAGATTCCTTGTACAGACGATGCAGCCACATGGTTGCACTTCCAGTGCCTGGGAAATTCCAGCGGGCTTCTGAGTTAGAACACCCAAGAACTTACTCATGGAGCACAACACAGCTTGACTTTTCCCTGCTTCTCTGGGCTCTTGTGGCAGACAGGGGTTCTAGACTGATGCACTTCCAGCCACTCCCCAGGGTGTCCACAAATCCTGGATCCGTGCTCAAACAGGGAACAGACCTAGCAAAATTCTAGGTATGCTAAGCCTACCAAATTGCAGTTTAGCCATTGGTCAAACACATTTTAAAACTTTATGAGCTACTTTCCCAGAGAAAGCATTTGTAATTAACCTGTGTTAGTAACTACAAATAAAACAAATCAACACAAATTCCTTTACTGTTACTGCAAAAATTACTAAACTTGGTTGGTTGTTTGCCTGATTCTGAAATTTTCATTATGTTTACCCATTAAATTTAGAGGAATTAACGCATAAAGTAAGTAAGTACATGCTATGGCTAACCACATAAAACAAAAAAGAATGTTGCATACCAAAGAAAATAAGATTGGTAAACTAATACTGGCAATTCATATTTTGATTTATAAACCTGTGTGTTTCATAAAAGTAAGAAGTTTTCCTGAATACATGGTTTGCTTGTTTGGTTACACTAAAACTCTATTTTTATTCAGAACAGGTTTCCTAAAACTTCTGAGTTTTTCTTTAAGGAAAGTGCTCGCTCTCTATGATAACCTTCTGTGGCAATCTGTGATAATAAAAAATTTTCATTAATATTTTAGAAGTTAAAAAGTAAAAAAATTTAGATTTGATCAGTTTCAGATTTCCAACTGAAAACTATGAAAAAATGAAATCCTCATATGATAAGACAATACTCCATATACCTTCTCTTTGAACCACATTCTCTAGATCACTACTAGCTTTGCAAACAGATTTTAGGAATAGCAGTTCCTATTCACCAATCAGCAGAGCGAATTTCCAGAGATACAGTGAAGTCACATTGTGATCTACAGCTACTAGAACAGTTCTATTTCACACATCTGTGCAGGAATACCCTTTCTCCAGTGTTAAAAAAATTATAAAGCTATTTATATTTTAAGCAGCACACTACCATTTAATGAATAAATATTGCAATTTTTTTCAGTAATTGCAATAATGAACTTCAGTTATCCAGCTACTATTTTTTATCTTTGCTTTAAATAACTAAAAAAACAAGAGCTTAAACAGGCACTTCAGATTTAACACTCATCTGAGTGTTACAGGAATTATTAAGCACTAGAGCATTTATGAGGCTAGTGTAAATCACTAATGCTGTTACTTGCTCTGATTTTTATGCCATTATATTTTTGACAAACAGAGCCAGGCTGAAACACATTCTGTCATGACAGAATGCTACAATCCCTTTCTTGGATTTCCCTAAGGGAATTTTACATGGTTTTAGATCATGAGTTCTTTTCTCTCAGTGTTTCTTATAGATCATGATCTTGCACAATTGTTTTGATTAACTTGATGTGCAGGACTGCAACTGACCCATTCATTGCTGATGAAAATCTAAGAAATACCACTCAGGTCTCTGATAAGAGCATTCCCCAGAAAGGTGTTAAATCCCAAATGAACTGATTATGTAAATGAGGTGTCACACAGTTCACCTGTAGATCTTCCATGAAGTGTAAGACATCAACATCAGAAATGAAAACTTGTTCTCCATAATTTTTCTGTGAAATAGATCATCATTATGTTTACATCTCAGATTTCAGCCACAGAATTAAGCAGGGTATATATTGTGCTATTCTGAGAGAACAAAACAGGTGGAAACTAATTCCATCCCCTTTAATATAAATGGAGCATAAACAGCAATGGCAGAGTCATTGGATAATAAACAAGAAAAAGGAATGGTATGAACAGAAATAAGAAACTCCAACAGCATAATGCCCCATAATCTTCCATCTTTCAGAGAGAGCAGTTCAGGCAATTAATAATTTAATATACAGAACTTTAGCTCTTAATACTTAAGGTATTAATTTAATACCTTAACTTCTCTGTTGACCCAGTAAGTATTTGTAAATTTCAGACATGACATAAACCTCACAGACTGCTTCTTGCTATGATTCATTCTATTCTTGCTATGATTCATGAATCAGGCTCCTTATAATGCATATCATGGTGAAAAATAATTTTTAACTTCTATTAATAGCACCAAACTACAGACATCAAATAATGTAGTGTTTCTTTGTTACCCAAATGAGTATTTTTGAATTAGACAAGCAATAATGACCAACTTATCAGAAAAAGTATGTTTTTTTTGAAAGCGTAGGGTTCACTTCTGTGATAGTAAAGACCATACACCTTTAAACATCTTGCATTTCTACTAAGCAAAGGTACAATAGTGAGAAATAGAAAATCTTCCTTACCTATGTATACAGTTTTTAGATTCAAGATACGCCATACCAGAGGCAGCATCTAATGAAAATTTCACCAACTGTTTGGTTTTCAGCTCATCCTTCTTTTTTCTTAGGAATGACAGGAAATCACCTCCTAGAAAATCAGACAGATGGACAGTGAAACAGACTGATAGGATATTCACATCTCTCTCTCACTAGGGGTGCAAGACCCAACAAAATGCAGATTATTAGCTGTTATCTTCATCCCAAAAGTTTGAGGCTAGTCCAAGAACAAGCAAGGAACTCATTTTTCAAAAATACATTTTCCCTTAAATATTAGATGCATGAAAGTGAAAATTGCACAGCATGCTTTTGATACTAGTCTTCACCAGTGTACATTAAATACAGACTCACAAACTGTTGACAAAAAAACCTGATAATCTGTGACACATATTCTTCCCTAATCAGAGAATTACTAATTGTGAATAAAGAGGTTAGGTCCTATTAGCTACATGAAAGTAATTACTTTTTAATTGATCATTTGCAGTGATGCTTCTCTAATTCTACACTGATGTGTTGGAGGAGTAACAAAGTGTTTTTTTCTTGGGCAATGTTAACTGGACATTTGACCAGGGCAGTGGAAGGTGAACAGTTATTACTCTGCCTTCAGAGGAGCAAAGCCATTGTCCTCTCATCTGAGAAGTCGGAAGCATCAGGGTGGAGAATTTCCAAAAAGAAAACTGTGTTAGCAAAAAAATATTCTGAAAAACTGATTTAGGACAAAGGTAAGATGGAAGAATATCATACAAACACTGCAAAGCCATGTTCTGATACAAATGCATTACAAGACTTTTCTAAAATATATTTTATTATTCCAGGCAAAAAAAAAAAAAAAAATCACAGGAAACCTTTTAATATCACACAATTATTTGATAGTGAGTAGCCAGTCATTGCTCCAGTATTTGTTTCTGTTCATTTAGGACTGAACAGACTATTAGGATTTGCTCTTGCAAGCTATTACACAATTTTATATACTGCCTTTTCTTAGGAATAGGAAATGACGGTATTATATTAAAAGTTTCATATGTGATTTCTTTTAAGAGGCTATCTATATTTATATTTTATAGTGTAAGTAAGTAAGACAATATTAAAGAAAAAAGTCAGATGTTATAAAGTGTAACTGTAATGCCTTCAAGACATTACGTTGGATCTGCCCTTTACTCCAGGCTGGGTAACACACAGATGGGAGAGCAAGAGGTGACTGGACTGCCTTAACTCTAAAGCTAATCTGAAACACCCTATCCTGAATTTTAAACTCCAATGAAAAAGGACAGATGACTACTGTAAAATGGACTGGGTACCATTTCTTTATATCTTTCATACCTTTTCTTTAATCTCAGAGGTTACTGACATAGTCTGGTAACTGGTGAAAAGTAGGTATTGCCAGTGGAAATTAAGATAAACACTCCAATAAATAATGTGTCATTTCTTGCACATGTAAACCGAATTATTCTAGTTACAGCAGACAGCTAAAAAAAACTTCTAAGCAACTCACCCCTCCAACACACAAAGCAAGCTGATGAAAATTTTGTTGCTTATGTGCTGAGACCTCACTGCTCTCTATGCAGGAATCATCTTTGAATGAGAAAGTATGACTACAAGCCTTCTTTACAAACTGTAGCATTACTTGAGTAAGAGCAGTAAATCAAGGCAGCTCATAAAAATACATTTAAGACCTTAAAAGACATTTAAGATCTTAAAAAAAAAAAAACCCTCTACAGTGAATCAACCAATGTTTCAATATTGAAGATTAAGAATTGCTAGCGACTTCCTGTAGGAAGAACTGAAAAGACAAGCTCAGTTTGATATTCTGGGAAAACAAAACAAAATAAATAAAAGACCAAACAAAAAAGAAAAAAAAACCCAAAAACATGCAAAAAAACTGGCAGAAACAAATCCCCCCAAAATCTTGCAAAGATTCTCTATTTAAAAAAACTTGCTATAACAACATCAGTGTAAACTATAATTCTCACAATTCCTATGAATTCTTCATAAAATAAGTTAATGCTCTCCACAATCAACAGTGAAACTATCTGTTCTCAAGTAACAAGATATTAAAGACAACAAGGAAACTTAAACTTTAAACAAAAGAAAACCCAACCATTTCCATTAAATTTTTTTTTAATCGTACATGTTCATTCCCAATGCTCAGGCAATCACACCGATATTCCAATTTTTAACAATTTGTTTCTGAATGATATTAAAAACTGCTCAGTTCCTAACATCAGAATATGACAAACTCACAAAGCACAAGCCCTTTACTTGCCAATGCAATTCATTACTATCAGGAAGTGATTTAGACTTGCTTATTTTCAGAGCGTGGCATGCACTGTATGAAATTCTAGCATTTGCAGCAAAAACAGCACCATACGTCAAGATGCATAGAGTGCACTAGATGCCTATCACCAAATTTTAATTATATTACTTTAATCTGTCTCAGGGTTTTCATGTTCTGTTTTCCTTTATCTGTCCTTGTATAGAAATGGCAAAAAATCTTCTAAATAGTCTGTTTAATATTAATTTAAAAGTAGTCTTAGTAGCAGACAAAATAAAAGAGCCAAATAACACCCATCTCACTCTGTACAATATATGTAATGTTTAGGCTTAATCTGATTATCCTCATCATTGTGATACTAACATAGGCTTAAGTGTATGTCCCTTAAGTAACAGATTTACTCCTCAGTAAATTCTGACCTTTACTGTGGTCAATGTTCCAACTATTCATCTTCACAGCAAAGTATCCACATGAATATCTCCAAGGCTAAATTAAGAGTATTTCCTTACAAACTCTTTAATGCAGAGCAGTGCTTAGGTAACATCTTTATTTACTTTTAAAAGTAAGTTTTAACATGAAAAGCCCTAATTCACTATTTGCAGCACATAGTGTCAGAGTATCATTTCCAATGTAATAGCAGTTGATAAAAATGAAATAAACAGACCAATGATACTAGGAAGACTACATAATAGTAAGCAATGCTTTCTCTTTTATATGGAATTTCCATTGTATTCTGCATGGCTACCTGTTATTCCAGTTAATGGCCCACAACACCACTAGAAAATGACGTATGCTCGAACAGCCCTAAGAATTATCAAAAAAATAGACCATTATATATATATATATATATATATATATAATCACCTAGCAGAGATGGCTTGACTATTTTTGGTTTACAAGAGGATAAATAACAGTACTGAATTTTACAAAGTAGAGGACAAAATGTAGTTCATAAGCAGAAGCTCCATGAGAGCAGCCTGTTATAACTGGGTTTCTAAACAGAGGACTTCATGTATTTTGCTGTGAATGGCAACTATTTCTCATTACATGCTGGAATTCTGAGAGTGTGAAAATACCACATATCAGCAATTCCTAGTGTTGGCTGTGCTTTACAGCATAAACTTCTTGTTGTACAGTAAGTGGCATATCATGGTAATAAAACAGTTCACTCCTCTGCACACAAAAAAACAAGCTTTGGAAGAGGAAAAAAAAACCCCTGTGATTTATGAGAAGAAACCAAAAATGCAAGAAACAACAATGAAAAATGTTAAATAGGTTTACAAAGTATTTTGTTATGGCAATCTCTGATTTGACTGGCATTTATAATCAACTATGACCACGTATTTCAGTGTTTTCCTAAGCTGGTAACCACAGTGACACCTACCTACCTACTCTAGGCACTCTAGGCATCATTCAGACAACCATTCTGAACACAACTAAAATATGTTTTGAAATGATGATGGGAAATCTCCCACTGAATTGGTATACATACATTGTTTATATAGTGTATCTCTATCTAGTATCCTAACAATATTATAAATAATTATACAAATATTAAAAAATGTCTTAATACAATACCAATTATTACAAATGATAGGAAGTTATATGTATTCTTGCTCACATATAAATTTTAATAAAGTGGGGGAATTTCCTTTGTTAAATAACCTTTTTAACTATGTTTGTTTAAAGAGGTTGCTTAATTCTTCTTATATTTATACACACATTCATCATGCAGATACATTTTGCTTGTGGCCACACATCCTAAAGGTCACCTAACCCAGGGGAGCTTTAGAATTCAGTATTCCTAATTGCTTTACAGGCCATTGCAATATTATTGAAATTACCTTTATCTGCATCTGTAAGTATTTATAAATCTGAGAATTTAAAGGGTCGGTATTCCAAATAGCCTTACAGCAATTTAGAATTTCCTTTATTGCCCACTATCTTAATCCCATATACATGGGATCAAAAACACAAGCCCAAATGGAGTTACTTAAAACTATGAATTTAAAATAATAAACACGCATCTCTAGGGAATTCTAGGAGATATGTTTTTTAAGTATGTAAGAAGCGATTTGACAAACTATTTAAAGTACAAGGGTTTAAAAATGTCAAAACACTCATTTTCAATAAAGCACTGTGCCTTCACATTTCAATTAAAGCATCACTTATGTGCAATGCTGTACATTAACATTTTTTTCTTTTATTTTATATATGTAGTAACAGAAACTGTAAATAAACCCAAGGTTTACTTTTTTAGCTGCATACAGATTACTATTGTGATATCCAGTTAAAACTTTATTTTTCCTGTTAAGTAAAGCAAATAGAAGTTGCTATAACTACGCAAAGTGCTGCCAATGTAGTATTAACAATGGCAGTAATGAAGTATGAGTAGAAATACCTGTATGTGAAAACAAAAGATGAAGAAAAAAAAAAAATTAAACTAATAGTGTGCATTGAGAGCCAAGGACAGGAGCAGCAACAGCAGCAAAGAAGTAAACACAGAGAAAATGTGGCTTGTACCAGAACTGTGCTGTGGATGACTTTTTAGCAGACAACCTGTGATGAGACCAGAACAGAGATGGCTCATGAGCACAAAATAACTGCACTGTGATAGAATGAAGATGAGAAGAAGGTTACAACATATTTATATGTGCTATTGCACTTCCTTTCAGTCGGATGACAGACCACAGACATATGATTATCAAAATAAAGGAAATATTGACAATGCTCCACAATCCTGCTTTAGATTTCAGGCGGAGAAAATAAGGTAGAGCATGAAGCCAATATCCCATGTGACATAAGTGCCTGTCCAAAACAGAGTCTGTCATCACTTGTCAAGAAGAAATCAGAAATCATAGTGAGACATCAACAGCTAGCATCCCTTGTCTTGTGTGCTGCCAAAACAACACTACCCAGACTAACTGGACTCCTTATGTTTTAATATTGTGGCTATAAGGATATCCACTGTGAGTGCAGAGATAAAACCTACTTCAGAAACTATGTGAAAGGAAGACCTCCCCAGGAAGTCTTCCATTCTTCAGTAAATAATTCCTGTAAACTGATAATGCTCAATAATCCATAATAAAGGCCTTGAAAAGTACTGCGGATTACAGAGACACAACAGCTGATGTGAAACAGAATGTACCTGAAGAACATAGGATTTTTTTAATCTAAAGAAAAACAATGAACAACACAAACACATTAAATAGCTATTATAGTAAAAACTGTTATAGGCAAAGTAAAAAAAAGTGAATAATAATGAATAAAAATAAATTAGTTGAATACAGAATTTTTGAAACTACCAAAACACTTCAATAATTTTTTAGGTTTGGTTGTTTTTATTCAGTTTAAAATGGATTTTCTAGTTTAACCTATTTGCTGATTTGATTTTGTACAATATTGTACAAAATATTGTAACATCAAAGCCCATAACATGTGAAGAGATAAAAATCCAACTATAGTCTGATATGCTACTATAAAAGGAGACCAAAGCTTTGTTCCTGTTTGACTAAACAGTAGCTCCGAGGCAAAAGGAATTTTTGATTACTCTCACCTTCACCATACCAAACGAATCTGATTTTTCTTAATAATCTGGAATCCATGAAGCAAAGAGAGAGGAAGAGACCCATGTGCATTACAGGGCTATAAGCAAGGCAAGGAAGAAGAAACAGGGTCTATATGTATGTGTGTGTGTACTGCACGAGGGCTGGTGAGGAGAGGGAAAAGTTGGACACATGGAGAGAAGGAATCTGTGGGAGGTGTCTGGCTCTTTGAGTGAAATGCCCAACAGGCATTTCACTCAAAGATGGCACAGGCAGAAGCACAACAAGTTGCAGAGACACAGAGACAAATCAAAATGGAAGCTGGAAACTTAACAGGATAAAGTAAGAGAGAAAACCTAGAGAAGCAGACAGGTGTCTGTGTGCAGAGAAACTGTAGGGTAGACAGAAGGTGGCTTCAATGACCAGCAATAATGAGAAGATAACTTACTTGACTAGAGAAAAAAACAGAACTGAATAGAAAAGCCAGACAGTCACTATCACTTCACCCTATCTCTACTTGGAATTTGATGGACCCTTTTTTTTTTCTGTTGTTGTATTGATTTTGGACAGTGTGCAGTAAAGACTCAGGATGTGACTGCAAGATAGGACTCAGATCTGAAATCTGCCCACAAAAGACAACTACAGAGTATATACAACCAATACAACCAATGGGTGAGATCATACAAAACTTTATTGAAGTTTTAAGGGGCTCTTTAAAGAGAAGCAATTAGAAAAAAAGCATGAATGATCTCTATAGAGATCTCACTGCCTCCAAAAGTAGGAAAGACAAAAAAACACACTGAAGTAGAAAACACAGCAGCTGAATCACACAAAGTGAAAGTAAAAGTTCAGATACTTCCCAGCACCAATCAGCATTCCAGGCCTGTGCATGAAATCAGTGGCACCTCAGAGACAGGAGGTCTAATCTAAGGTTCAAGTAAGCCATGATATGTAAGCCATGTACTTCAGCTGCTCTTAGCATCTGCTCTCCTTTATTTAAGAAAATAATTAATTTAGCAGAAAAGCTCAAGATAATATGGATATTGTATTTCATAATAATAAATAAATCATATACATCTCAGTCTCAGAACTGAGTTTTTAGTTATAAATGGGTTTACTGGCTCTAGTGCAAGTAATGAGAAATGCACAAAGTCAGCTGTGATTTGGTGCTATACTCTGAATTATCACTACATGCAGAAAATAAGAGCAATTCCACAAAAGTAATTTAAGATTTAGTAAATTGTATTAGCTCCTCAGTGCCACCTATAATGGACCTGTTGGTACTTCTACACTTTATGCCCTGGAGCCCTCTTTTCCAAGAAAAGCCAAAAAGTGAGCCTAGTAGGTTAGGAAGACACCACGCTTTATTTACACATGTTTCTGACATAACCCACCCTGTGGAAGTTAAGAAGTGCTCTATCATACAGAAAGTAGCAATGGAATCACATTTCAGAAGAAAGGGAGTGAATAAACCAAGCCAGACCAAAGCTAACTGCAGGTAAGACAGCATGAACAGGGCTCAGAGGTAACCCCGCACTTGGGTTAAGCATCATAGAACCCCTTGGGTTGGAAAAGACTCCCAAGATCATCGTGTTCATCCTTCAACCAAACACCACCATGCCCAACTAAGCCGTATCTTGAAGTGCCACTTTTAACCATTTTATGAGCACTTCTGAGTGGTGACTCCGGGTACAGGCACAACAGAAATGGCCATGCTCATTCTGGGTGTGCCTGGGAGTCAGGGCACTTCACATCCAGCAGTGTCACATCTCAGCTAATAAAACCTGCCACCTCTGATTTGTTTCTGCATCAGTGGCACAGGCAATTTGCATCCCAAATGATTCAGAACAGACCTCTGTAGGTTACCTTATCCAGCTGCAAAGACAGAACTTATGACCTTGCTGAACTCCCCCTTGGAAGCTGGCTACACATGTCTGGATATAAGCTGAGTATAATAGCTTAAACCTAATTCTGACAATCTTCCCATGCTATTAGATTACTGGGTATTTCTATAGCCATTTACATGTACAGGAATAGCTCTACCTCTTTCCAGCTGCCAGCATTCAGAACATACCAACACAAGTTAGTTAAAACAACGAACACAATCTCACTGTTAAATTAAAAAGGAAGTTGCTTTTTTAAAAAGCATGTATCTATTATCAGAAAGGAATTCTCTGCTGGTATCAGGAAGGCACACTGATACCCCAGTGAAATGCAATGCATTAGCAGGAGAATGAAAAATGTCCATGCACACACTGGGGAGAGGGGATGAGAATCATATCAGAGCAGATCACTGCTAGAACAGACTAAATATGGTCTATGGCCACAGAATGGATGAAAAGATAAGAGACAACTGCTGAGAAACTGTTTAGAACTGTCTGAGGCAAGGATCTGGTACAGGAAGATCACCTAGTTTTCATAATACCATAATATATAATATCCTCATCACGGATCATATTAGCATAGTGCATATGCTAGAGGAAGCTATATTAAGACTCAACAGACAAGACAGACACTTCAATTGCCTCCATTTGAATGCCTGACCTAGCAGAAATGAAATTATTCCAAAATATTCTTGGGGTTTTAATTTTAACTACGTTGGTTATAAAAATGTTTAAATATACAGAAACCTGAAACAGAGAAAGTAGGCTACCAACTTGAGATTTAACATCTTAGCTCCAAAAAGGAGCAGGTCAGAAAACATGGGACTTCAAGCTTCCATCTGCTACCTTGAATCAAGTACTGGAACACAAAAAGATGTTTACATCTTTTTATTAGACAATTTTTCAGAGAGAGCTGGTGCAAGCATGATGATGGTGCTTATCTTGCAGACTCTTTGCAGGAGGGACAGAGGCACTGTGGAAAAGTCTACAAGATAAGCTGCTGAAACAGTTGCATGAAGTGGTATCTGCACCACAGGATTCCACATCTATCCTCAATACACCACGTTCTAGAACACGTGATTTCAGGGACACGCCAAGTTCTTACCCCTAAATTAAATTCTCTTTTCAGGACTAGCTAAGATACAAGTAAATTGAAATTAACATAAATAAGGAGAAGCAAGAATGTTGTAGCTTAGGATTGCTTTTTGCATCTTATAGATTACATTTAATCTTGATTTCTTCTTCCCTTGAAGGAAGAGGAGAAAACACTCAAATTTTTAACAGCACTCTTGCAGTTCCTTTTTGATTACAAGGGAGAATTTATGATAATTATAAGCAAATGAAAATGCAGTTAAAAGATCCAACGTATTGCAATGAATTAAAACACAGCATGATCACTAAAAGAGAAGTTTGGGCCAGAAAGGTAACAGTTAAAAAGGGTAAAAGAGAAGGGGATTTTGGTTTCTTTTTTTTTTCTGTCTTTTTTCATGAAAAGATGTTGAGTTCACTCTGAAAAGAGCAGGAAGCAAGCTCTGTAGTCCCTTCAGCATTTTCCTGATAAATCTTCTCCATGCCCCAACAAAATTCAGCATCCATTTGTCTCAGTTTTCAGTCTGGACTCTTGCAGTATTCCAGTCTTTTTAATCATCATATAAATTTACTAAAAATGAGCTGTTATGAAAACTCCTTATGACCTGTGCGGCCTTAAGAGACAACGGCAAATAGCTCTTTCACTGTTCTGAATACCAAAGCAGTTCCTCCTAATTATTTCTCTTTCTTCAGTTTTAAGGTCAACAATGCAAGATAAAGCACAGAAATTCCACCAGGACAATAGACACAGTGCAAAGAAAAATGAATAAATTAACACAGCAAATATGAGTATAATGCTTTGTTTTTGAGATTGACTTGGCATTACAGGAAAGTAAAATTCTTTATTACACAGCACTGTAAACTCCTACACGAAGTTCTGTTCTTATTCACATGGGAAACAATCCCTGACAAAGGATTACCTGCATTAAAAAATTCCAGTGTTGCAAATATGCAGCAATTCCCCCTGAACAGCTTTAAAACTCATGTTGCAAATTTACTACATTACTTTTCAGTCAGGTCAGTCAGGTCCATAGGACAATACAAACTCACGGCTCTATACTACCATCAAGCATTTGGGAAGTCTCAACATACAGGGTTTCTTTCCCAAAAATTCATTAGCAATTATCATTTTAATTTCTTCTATCTTTCTTAGAATAAACTGCATACTTAAAGCGTAGCACAACAGATTAATAAAATGTTACTCTATTCAGTTATGAAACAGTGCAGTATTCCTATTTTTAGATCAGAAGATACCAGAAAAAGACTCCAGCAAATGTGACCTTTGCAACAAACCTTATCAAACCTATCTTAGAGAGTATTTCACTATAAAGCAGTAAAAATTAAGAGGAATATTCTGAAGAAAATAACCTATATGATGTTCAGAGTCCTTCAAGACACTAACATGTTGCAACAGTCTGATTTATCTAACCAGCAGTCTTTTTAACAGTCCTAATATTTTCAAACTAGGAACAACAGTTGTCATAGAGAAAGAGTCATCAGTCATAGAAGAAGGGGAAATCTCTCTGGTAAATTCTCCCTTAAGAACAAAATGTTATAATAGAAGATGATTTAAAAGTAGAGTTGTTTTCTCATTTCTTAGCATACTAAAAAATTTCACAGAAGAAAACCAGGGCACTGTAAAATGAAAAGGAGTTTCATTATTATATGGTAGTTGAAAAGCCATCCAGCATCTACAGATTGGGCCCATATAAAGATCTGGGTTGTCTATCCTTTTAGTCAGTATTTCAATGTAATTTAGGTAAAACCCAATAAAATTAATTATTTGCAAGAGTGCCTCAAAGGTTATGGCAAATTTATCCATTATGCAATCACAAAAATTTATAAACCATCTGCTTGGCTAGATTCCTTTTTCACAGAAGCTAGCTAGCATAACTTAAGCCTGCAAATCAGATATGTGTATAAATCTCAACTTACCAATACATAAAACTTGTATAAGAAAAATAGTAACAGTTTATTGATTCATTTTCCATGGCTATCTTGGTAATTTTGGGAAGGCGAGGGGAAGAAAGACAGGACAATTTGTTTAGGATTTAAAAAAAAAAAAAATCTTTTAGCAACTCTGCAAATTCCTGAATGGTGGTTTTAGGCCACATTTCTTGCATATACGTAACTTTCCATATGTACATGAAGGAAATTGCAATTTAGCTTCTGTTTATACATGACAAGGGACATTATACTTAGTTTATTTCTTCAACAATTGAAAGAATAGCTTATAGAAAGCAATACTAAATATAAACTCTACAGTAAGTAAACAGTGCACATACTCTGCTTACAAGATGCTCCTTCCCACTTTTAGAGTAACCTGCAAAAAGACCTGTAGGACAAAACTCAGGAGAAAAGAGACCTGGCCCTCTAAAAACCCAGCCAATGGCAGGGATGCATTTTCCTGTAGGTGCATCCCTTAAAGAGAGAGCTATATAACACACACATACATTACAGTAAGACCTTTCCCTAATTTCTTGATTGATGGACTGTGAAAAGGACCACGTTTTTCCTTCTGTACTGGAGTACTATGATGGATTGACACTGGGAGGACATGTGCAGTGAGATCAGTATGGCCAACAGCCAGTGAGCAATAAGTAAAGGATGTCTTTTTCTCACTAATATGTACTTAGTTCTGTTCAAGGCCAGGTGAGGTGGGGCTCTGAGCAACCTGCTCTAGCAGGAGGTGTCCCCAGCCCATGGTAGGGGGTTTGAACTGGATGATCTTCAAGGCCCCTTCCAAGACATATTCTAGGATTCCATATATCCATAATATGGTACATTGTTTATTATTTCAGTTAATCCTTCCTACACCAACCATCTTGACATTTCTTTATCATTGGTTCTTACTATAGGACACTTACAGGACATGTCACTTATGTTAACACCCCTCACACCACCCCCTCAAGAAAAGGTTCTACTGCAAAGGATAATTGTTTTTGACACCTTTGTTCCTCTGTTATTTGCTGGCAACATTTGGGCTATTTTTGCATGTAGCATGTAATTTTTGCATGGACATGTAATTAAAGATGCATCTGCAACATTTCTCTACTGCTTTCATTGATGCCTTTATCCATATGCATGGTTTTAAATCCCATTTACACCTGCAACAAAGATATCTCTCGGAGCCAGCTTATGACAGAATCACTAACAGATTCTCACCTCTCTATATAATGTGCTAAGTTTCAATATACATTTCTAATACCTGAATAAATTAAGACTCTAATCTGAAATCAGAATTTGGAATGCAAAGCAGAATTAGCTGCTATGGAACCACACTACAGGAGTCTCAAAAGACACAGTAGGTGTACAGCATATGTGTATTTGGGATATAAAAATGGCACAAAATTTGCAAGCATTAGACAGAAGTCAGAAAACACAGGAGAAATCCCTTATTTTATGGAGATGCTTCTAATTTTATCCTCAGGGAAAAAAATGTCAGACATCTATAAATTACATGTGTTCTTAGCCATACATTCACAGAACACAATTCTAAGTTAAAACTTGACATTTTTAGTTATTAAACAGAATGTCAGAGTTAAACTGCTTAAACACCTTCAAGCATAAACACATTTAAGACAAAACAATGAAGATACTGAGAAAGTGTAGTGTCAAGTGGAAGACAAATTTACCACTATCCTGTTCCTCAAAGGGCAGTGTTAAATACCAAGTCAGAGCACTACTAACTATCATTTTTTGTAATCTCATCCAAACTTGTCACTAGAAAAAGAGAAAAACAGTCTCATCAGAATCACTGCTTCTCTACTCATCTAAGTGATTTGACATTTCTCTGGCATCCTTATGTTTTCTACTGATACGGTCAGTCCTTTGGTGTGCCAAGATGTAAGAGCATGTGGGAAAGTGTGACGGCTTGAAGGCAGTCCCTTTTTTATCAGGGTGTGCAGGCAGAGCAGCTAGCCCAGGGGGTTTACAGACCATTGAAATAGGGCAACAATTCTCTTTGCAAGAAGCTTCTTTCTGAAGCAAATTCAATCCCAAGAATGTTTGGATAGACTTGAACTGCAAAACAGGCATAAGAATCAGAGGAAAGTTCTCATTCAATTCCTCCTTAATTGCATTAGCATGTTTCAACAACTTGTACAAGGCTCTGAAAAACCTGAACCAGAATAATAAAGGTGTTAAAAGATCAGGATTTACTTTTATCTTCAGAGATGTCTGGAGACGTTGATTACTAAAGTACCCCTTAAAACCGAGGACACTGCTTTCACTCTCTATTTTAATAAAGTTAATCGTGCATACAAATATAATAATCTAATATAATCTAATTTAATAAAGGCAGAGAACTCCACAAGGTCAAATATTTCATCAGTGCTCTCACTCTACAGCTAGTATTCAAGAATTATAAGCAATCTAAGTCTTTCTGAATAAAAAGGTTATTAAAGCAGTTTGCTGTATAATTTTGAAGATAAATCCAGTGATATATAAAACAAATACAGTGTTGCATATTAAGCAGTACTAGAGGCTACCAAATCAACACATTTTCCAGCTGCTGAGAAAATCAACAAAGACGTAAAATTGCCCAAAAGCTGTTATCATGGCAACAATTGGAAATTCACTCCAGCCATTGCTGGATAAAATGAACCCAATTCCAAAAATAAATCAAGACCAACCCTAAAACCAAACAATACATTCTAGTAAAGAGTAAAATGTATATTAATAAAGGTGACCTAAACAAGTGTTATTAAAATTGAGATATTACCCAGACACGAAGGTTCTTTAAATACTTAATATTCTCTACCTAACTCTATTGTTAAAGGAAGTAACATTTGATATCTCATCAAGAGAATAATGAAGCTTCTGTTGCCTTTAAAGGCTACAGTAAAATTCTCAACAGATTTGTGGAGTTCAACCATTCCAAAGCTAGTAGAACCCAGCACTTCCAAAGATTTGCAACACAAGTGACTTTGGAGGTCAGTCACAAGAATGCAGAATAAGACAAATAGAAAACAATACATTTCACATTATGGAAACAATGAAACCTATGGAAATATGCTACAAAAAAAAGGAAAAAAAACAATTACCTGGAACAAGTTCCATGACAATATATATAGGCTGTCGTTGAGTGCAAACTCCTATAAGTTTTACAATATTAGGATGATCATATTGTTTGAGTAGTCTGCAAAAAACACAAGAAGTTTATTATAGTAATAAACTTTATTGTACAGGCTGATTAAACATTACAGGAAAATATCTTAAACCTTTAATGTTACTTTAATGGAAGATGTCATTATTGTTATCAAAGGAAAAAATATCATTACTGTTATCAAAATCAATGTAACAGATCAATCACCACTGTTTGAAATGAAAATCATAACTGAGTCACTAATAAATCAAAAATTATTCTCATTGTAATTTTACCATTTGTCTATGTGACATTTATCTATATAACTGAAAAATGGCCTGACAGAACCCTTGTGTTTAATCAGAATTTCAGTGGTGGACCAGAAGCAGAGCTACATCAAAACAGTATGCACAGCTTGCCTGTATGCTTCCCTGCTGCACTGTTCAAAAGCACACTTGTTACAATTTTACTTTGAAAGATTAATTAATACAATAAGTTTTAGAAGACTATAAGGACATCAATTTTGAGAATTAAATGAACAATTTACATCTTTTGACACAATGCTTTAATAAGAACATTTCCAGCCTAAAACAGCATGCTATGATTTGTAAGTAAAAAAAAGAGCAGTACAAAACTCTACAGAAACCTTGTAACTTAAATGTTTCTTCTGGTATTTGCTGACTCAAAGCACCTCCTCTTTTTCCCTTTTTCCCATGGATCAAGGTTAAAATACTAACCTACACACATATGTAGTGAAAAATAACACACTCCATTTTTTCAGACCATTTTTTCCCATTAGTGTCAAGCTGCTTAACAAATGACTATCTCTGCTGTTGCCAAGTTACAGGTTTTTTTAAATTATTCAACAGATAGGGTGGCTGATCCTCACTCTATAAATGCAGATAGTATCTTTTTTCTCCAATACTGATCATACTAGTTTGGGAGTGGAAATTAAAACATATGAAGCTTCATAGCAAGAAGGAGCAAGGTAGTTTATCTCAAGACAGCCCTCTCTGTAGTCTCAGAATCTACCTATGCACATCAGCTGGCACTCAGAATGCTTTGCACATTGTGTCATGACTGCAATTTGGAAAATAAACATATAATCCCATGCTGATTGACACAGCATAAAATACCTCTACAGGAGCAAACTCTTCTTACAAAGAGAAAGTTACTAAATGGGGTCTATACCCTACTAAGAAAAGTAATGTGGGCACATTTGATCACCTCTACTAGCCATGAATATAAGGCAGGAGTTAGGCCTGGTATAATCACGCTTAATTTAAGAACATCTTCCAGTCTTCTTATCCCAATCCTCATGGCACATCTTAGAAGTTCTAAATGAAAGCACGTAAGACAACAAAATTTTATTTTACAGGCATGGCATGCTTTGTCAACAAGATGGCTTCAGCAGGCGAAAATGCTACTGCAGTCACACGTTAAAAATGCCAAAGTTTAGTTACCAGGGAGACAGCTGTGGAATCTACTGAGGCAGAGAAAGGAAGGAAAAGTTTGACTACTGCTTTTTTTAATTTTTCAGAAGGTCAGGCTTTGTAAATGCATCTGGTGATAAAAACTGAAAAGAACTGCCACAAGTAATTTTAGAGAACCTACCTGGCTTCAGACAGAAATTTTATTTTCAGTTCCTGAGGAAGATCTTCTTTGCAAGTTTTTACAGCAATAGGGGTTTTATCCTTTAATGTTCCTTTATACACCTCACCAAAATTACCCTGAAATTGGGACAAAAAAGATCACTCTAGGTAAATAAAATCTTAATGAATTGCCAGAAAAAATAATGCAGAGAGTGACTGAAAGTGGACTAGAACTCTGGAATGTGTTTATGAAGCCAAATGAGATTTTCTTTCAGTATCTGCCCTAACCAAAGCCGTTCACTCTGACACAGTACATCTATTATATGGACACAGCATATGACTTCTGTTTTGACCTTGCTGGAAAGAGGAAAAAAGTACCATTAATTAAGTAATTAGAATTTTCTCATAAGACCTGTAAATAACTTTTCAAATCAACTGACACTGACTGTAGTACTTTCTTCTTCTTATTCTTACTCCTGCACTCTTTCATTTTCACGCTATTGTATTTCGTGAATAGTTTTTAACTTGCAGTCTGGAAGAGACCAAAAACTGATCTCAAAAACTGTGACAAAACATACCAAAATAACATAAACATTCTCATATACAAGAAAGAAAAAATACAAAATATGAAGAATGAAAACACTGAACGTTAATTTTTATCATAAATTAAACCCACTGCAAAATGTATTGTTGTGTATGGTGATCCAGAATTTCTTTAAAACTCAAGCTCAGCACTGCTCTATAATGCCTTCCATTTGGACAAGACTTTAGAAAACAGCTCCTTTTATAATCAGACATTTTAGTTAGTGAACAACATACCCCCAAAGCAAATTGGTTTTTTTTTTAGCTTTCAGAGAAGAAAAATTAATAAATACCACAAACAATCCACCAGATGCTTTTTTATTTAATAAAAACAAAAGGATAATTACTTAGGACACAAATTGAAAGAAGGAAATTGTGAGATATAAAACACTGGTATCAATGAAAAAAACCCTCAAGAGAAGGAAACAAGAAGAAAACTATAGATTTCATACTTCTGGTTAAGCTTTGTATTTCCCAAAGAATAAGCACATCTCACAATTTTGAAACTATGTCTGATCAATTTCTACACAAACTACATTTCTGTGTCCTGGTGTCTGGGGCTGCATGTGACTTCAAAAAAGTCTTCTGGAGATGTTTTCCTTCCTTTCCTGAGTGATGAAGATTTCATTACAACATGCAGCTGAATTTAGTGTTGCCGAAGAAAAATGACAGAAAAGGAAAAAAAGAAACTCACAGATGGGAAAGAGTAATGTACTTCCAGTAACAAGGGAAGAAATGCAGGGCTGAACAGGCCTGCAGAATTATTATTTTCTGTACATTGGGACAAGGAAGATGTAGCTGGCAAGTGAGGTTTAGGATCTCTGACAGCCCTTCTAAAGCACTTCCAGAGGCTAGCACACTTACCTCTCAGATCTGAAATGGCATGAGGTGCCCAAGGTAAGCAGGTGGGTTGCTCCCAGACCACTTTTCCTCTACCATTCTGGTCAAAACTATTTTTTAACAGTGAAATCTGAACCCACTCTGAGCTTTATTTAAGTCTTGAAAACGCTTTACTTCTTTATTGTCAATACTGAAGTATTATTAGATACAGGATTTTTAGTGTAACACATTCCTATTATGCAACTTTCATTTTGTGGGGTATTATGGAATTAACGCTGCGTAAATAAACTGACCATTCATCCCTGAGGTAAAGGAAAATCATCTCTTCTAAAGCTTGCATCTTTTATACACTAAAATTTTGTGATTTCTTCCTCATCTTTTCCAGGCCACTCAAGGTTTTGTAGACTCTCAGATTTCTCACTTCTGTGGTGAATGGTTATAGTTTATTTCACATTCTGTCATACAGATGTTCCTGTCATTCGTATCTTTTCTAGTATGACTACATCTTCTTAGAGGGGAATGCATAAGAATCATGCTGTGTTCCAATAAAGGTTTTAGCCTGTTCTGTATATTTTAAAGAACATCCTTCTATAATTACTTTAAAATTCTCAGTTGCCTTTACTGAATGTTAAAAATACTTTGTGCCAAAAACTTGCAAAACACATGTAAACTGAATTTACTAAAAATGCTTTTCAAATTGCTTTAACTGTCTTTACCCATCAAAACTAATTAATATTTATTTTTTAACAAGTCAAAGCTTTTTTATGGCTGGAACATCTTTATTTTTCTTCCTTGAGTATTTTATGAAGGCACAGCTCAATATGGTCATACATTTTGTCATCTTAATCTTCCAAAGAGCTTTTATCCTGGGAAACAGAAGTTTATAGCAGTATTTTATATCCCCATTCTTGAATTTCCTACTGATTTTTTTAGTGTGTACCATAGTAAGAAGGCAATTAACTGCTTTAATTTGTGTCTTCCCCATTTAATCTTATTTCCTCAGTTTTTGAAAAATCTTTTCAAACTACTCTGTGTCCAGCGTAGCACCCAAAGTGGTCTCTGCAGGTGCAAAAGTGCCAAAAAAGTGAAGAATTTGCCTGATTTTAAACACCTGTAGTTCCTAAGCAGACTTTGTAAACTACATGTTTATGAACTACACAAGATTTAATAAGATTGTGAAATTATCTAATTTCATCAATGAATGAGTGAAAAAAATAATGCACAAGCAATTAGCATTTGTTTTAAGAAATAATGATTTAGTCATCTGATCATATCAAATTTTATACACAAATGCATAAATTTACACCTGTTTCTCTTCATGTTTTTGTTTATATTTTGCAATGTTTTTCTCCAACTACAGAAAGTAAAACAGCCACATCATGCTTTGTAGAAATCTAGTTAGCTCAAAACACTTCCAAAAGAGAAAAAAAATATGTATGCTAGTTAAATACTTTCAGCATAACCATTACAATGTTTCCTAGCAAGTGTGATTTACATCTGTTTAAAGCATAGGGTTATCTCGTGTATTAGTGTAAAAAAAAATGACATAAAAATTGCATACCAGAGCAATTTAAAAGGTATACAGAAATAGCTTAATGATTACAGATAACTCAAATGTTATTTAGCTCACTTTACTACTTACTTTGCCCAATAATTCCCCCAGTGTGACATCTTCATGACTGAGAACCCACTTCTTATCCTATGAAAAGAAAAGCAGAATTTTCAGTCTGCGCAAATACACAAGATACAGTTAGATACAGTTTCTCCAAGATACGTATCAGTAGAAATGGAGCTGAAAAAGTATTACATTTAGAACACTCAATCACAACCATACCAAGAAATTTTAAAGCTAAGCATTTATAATTCAAGTGTTTAGAAATTTTGCTATACAGTAAAATAGTGAGTGATACTGTATAGCAAATTTTTATTAGAAATTAAGCCTACAACATGATGGTATGTAAATAGGTTAGCACTATGTAAAGTTTCACACAGGCTCTGGAAATTATATTTAGCACCCTGATTTTAACAATTCATCAAGTGAAAATTAGATAAGAAAACTTCATTTTAGTATACAACGTAACTTACTACTAAATCAAAAAAACTGCCACATTTGTCTCCTCAGTGCACATGGAAATGAACTGATCTTTCAACTTGTCAACAAGACACATACTTGCATCTCTTACATCCTTTCTGGAAGTAGGAAATATTACAAGCAACTACTTGAAAAAATAACACATGCCAGGTAAAGCATTTGTCCAGGCACTGACCATCCCCCCTGTGCTGGGCACTGGTAGCCAGTTTGGGCCCTTCCATTCAGGAAGGACATTGAGGGGCTGGAGCATGTCCAGAAAAGGGCACTGGAGCTGGGGTAGGGTCTGGAGCAGAAGTCAGATGAGGAGCAGCTGAAGGAGCTGGGGGTGATCAGTCTGTAGAAAAGAAGGTTGAAGCTAGGTGGGGGTCTCTTCTGCCACATCCCAAATGAAAGGACAAGAGGCAATGGCCTTAAATAGTGCCAGGGGAGGTTCAGATTAGAAATTAGAAAACAATTCTTCACTGATAGTGGTTAGGAATTGTAGTAAGCTGCCTAGGGAGCTCATGGAGTCACCCTCTCTGGAGATTTTCTGTCGAACATGAATTCATCAAATCTAAACAGGGGTGGTGATCATTGCTATTGTTTGTAAGTATAATGTCACAAGTGTGCATTCTAGAGAGTCTCTGAATGCCTTCATTAACCCAAACTCCCAGCACACAACACCTCTCAGTCCCATTCCAAAGATTCCTGTACCACACTACCACGCTGCATGATTTAAACCAATCTTTACTACATCTCTTCCCTGGGTGGGAAACTGTGAGACTTAGGAGGAAATTCTCAATATACAATAGTTTATTTTACCCTTATATACAAGATTATTGCTTAAAACTACTGCCTCACTGATCAAACAACATAAGAAACATATTTCCTTCATCTCACTTGATACTCTTTGCTGAATGAATGTCTCATTCAAAAGCTGTTATACTACAAATAGATAGGAAGTGCCATCAAACTGCACACTCTTGAATAACCTCAAGTTTAAGGAAACAATTTGCAAAGAAAGCTGTAAAAAAACCTAAACCCACAAAAATTACTACTTAGAGGTATTAATATAATCATTTCTAACATTGAAATAAGTGTGGTAAAGCCAAAAAGTTAAAGAATTAAAATTGAATGGATTTTTTGCTGCTTAACTACAAGGATTCTGTACTTCAGTGAATAATTTTTTGAATAAATTGACAATATGACATTTCTAAAGCTTGTTTATGAAGGAAAAAATCTGGTAATTCTTCAGAGAACTAACCAAAGAAAATAACATCATAAACTGGAATCAAATTATCCGTTGAAGGATTTATTATCATTGCATCTGTACATTAATCATTACCTGTACATTTTATGAAAGACTTCAGTCATTTCTTATACCACTTTAACTCATTCATTAATTTATTGTGGTTCTGCCAGATTTTTCACAATCCAAAAATTATTCAAAGTTTGACCAACTTTGTTTGATGTAAGTGCTATAAACTGCACAAAAGCATTTTCTTCAGCAGACAATAAAAAAAAAATCTAACAGAAGAGAGAGTCATGCCAGTGTACAATTCTGACGCTAAAAAAGAAACACACCAAATTTTCTGATTTGCAGTGTGTTATATATTAATTTAAATAGTGTTCAAAATACATTGTCATTGGTTCAGATAATTGCCTTTAATTAATAAACTATAATATGAACAATAAGGTCAAAGATAACAAGACATTCTACTGCAACTTTGTTGTCTCACTAAATCTACTTGACTTGCTCTGAGTTTAATATGACATCATTCAATAATCTGAATAGCTGTCAATAATTAAAGACATCAATAAGGCACACTTATCAATGTCAAAATCAATGCATAAATACTAGTACTCATAAACAAAGGTTATGAATTAATGTCTGATCATGAAGTTCATGATCCTCTCTAAATGCTTAATTCTGACTGAGAATAGAATGTAAGAATCTTTCCAGTTTTCAAATGCCATTATTCTACGGATTAATCATGTGTGCAAAAGATATTGAAAGTTATAAAAGAAATGTGACAGCAAAATAGGACAAAAATATTCTTTAATGTAGGTATAGATCAACAGACACTTTAATGCACATCAGTCCACAGAAATTTTAATTTCAATAGAGTTAGTTCCTTCTAAATCAAATGGAGCAAATCCAGTACATTTTTGTACCTAATCAAACTAATCTGAACGACAGCAAACAGAACTCCTGAGACTATTAATGCCCATTAATTTTGCCCAGAAGGAAGCTGTTTATGATGCAGTCCTCTTCTTCTATAGTGACACTGCTATAACTCTCTCTTTACCTTGCACTTGCTCAGATTTTTCTCTTGTTAATTTTGCACAACAGAATATAAAAGCACTTCAGAAAAATTCAGTCACACAAATTAGCACTTGAGCATACTCACTTGTAATCTTAATTATATACCTTATTTCCAAATGGATCTACTTAAGAAATCTACAAGCTTTACCACACCCTACTTTATTTCTGTCCTCTAGCTTCCCCCAGGAGGAGAAACTGAATGAGGTGAACTTCACACTTCAAGCACAGGTTTACTAATAAGATGATGGGAATCCTATCAGTTTATCTTACCTGTGGAGGTACTGCTACATCTGTTGGTCAAACACTGAGAAACAAGTTGTCAACCAGACAGCACAAAAATGGGAGAACTTCATCAGCCTTGACGGTTACCCTTCCCCAATAGCCAGGCACTTGATACACATCACACTCAAGTTTTTTATATGCAGCAGCTTGCTAGTGACTATCTTTCTAGACTCTGTGCAACTACCCAGCATACTTGTCTGACTTCAACAAAGATAAGCATTTTCAAAGAGAAGAGCAATTTCAAAAGTTAATTGTAACTGACAAAAACCAAACCTCGTACAGTAACTAAAGAAATAAAACTTTCACTTGTGAAAAGGAATACTTAAAAATAATCATAAATGTCTCCTTTTACTCATAAAACAAGGTATTCTGCATATACAATATTCTTTTCCTGGATATGAAGCATTCCTTTTATAATGTTAGGGTGTTTCACGGTTCCCTAGACCATGATAAAGTTCAAACCTTCAACCGTTAGTAAAGAAATTGTTCATCAATCCTTACTTCAGTGAGCATACAGTGGAGTTGTGAGCTTTTCTGAGCTATCAGACTGAAATGTTATCACTATTACCTTAAACATCTTCGAAATACGTAAGTGCAGTTTTTCTCCTGCCCATCTCCCTTTAATGGGAGAAGCTACATCAAAGAGATCGCAAATTACTAAACCAGGAAGAAAGCTTACAAATTATCTGCAGTAAATTATAACAGCTTTCAATAAAATAGAAAACATAATCATGATCTAATGAACTTAGTGTTCAAATTCCCTTAGCATTATTTTTCTATAATTCTCAGTAACAATATCAATCATTAAGAATTCTAAAATGGCATTTTTTCAAATAAAAACCAGTAGTAAAGCAATTAAAAAGTAAACTTCTAAAAACAGATGTTTTGAGAATTAGGTATGAATTTATGAGCCTCAGCTTAAATATCTGGTTCTAAAAATCTTGCAATTTCTAAAAGGAGAGAGAAAAGCAACGGGAAAAAAAGCCATCTGTGCTTGTATTCAGTTTCAGAGAACCACCAAACAACACCAAGATTCTTACCAAGATTTTTCAAAGAGGAAGAGTGAGGAAATTCTGATCAGTTTCCAACACAGTATGAGTAAGAAAGACCTTTATGTTATCATCACTGTTATTTACTCATCTCATGTTCTCTGTCACATTGTTTACTCTTCCTAGTTCACAAAGCAAACACTGTCACTGTTTTTCATCTTAATTGTAGATGTAGCAAAAGTGAAAAAGGATAAAAAACTCTATAGGCTGGAAACTTTATTCGACTTAGGGAGCCCTGGAAGGAATCAACCAAAACTTATTGCTTTGAGAGAACTCAAAACATATGACTTTCCAATCTTAAGGATCTATCCGAGCACAGCATTTATGGAAAAACTAAACATCCCTCCCCTTTCCCTCATCCCAGTACATTAATCCTTAACATTCTTCTAAAAAACCTCAAAATAGAGGGGTATTTTCAACATCTCAGAAGTCAAGTGCATAAACATGCATGGCGCCTGTTTCTTCATGTTTTAAGCAGAAAAAAATGCATCAAAAATACTTTGGAAAGTATTATTTGCTCTCCTTCTTCCAAGTTAAATAGGAAATATCAGTAGTATGAATTACTGCAGCTAAGAGCTATTTTTCCACATCAACAAAAATGGAAAGTTAATCTTTCATTTCCAATCCTAAGGATAATTGGAGTAAAATTGTTTTTATGGCTAAGAAAATCAGAATCGTAGACAATTTTCATCAGATGGGTATTCAAATCTCACTTATCAGAACTTGATTAACCAGACAGAAAAAAAACAAAAACAAACAAACAAACAAAAAAAAAAACCCCAAAAAAACCAGCTGTGTACATGTGGATAGGGCTTATCAATATAGGAATGAGAAATTGTCTTTTAGAGAAGTACTATTTTTGATACCTATGCCAGATTTAATGTTCACATCAATTTCATGAATCATAAACTATGTGTTTCAAGTCCTTCAGATTAAGTACAGAAATAAATGTAGCTGATGGGAAAGATTTTTCATAAGAAAAAGTAGGTTTTAAAGGAGGGGTTTTGAAAAACCTCACTCGCAACTTCTTTAAAACTGCTTCAGAATAAAAATTCATGAGCTGTAAAAATTGTTATGGAAGCTGCTTTGCATTATTAACGGCACTGTATTAAGCCACACTCATGAAACTCCATGTGAGTTGTAGAAGAGAGTAATATCACAGACAAGTTTAGCTCTTTGGGAAAAAAATACTATTTGATCTGATTTCTTACTGTTACATTAAAAACTCTGTGAAGTTCAACCCTCCTGCTAAGCCAAATTCTAAATTATCATAGAACAGGAGGGGAGAAATAAGATTTGGAAAAGCTATTGTGCAATTTATAAACTGCAGGAGTGATCTCAGATTACCTGCACAGCTGTTCTTTGACCATTCTTTCTTGAAGATCAGTAGACAAAGTGACTGTACAATTCAACATACAATACCTGTTTTCCTCAGGGTTTTTTTGGCAGTACTTCCCTAAGCTTATGTTTTCTTATTCATGAAAGGGCTAAAATGATGCTGAGGATATTTCAGGAAAAAGACAGGAAATAAAGAAAAATAAAGAGGTTAAAAACAACCGAGAAAACAAAAAGACACAGAATGTGAAATCCTTAAGCACAGGAAAAGGAAAGTCAAGTTTATGTCAAAACCCTTATATTTCAAGCACATTAGAACACATACTATTCCTCTTCACTGAATACAGTAAATTCACCTACCAAAACAAAGTACTCTGAATCATCTGTCAACCAAATATACTCAAATAGAAAAATTATCAGCTCTGGATCAGGTATGCCCTACAAAACACTCAGATGCGAACAAAACCATGTGGTAACATGGTTTTCCATTAAACATTCCATGTAATTTAAACAGAGAGGAATGGAAAAGCAGAGTCACATTATGCATGCATAACACCCTCCCCTAACACTCAAACTATCAGAATAGGCTAAAATATTTTCACATATGTGCCAACACATTTTTACTTCCACCCACATATGAAAAGGTATGTCATATGGAGCTTGGGGAACTACAGGTGTTTCTAACAATGTCCAAGACAGTCTCCTTGAACTATGTAAGATACGTAGCCACATACTTAGTTTCATCCTGACTTAGCTTCAAAAATATCCAGTTGTTTCCAGTTAGATGATTTCTTTACCCCAGGAAGAGAAACATTTAAAAATAATGTCTAAGTTTCAGTGGTCAGCATGCATACCTTTCAGAGTGCTACAGTTCCACATTAGAGCTTCCACCAAATTACTATTTTGTTCAAAGCAAAACCCCAAGATCCTTCATCATCCTATGTTATTCTAGTCACACCTGCTCATCTTGCACTGTCTTTCATAATCTTCAGATAGCATGTTAAAACCACTGAGCTGGAACAGAAATAACCAGTCAAAATTTCAAATAATCTGCTGTATTGTGAGAGTGCAGGAAAAAGGCAAAGCCACACAGAAAGGAAACTGCAGCCTTAACTTATGAGATTTCAGTGTACCAGTGAGCTTGGCCGGCATTCCAAGCAAGATGTTGGCTTTGAATCAGAAGTCATACAACATTACATAGATGCCAAGAGTTTAAAAAGAGCATGCTGCACTAGGTTTTTACATCAGATGCTGCACTAGGTTTTTAACAAGATACTGGTAGTTTCTCACATACCACTAACTCATTATTCAGATAGGAAAAGCACTGGAAAATATCTTAGCAGCACCAAAAAAAAAGCCAATCAATGACACACAAGCCAATCAAAGACACACAAAGAGAAGCAACACACACACCAAATGGCTCTCCTAGATATTAGAAAATTCTATTATTGCTTTAGCAATCTTCTGAATGCTGTCTTCAGCAATCTTTTTTTCTCCTGTATTAGTGACAAAATTTTCCTGTGTAGTCTGTAGCAATCTACACTTTGCTACTGTGCTGGGGTAATTTTGTTCACAGTAGCTAGTGTGGGGTTATATTTTGGTTTTACATATTAAATTATTCTCTTGACAAAGACGATTGCATATGAAGCAATCTTTATGGCATGCATATGTGCACATCCTTCTCTAAAATTAAACATGAAATGTAAACAGTGAGTATGAATGTTTTGAAGAATTTACCACCTATTCTAGCAGTTATACAAGTAGCTGGGAGGGGACAAAGTTAAGACAACTGACACCAAACAGACCAAAGGGATATGCTATACCATTCAGCATCACGCTTAGCATATAAAGCTGCTCAAAACGAATAAGGGGGAAGATGTTTGGAGTGAAGGCATGTCATGGTGCCTGGAGTTGTGCTGCCCCAGTTGCAAAACTTTGCTTTCGCCCTTATTGATCTGCATGAGGCTCCAGTCAAACCCTTTCTCCAGCCTGGCCAGGTCCCTCTGGATGGCAGATTGACCCTCTGGTGTATCAGCCCCTTTGCCAAGACTGGTTTCATCAGTGAAACTGCTCATGCCCCATCACCAGTTTGTTAATGAAGTGGATGAAGGAAGGACTGGACACAGTACCGACCCTGGGGGTACAGTAGTAGTTACTGGCCTCCAATTAGACTTTGTACCACTGATCACCACCCTATGGGGGTGATCTTGATTTTAGTAATATACTATGTAAATCACTGTCAACTCTATTAGTTACAGGAAAAAGACAGGAAATAAAGATTTGTCACTCTATTAGTGACAGAAAGGATAGAACTGGTAATAGCATTTACTTCATTATGAACTGAGCATGAAATCCATGCACTACCCTCAAGAGTAGGCTAAGTACAGTATTTACCTTGCAAATAAGGAATCCTGAAGCCTTACCTATTCTCACCCCTGAATTCCTCCTTAATCAACATTTAAATAAACAGATCTTCTTTAGAATTGAGACACTATTACATACATCAGATGCACTAACCTGATTTAAGAAAAATGTACCTTTTTTACCCTATAGCTCCTTTTATTTGTATCCTTTACTCCTCCACACCTGAAATGTCATTTCACTCCTTTTTAACATTTTGTTCCACTTAAATTGGTGCAGACCAAAATACTTAAGCAACCACAAGCTACTTCACAGTACCCCACTGTGCACAAATGTAACTCTACAAAGGAATTTAAGAGCACAGAAACTCATTCCTGTTCTTAATCTCCACTCTGTTTTCTGACACATGAGAGCCCACGTTTAAGGAAGGTTATGTGCTTGTCAGTCACATATTATGAAAATACTGAAAACTCAAAGCATTATTTGCATTAAGGTCATCCTGACTGCACTAGTGAAAACAGGAAGAAGAATATAATTACAAGACTACAAGAAGTTTACAACTCACCATCTTATAGAAAATAATTATTAGGGAATGTCTGAATTCCAAATACAGGGAAGAAGTCAGAATCCATAAAAAACTCCTAAGTATGCTGCAATCATACACAATTCTAATACAATTTTATTACACTGTATTAACATCTGGTTATAAAGCTTCTGATAAAAGCCCCAATTTTTACAAGTGCCCCATAAGGCATAATTTACACCCAGAATATTACAGAACACAAGCAATCCTTTGATTTTCACATGTGTATACAAATTACCAGCAACAAAATCTAGTAAATCTAAATAATCTTTAATGAAGGATGCTTTAATTGAAGTAGTTTATTCTCTTACTACCAGTTATCAAAAAAAATTGTCTTAAATCTTTCATTTAATAATTTTTACTCCTTCCTAACAATATACCTTTTTATTTTTTGTAAGAATGAATGGCTTGCTTCCATCTCTTGCTTTATAAATTTTACTTATTTTTTCTACTTCCTAGTGTTTCAGCTGTGTTTGAGATAACTCATTGTATTCAATTTGCATTCCACACAGGAATATAGCATTCTGTATTTTTTTTATATGAAAGTTGTACAGAAAGTAGGAATGCACATGTTGCCAAAGTTTCATTTAAAATTTCAAGGACAAAGATTTTTCTTGATGAGATTGGTCAAAAATTACATTGTATTTGTTAAAATGAAATTCATATACTTGATAAAATATTTTTTTTCCTAGGTTTGAGCATAATGCTTACATCCTTCAGGACTGTTATCTTTCAATTTTAGTCTAAACCTGATCATGGAAAGAAATACTAGAAAAACAACACTGAATCAGAAACATTCAACAGAGCAGATGTTTGTTGCCATGGCCTCTAAAAAAAAAAAAAAACTATAAAAACTTTGATCACTGAATATAAAACAACCCTTGTTACTCTTTATTCAGGTAGCCTTATCTACCCCCATTATTACAACACATTTTAATGAGATTTTTTGAGAAAATAAATACTTTCAATTTTGAAAATAGTCAATATATCTGAAACTATACATAAATTTGGTTTAGTACTTTGTTAACACAAAGAGTAAATTACTCTCTTTTTTTCCCTTTTCTCTACAGGATAACATGCCTTGACAAGTACAGGCCACCATTAAGGATGATGCATTCCTTTTGTTACCTGACAGAAATATTGCAATAATCTCTGCTAAAAAATGTTAAAAGCAAATCCTGTGACACTTCTCCAAATTCTGAAGGAATACGAACGCAACTGAAATGCACCTCTAATATTAAGATATGAAACTCTACTCTCAAATGTCAATAGCTGCAGGCTATTTATTCATTTCATGCATATTTAATAAATACATTCATTTCCTGTAAGTATGTCTTTTGCATATTATAAACACTCATTTTTAATGGTGATCAATTTCCTTAAAGAAAACTGAAGATATATTGTGCCATTTAAAAATGTATGTATTAGACTTTAACCACACTCATAAGAATTACAGCTTTAGGCCAAAAACCAGCATCCAAATATCACTACCACCAGGTGCTTCTTGGCATTCCTACAGAATGCCTAGACAGATTGGTGGGTAGCACACAGGTAATCCAGGGTGCCACAGGAATCCTCTTTGGAATGACAAAAGTAGCCAAGGTAGAGCTGCAATAACTGCATCACTCCCTGCTACAGGCTGCTTCCTCCTTTCAGATTCCTGCTCCTCAGGAGTTGTCCTCAGGACAAACAGACTCAAGATGATCTTCCCCACAGGTAGCACCATTACTGCCACTGCTTCCCTCTGCAGCATCTTTGTTGTCTCCAGCCATGAAATGAGCATCTGTAATTGTGTGACAGCATTACTTTGTGATAAACCTGGCCTTTGTAAGTCTTCCTGTTTCTATCCAGCATCTCCGAGCAGGCATAAGAGCGCTTCCCTGAAACTGAGACTGTTCAGTAGCCTCCTTCAATTCCTCCTCATGCACTTTGCTGGCCTGAGGGGCACACACTACCTGTACTCTAAGCACATGTGTTGTCTGCAACAGTGAACCTCAGCTTGCTTTGCTAAAATAAAACAAACCCCCCCAAAAACCCACCAGCAAAAAATTAGTGTCATTTCAGATTTTTACTCATGGATTTTCATGAAGAAAATCTAACTTAAATTTATAGCTCTTCAGAATTTCTTTCCAAGTCTAACTGATCAATATATTCATACCTTGCAAGACACCATCAGAGCTGCAGAGAATTCTAATGTCATTTGCAAACTTATTTATCAGCATTAGAAATACTACTTAGAAATACCTCGATTTTTTTCTTTCAGCACTTTTCTTTCACCTCATCATTTATGATCCATCATTTTCCTGTGTAAGCAAAATGTATCAGACCATATCACAGGCTTCTTTGTCATGTAAAAACAGATCCAGAATTTTTAAATTAAAGTTACTAGTAACAAACATATGGCTTAACTCATCTGACAAAGCAGCAGTTAATTTTTTTCCATAAGCTCAGAATTTGAATTAACAACAGAGCATTCAGAGCATTTCAGCACTAGTGAAATAGTAGCAGATCTCCAGAGTGAATCAACTGGTGCTCAGAATCTGAAACATCTATTTGGGGGAAAAGCATCATTTTAGGCTAAATCTTTCCTGATTCTGGAAACTGGACTCCCTCCATGAGCAGTTGTGCAACCTGGCAGATTTTTCCTAAGGTGCATTTATGATCCAAGTGAAAACTTTAATACAGGCACACTTAAATTAAAATTGTATTCCTTATTTTTTTTTTGACTATTCTCTTTTCTAGCAGTCAAACTGAAGCACATTCACACCTTAATACAGGTTTGTAATCTGTAAAAATGTAAAAAGAAATTATATTTCAAGAAATCTAAAAACCTCCAAAACAGGAGGTCAAAGATGTTAAAAGGTTAAACTGTATCCAGTATGGTAAAACCAGCATTTTTATTAATAAAGTCCTAGGGTGTGCTTTGAGTTACCCAGGGGTTTTGTGTACCAGTCAATCCATCAATAACAACCTGAAGAACAAAAAGTACATTTTTTTCCTAGAAGATTATAAATAAATATGAGACACTTTTCCATTAAAGAAGTTACTTGCAGATATCTTTTTAATACCATCAGTTTTTCTAATTTAAATTCTATTATTACAGAATCATTAAAATTCCAAGCAGGCAATTCAGTCTATATGAAATGGGACATGGGGCAGGCCTTTTGTGACACAGTTAAGCCTGTTCCTTTCAAGGGCAACGTCACAGAAGGTGAACACTAATTTTACTAACACAGTAAAGGAGGATGAATGACTGTGGGAAGGAAGGAAAGCAAAAGCAAACTAAAAAGGATAACTTTTTTTTTTTTTTGTTGCTGTGAAGTTTGTCATATTTAACTTTCAATTTCTAAATAGGTTATTACAGGGACAGCAATTTGCATAAGAAGATTAAAGATTACATAAAATGACAATGACTGCTCTGCAGCTATAATGTGAACAAAGCAAAAACAGTCTTTGCATCTGCCAAATGAACTTTAATGAAATGATTAATGACATCTTGGTAATAGCACATGATGCATAAATTACCCCCAACACTAGGTGTCAGTTTTCACTTCGGAAAACTACTTAAAATGTCTGCACTTTCCCATATGAAAGCCAGAGTTCCGTGCAAATTAAAAAGGAAAGTTCGCAATACTCTTTTGCTTCACTCTTAAGTACTTCAGAATACAGCAAATAGTTTTTATCAGATAGGAGAACTAAAACCACCATAAAATTATAGCTCAAACCAAAACAATTTAAATATTTTTGAGAACAGCTGTTCTTAAGAAATTCAAATCATGTAACTTAACAGCCTTTTCAACACTGCCTTATTTGGTTCAAACTGCTGGTCAGGAACCACTAAATATACTATATATTGGTTCTTGTTTACACTAAGTATTAGTAGATAAAGAAACTGACATCCTACTTCATAAATTCACATAAGTATACATGCAATTGCAATATGTATATTTAAAAACCCTATACAATCAGTTTTCTGTCACCCAATACTTTTCTTAGTGCTTAGTGACTAACAGTCACCTTTTCCATTACTTCACGTAACATATCAGAATGGAAGGAGAAAGGTTTACTAACCCTAAAGGAAGTACTCTTGAATATCAAGACTGATGCACACCAGGACAAGGTAAGTCATATGAAAAACCAGATACAGCCTGTGGATTTTATGGATAGATGCCGATTACTTGCGTAATTTTTGGGAAACCTGAGTAACTGAAGTAGTTGTGCACTGCAGCTCAGATCATCTACCAACTAGCACAATCCTACAGGAAATACCATTATTTCCACTAATTTTTAGTTAATACTGAGTTTAGTTGATACTAACTCAAGTCAACAAACCCAGGGAGAGTGGACCCACTTCATTTTCCCTCTGAATAGAGGGAAAAAAAAGGCCTGCTGGAAGTTATGGTTTTTCCTTTTGTTTTCTTTCTCTTAAGAGAATTATCTCCCATTTTGTGGCTAACAGACAATAACGACCGGGTACTTAACAGAAAAAAGAAGTTGCCCCGGGAAAGTTGCGGTTGGCTACTCTCTTATCCGAGGGTTTCTCTCGTAGGGGCAGAGATACCATAAGAATTGAACTGGAAATAAAGAGGGTTGAGGCAGCGGCGAGCTCCCTCTTGCCCTCTCGGCTTTGGAGATCGATCGGAGCTGCTGCTTGAGGGCGAATTCGCTGCTGCCACCACAGCGATAATGGTGAAATGACCAGGAATGCCATTTGGGAGTATATTTGTTCTAGAAGATAGGGACTAAAAAAATTATTTGGCTATAGTTACAAAAGCGTATGGTTAAATTAAAACTTAACTCTATGAAGAGAAAATACTAAATGAAACAAAAAAGGCAGGAATAAGAAACTCCCTGTCTTCAAATAAGCAACAGAGAATGAAGAATAAATGCTGTTTTATAGATTAGGTGTGTTCCAGTTTATCAGACAATAAGTAAGATAATGTGATAATATTCTATACTATCGTTTTACATTTGCTAAAACAGGGCTGCTCTCACGTTATCTACAGTCAGAAAACAGAAAAAGCATTACACTTTTAAAACAAACACAGTATTAAAGAGGGAGAGAAATTTGCAAACAGACTTAAAAAGATTTCATTTTGAGCTTGACTACCCTTTATTTGTAGCTTAAACCATTTATATCAAAAAGAATTACACATGATAATTTATGTCCTATGCTTTCTCATGTGATCTACAATGAATGTAAGCAATAACTTATGAAGCATCAGTTTGGTAATCAGCACGATATTAACATAAAACGTGTATTTCCAATGTCCCATTCTTAAAATTTTAAAATTATATAGAAGAGTTAAGTGCAGATTAAGTGCAATTTTGAGAAAAAGAACACGCTTGATTTTCTTAGGATTATTAGCAGGAAAGAACTAGGACCCTAGAGTAGGTGACTAATGGTGAAATATAAATTGTCATACTTCCTAAAATTTTGTTGAACACAGGCTTGAAACCAGTCTTGAAAAAATACATGTATCATGAACAAAAGGCTTACCCGTAGTTAAGATGCAAAGATACAAGTGGAGTTGGCTTATGAATGAAATACCAACTAGATAGATACTAACTGTAACACTGCTGGAAGAAGTCAAGGAGACTCTTAAAACACTGATACAGTTTAATACTTAGCCCTTTTCATTTTCATCCTGAAAGACTTTTTGCAAGAGCTTCCTGATTAAAAAGGGATTTTTTGTTTTAAATTTTCATTGATGCTGGAATATCAGTACCTTTTCTTGTGTCTAACTTACTTTTGAAATATAAAATAAGGACAAAATGCAGTTTTATTAAGTCTTCCAAACTTCATGACACTTTCTCCATTATATAAAATAAATTTTTTACTTTACAGAAGGAACAGCAATGAACTACTACTTTGAATTACTTACTAGGGAAATCCAAGTGCGAAACCAAAAATAAAAGTATGAGGATACTTGGTAAGAAGTTGAACGCCATTCTTTCAAAACAGCAAAATTCATGGTAAGAATCAGGATGGAGAGTTGTTTTAAGTAAATGAATTGCACAGAGGTGAGACGTTTGAAAGAGATCAGGAGCTGAGTCACAAAATGAACAAAAATTAAAAATCTTCTGAGAAGTTCCATAGAAGCTTACTTAAATAATAACAGAAACCCCCCAAAGTTATTGTCTGTTAAATAAAGGTTCTGGAATGTATGCATTACCTTAACAACAGGATTAAGCAGAACAACACCCGACTTCTTTGTAATAACTTGCTTTGTTGTGTAATGATGTTCTATGAGCTGAGGAATAGTTGGAAACCCAGATCCCTGAAAACTATATTGATTCTGTATGGAGACAAAAGGAAAAACTTATTTCTCTGTAAGCAATAGTTTGAACAAGAAACTGCAAAAGTGCTTGACCAAACTTTCTTCACTAGTAACAACACAGAAAAAAAAATGTACACTTTTATAGAGTTATTTTAGATTCCTTTTCTGACCTATTGAATAGCATTTTTACTAACTTAACCTGAATGATAGTTATGAAAATGATAAATTAATAAATGCAAAATTACTGCATCAGTCATTTAAGGCAATATGATAAACTATTTTAACTATTTAAACTCTTAATTTAAATAGGCCAGTTAAAATCAAAACTATTACAGAGTGAAATAAAAATATTGTAACCCAGAAAAAACAACACCAACTTCTTATATATTTCTAAAAATTACAGCAAGCAAACTAAAGAAATATATATGATAAAATACAACAAGAGATAAAATAAACAGGAGATATGCAATACTATTCTAATATTATCTTCCTCCATTTATTGTCTCGTAAAATTAGTAAATCCCTGGAATAGAGTACAGAATGCATGATTGGTCTTTAATAAAGAGTATTTATCAGGAATGTCTAAACGACCTAGAGATAAAGGCAGGTGACACACAGGCTTCAAACAGAAGTTGGGCAGGACCCAACTGATTTGCTGATTGTGCAACACGTTGAAGTCTCCTGCTTTAATAAGTCTCAGCATCTACAGATACAGAGCTTTTCCCACAAGGCAGTAGCTGCCATAAGCCAGCCCGACAAGGCAACAATGAACAAATACTGGAATTTAAAAAACTCAGAGCACAGATGGTGGTTCAAGTTAATTTACACAAATGGGCAATGAACACCTCTACTGCTGGCATGCCTTCTTTCTAGCCCGCAGGGCTGAATTACTTGCACAGTGCATGCAAAGTTCATTGTTTCCTTTAGGGTTAAAGCATTAACTTCCTGAAACGTGTCATTGCTGTTGGTAAAGACAGCAGGGTCTTGTCAGCTGTTTTTAACATTCACAGATCTCAATCACAAAAATGTTTCCACAGTCTGAACGTTTTGTTGTTTATTAAATAGTGAGTCAGCTTTGATTGACCTCTAACACTAGTTCCCATTCCTTTCAAATAAGCTCCTTCATACTTCTGTGCTGATGATCCAAACAACTTGCTCTCCTAAGAGTCTCCTCAGCACAATCACCACTACTGACTATTATTTCCTCATTCCAGAACCAGCCACTGCCTATTTGCTGCCATTTCTGTAAAACCTCTAGAGAAGCCAGTGTCCTTTCATTCTGTGTATTTACACGTAATCCTGACCCTTATTAAGATCACTAACGAACAAAAATTTTAAAATGGCACAGCCTCAAATAAGCAGAAGTGAAAACAATGGTAGCCTTGAATGACAGCCGTGAATTTTGATGCTTAAAGGTGAATGAAGAATTAATTTATCACACACGTAGTTGTATCAAGATTAGCTTTTAAAATGATCATGAAACCAGAGACAGAACACTTATACAACTGAAGGATTGCCATTAAAACAGATGTCCTACTCTAATCTTCAGTACTTGATTGAGAAGAAAATATGGAAACCTGTCAATGATCCAAGAGTATGGTTTGACCAGTCAGAAACCCAATTCCACATAGTTCATACCAATGTAAACAACAAAACAAATCCTTTGTACTAAACTCGTCTTAAACTTGCCTACACAAATGCTCATTAATAAATCCCTCACTATATGACCCTAACACTCCCAACACCTACTTTCTTGAGCTTAACAAGCTTTTTTCCCCATTCTCAGAAGATTCACCCCATAGAAATGCATACAGAGAACTGAGGAATGCATACAGAGGACTTTTTTTGTCTTTAAGGACAAAAAAAAAAAAGTGTTAGCTTCCGTGACTGACAAGAAAATCTACTACAAATTAATCCCAAGAGCAGATGAACATAATGGCCTATTAGTAAATGTACAAGCAGATAAATATCTCGACCTGACAATGCTGGGACTGTCCAGGCTATGCAACATTAAACAGTATCTGTCTCACATTTCAAATTTAACTGCTAAGAGCAAGTACAAAACTATGGAGAGAAAGATAGCTTCTTTTGTTGTGTTTTGCTTTGGTGGCAACCTCCCCACACACACACAAAAAAAGAGTCAGCTTACAGGTAGGCCCTGAAATAATAGTTGGAACTTAGACTTGAAAGTCCAGTCTATCTTTTTCAAGAACTACTTGCACATACAATGATTTGCACAAAATTATTTCAGTTAGACCATGTATATAATGTGCTTTTATTTCTGCTGGGTTAGATCAGGGTGCACCAAGCACTTTGTAAAACTCTAGGTTATAGGTCATTTTACTGCTTTTATTTTCTCATTTTGCACTCTGACACATCAAAATACTTTAATGTCATACAATCAAAATAAAATAAACACTGACTGTGTGTTCGCTTCTACAAGGAAAATTCTAGGTGATAACTAATGAACACTCTCCAGTCTGACAACTGTCTATAATCATTAATCCTAGAGAAGCATTCCAACCTCTGTGAAGTTTGAAAAATATCACTGCTTCTCAAAAGAAAATACACCAGACACACAATATTGAGTTACCCCAGACATGCTGCATCATCTGGGGATTCAGACAATGAAATTGCCTCAGTGTAATACCATTATGCAATTAAATTTGAGAATTCTTCTGTACGTGGGAAACTTCATTACAAAAGACTGAAGAGACAGCACTACTGAATTTAAAACTGAGAATGATTTGCTGCAATTTCATACTTCCAAGAAAAATTTCTAGCAATGTTATGGGAACTGTCACATTTTTAATAAGTTTAAAATTCTGCAAGGTAAAAATAAAAATATATACATTAAAAAGCCAAGCAATGCATTAAGAAGAATAAAAAAAACCATACTGTATAAAGGTAGATAATAATTAATATATTGTTCATTAAGTCATTGATTTTTCCTCAGAGTAACAAGGGAGTCAATTCTAGTCCTTAGAAACATACACACTGTAAGACATCCAAAAGTGTTTGTGTTATACTGAACAAAACAATAACCACAGGACTAAAAAAAAAATAAGCATTGGAAGTGCAACAGGGACTTGAATTCCCATGTGTATAAAAATAAACACAGATTATTTTCTTCTGCACGGCTGTTTCCATTTGTCAGTAAGATGCAGTGGGATCTTTACAGTCTGAACTAGAAGTAGCCTGATTTGCACCAACTGTGAAAATGGGTAACCAAGTAATCAATAACCAAATGTAAATGCATAAATAAAGAGTAACAATTTCCAGTTTTCAAAATATTTACAGAAATATTATCTTGGCTTTTCAGTGTAAGACAAAAGATACTGAATAACCTGATACTTCATACTTTTCCTTTGTTTTCCAGAATGACCTTTACCCCTGGTTCCATCACCGATGGAAATATTTCCAACAGCTCTCATATTTGTACATATAGGCTAAATCCATTTGCTATAGTAAACTATGTAGATCCTAAATTGAATATTCAGTACTATATCAGAGACGTACATCAGCATATTGTATGATAAAGTGTCTCCGTTGTCCATCTGAAAACACAGAAAGGACATATTCACCAGGTTTCCCGTGGCTCTCTCGCACCAAGAAGTCTCCTTGCTGTTTTAACAGCTCCTGGGCTTCTATTCTTGGAATTGCACCATGATACCAGTCTTGCTCAGCCAATGGTTTCTCAGTGGTTGAGATTACATCGAAGAACTTGGGAAAAATATTGAAGAAAAATGTTACTATAATAGCACATTTTTAGAGTTTACTTGTACATGAAAAGTATCACAAACAACAATAATTTCTGGTTTCTGTATCTAAATTATGTATTTCTATTAACCAACAAGATCAAGGCTCTTACAGCTTTTACACTTGCACAAAAGCATATTCATCACTTTTTTTTCTGTTTACCTGAAAAATCAATATATCAAAAGCAGAAGTTTAAGGAATCATCCATAAAACCATGCAATATTTTTTACCTGGCTTGCTATTTTTTGTAAGCCATACTGACCAACTCCTTCTCACACATTCTGATATGCTATTAACAACTGAAAATCATTTCTTTATCCAGACAGAAACTCCTCAGACACCAAACTGTAATACATTGACTCATACAAAGCACTTGAATCAGATAAACTGTTTTCACAGAATTTATCAATTGTATCCCAAATCAATTAATAATTACGAGCTTTTTTTTCCTAGCACGTATCCTGTGTGTAGTGTCCTTATGAACTCTATGATAAGACACAAAGATTGTAAGGAATTGTCATCACTACATGGAATTGGCTGCAAATGGAAGCTACTAGCTGTAAATGGAAGCTAATGAGTTTTAATCTATGATTTCACACTTTAATTTTAACATGCCTACATTATTTAACAAAACACTGAAGAAAACTTTGTATTTTGTCACTGACCACTTCAGATTTATTTGTTATGGGTAGGAAGACAAGCCCTCGAGCTATATGTAATTCAGCCTTTAAGCTGTATGTAATTCAAAAGCATTGCCAGATCTCATAGAAATTCTCACAGCCAGAGTGGTAAAGCTCTGAATGACAACACAGTTCACACTGTGAGTAGAACAGGTATGTGAATGTTCCCCAGCCTCCTGAATTGCACCTAGGTAACAGCATGGAGATCTACATCTCAATGATGGACAATCAAACAGATGCAAGCAAAGCAATACCATTCTGAATTCATCTTTGCTATTGCTCTGCCCTGAAAACAACCCAAGCTGGAGGCTATCTGTACATTCAAGGTTCTTCTCAGAGGATACTTCGATTACAATGCCTCACCTAGTCCAAAAAACACTAGGAATGGTCTCAGACACCGAGAGTGGAAATGAGCAGACCCAAGAATGGGAATCTATACATAAATTCTTGTTTCCAAATATCTGCAATTCTGTAGTACTTGGATACATTTTAGCTGTTAAAAATGTCTTTGTTGGCTTCTGGTTGCCTAAGTTATACCTCAAAGGACCAGTTTAGTCCAGGATCTTGATGGAAAACTGGAGAACATATTTAAGAACCTTACAGACCCTTGTGTTCTCAGGTATCAACAGAAACAGAATCATCATGGATGAAATTCTCATCAAGGAGAATTTCAGATCTGAGATTTGAAACAAGCACTATAACCAATATACTGATCACTAGAAAAGGTGTGCTCTGTTACAGAGTCAGAGATAGGAAGCACTATGTAAGTAATAACTACAGCTTGAACATAGTTTTTAGAGGCAAAAGCTGTACTCCAAGGTTATGTATTTATCAGCACAGTGAGCTGCTAAAAAGCAGAGATATTGATTGCCAAGAAGGTAGTAATATCTTTCAATTTCACCAACAGTTAAAAAACATCCCAGGTGAAAACTATTCACCATTGTTAAATAACATTGTGACATTTTCTTTCACAAATTTCTAAAAGAAAGAAAAAAGCTTTCAAAATGTTAGACAATGTTATTTACTTAAACATTTATTTCAAGTAAATATTTTATTTATTTATTTATTCAGAGATTCTGAGCTTGACTTGAAAGAAAACATAAACCTCTGTTGTGTTTAGAGCAGCAAACCCTTTAAGAGAAGCAGATTCCTACTTGAGAGGAAATGCTCCTAAGGATAAAAGGACAGTATAGGTTTACTATTTACTTCATGGCCTTCATGAAAGAAAGTTAAAAAAAAAAAAAGCAACCAGACATGCAATTTATTTTACAGCTTAAAAAGGAAGCCACCAGATTGTAACACTTGCTTATGTACAAACTGGGTGCAGGCTGAGGCACCATTCAATCAGGATCAAATCTCAAAACAAAGCATCCTAAGAGCATTTATGACAAGAGAAAGAGTTTATGGAAGGAAATTGGAGCATTTTAGACACAGATAACAATGGTATTGTCTATAACTTTATAATCAATTTTCCCTCTCTTTGATATCTGACTGAAGTATTATTTATTACTTCAGAAAGAAAGAGTGGAAATTCCATGGAGTCTTCTCTGTTGACTGTCGTTCACTTCACCTTACCTTTACTTTTTATCATATCAAGGTCGTTTTTCTGATGAAGTAAGTGGCTATTATTCTTGTCTTGAGTGTTATTAAAATCACATTCTTTTTATGAACAAGTCTTCTGATTCCAACATACTGTTTCTATGATATAATATTGACTCTAACTGGCTAAAGAATAAAACATTGCTGAAAGCCCAGAAAAAACAGTACCAATGCACAATATATAACTACTTTAATATTGATTTCAACTCAATTTACCACCATTAGTACTAATATTTCTATTGCATGTTATAGTTCGAATTGGATGATAGATTGGTCCATGAGGAAAACAGGAGGAAAAAAAAAATGCTACCTGCACAAAATGAAATTCCCACTTCTTTTCTTTAAACTCTACTTAAATATCAGCCAGCAAGTTAATATGACAAGTTTATATTCTAGGCCTTAATGTTTTAAAGTCTCATTTGGGGGATGGATCTCTCGCTCATCTATATATATGCTTACAGAAGCACTCCATGAGTCAATAGCCTAAAGGAAGAAATATTGCTTCTAGGATTATTGTTGTTAATTTTGCTGAAAGGTAACAAAAATAAAGGTAACAAAGCCTGTCTTTTTTCTCCTTAAGATTTCCATTTATTGCCATATTTCACTCATGGATTATTGGGTGAGGCTGGGGGGTGTGTCCTTATATATTTAATCACACTTTTTCTTCTACAAGGAGATGGCCTCATGTATTTCGTCATGCTCCTCATGGATCTAGTAGTGTCCTCTTTCCTTATATTGAGCCCCTTTCTCTCTCCCTGCTTAACAATCCATTAAAACATATGGTCTTCTCCAATAGTAAAAAGAAGCTTTCCTCAGCTCCTTCCCTTATTTCAAGAAAAAAACTGAGCAAACAGCAGTGCGTTTTTTCTAACTCAAAAAAACTGTGTATTATTCCTGCACTTGCACTAACAATTAAATAAAAATAATAATGGGAATGATATTTTATTACACTAATAGCATGCTCAATATTGTATTTTTGTATATATTCTGAATGCAAATGTTCAGTAATCCCTTATTTTCCATCTTTTAGCACACAAAACATTTTATCAAGGTATTTTTTCTTTCACACTGTAAAAGAGTAGCACTGACACAAATAAGAATGTAAAGCAATAAATTTAGGTTGACAATTTGAGACAATACCCTATAGAATATTCTGTCTCTGGGTACCTGGCTCATTCCCACATGCGAAAAATACACCATCTGAAACAAGCATTAATTCCACATATTATCCTATAAACAGTAAAAAAATCCTATCAACAAAAGCAGATGTTTGTGTCAAGCCCAGATCAAAGTCTCATATCAAAAAAAAAAAAAAAAAAAAAAAAAAAAAAAAAAAAAAAAAAAAAAAAAAGTAGAAGGGCAGAAGCTGGTATTCATGATGCAATTTGTTCAGACTCCTCATTCGGATTATTCACAGCATTTCATTACCAGTACATGAAAGTTACCCCCACTGTTGTGTTTCCTCTCCTGATTTGATTAAATTTACATCTCTTGCTTTTATAGAAAATTGGCTTGCATTTCATGCAAGAAAAACTACCTGAATTCTGCTTCTTTCTCTTCAAACGACACTTTTTTCCTGTATTACCTTCTCATTCTGAGAGCATATATAGAATTTCAGTGTCAACACACAAAAACTCCTGCTTGCTTTTAGAATGGCACAGTTTCCCTATGGCTTTTTCCAGATGACATACAAAAAATTAGTCCTCTCAAATTTATACAAACAAAATTCAATTTATCCCAACAATTAAAAATACTGGACAGTGTTTACAATATGGCACCACATTTAAATCATGACATTGTTCCATTTCTGAAGTTTTAATATATTTAAAATTTAAATACTTAGAAATACTTTCAAAACTTTAAATACTTAAAACAAATAATTTGTAAACAGGTAGGTAAGATCACATTTTAGACTAGACTATATGAGAGGATCAGTACTGGTCCTTGTCCAAATCTGCTTTGACATCTTTTTTTGTACTGGTCCATTTAAAAAATATTAACTTTTTTAAATGTATGTTAATATTACTTTATAATACACATTTAATAATCACTTTGAATATTGATGGATAATAAGTTTTAAGTACCAGTTTATATATTTAGCAATTAAACGTGGTTATGTGGTTGTCAGCAGGAAACAGCTGACCACATTTAACACCTAAGTACTAATTTGTGAAGCAAATTTGAGCTGTATAGATATGGTCAGCTTTTCTAACACAAACTCACTAAATCAAAATACAAAGCAAAATTGAAAATTGGCTAGTTTATGTATTCTAACTCTGAAGTAATTTAGGTGTCATTTAGGCAACAGGTAATCAAGACTGCACTTGATTAAGACTGCACTTAATCAGACTTTACTTTCTGACACAAATGAACCAATGCCAATCTTACTTCTTCCAAATATATTGCAAGGTTTCACCAATCCTATCTACCATGTATCTACAGCCAGACTTACATCAGCTTCCATGGAATGAAAACAGTGCGGCACATAGACTATTTAAAATGACACTTTAAGCCAACCGATATTTTGACACTGACTTTCCCCGATTTAATCTAAGCATTTTATTTTTATCTTCTTCTTGAGATATTTTTTCTCTTCTGATTTTTCTCTGAAGCAGTTTTAGGTATGGTTTTTTCTGTGGTTTCTGGAAGCTTTTTGGTTTACTCTGAAGTCATGAGTTTTACAATACATAGAATTAGAGATGAATGCTCTGCCTCACCTACATAAAGAACAGAGATCACAGAAATATACATTTTAATCAGTTTTTAATATGAACTGCTGCCTTTTTACCATAACTAGAACTTTAATAAAATGAAAATCACGATAATGTGGAGATTTTGTTTAACATCAAGGATATTTTAATATTTTAGCAAGGTTTTTCCTGTTACTTTTCAAATGCCATGCAACTTTCATGTTTTTCAGAGGAAAAACCTAATTTTATCTCATGATCATACGTATTTTTCCATTTCTTCATCACTATGTACAGTTGTCCTCTGTATACACATGTATTTTTACACATATGTAATTGTTATCTGTTCCATTATTCTGAATACTATCTAGCTTAAACATGGTTTGCTGTGTCCTTTAATGCGTCCTTGAATGCAATCCTGCAGCATAAAATAGAAGACCCATTCCTTCTGAATTTTTCTCAAGAATACTACTTTGAGCTTGTATTTCAAGTGACAAGATCACAATTAAAAGGCAAATTTAAACAATTTTTAAAACTTCACCCGATTTTCTTCTTTTGCTTGGTTTGTGAGTTGTTGTTTTGGTTTGATTTTAAATTGGGAGGGTTATGGTGATCACACGTTCCATTTCAAGAAAAAGGCAGAAGGTTTTCAAGTACAATCTGACACATCCATAAGTAGGTGCTCAAGGATTCTAACTAATCTTGCAAGCTTCCATATGAAACAAACAGAAGGAAATACAAAGTAAAACAAACAAGGACGTTTGTCCAGGAATTACAGAATTTGATCAAAAGCTAACTATACCTCAGAGATACTCAACAACCATTTTTAGTGGGGTTATAAGCAATATTACTTTAAGTAACTTAAATAGTACCAGCAGTAGTAGCAATAGTAACAACATGCTTATACATTGGAGCTTTTTATAAAAAAATATGGCTAATATAATTATTGCAACAATTGGTAAAACATATATTGCCACCTAACCTACTACAGATTATTATCATACAGTGCATTTCAAGAAAATCAGCTTCATTGGGAAGAATATTCTGAACAATATAGCATCACACTGGGGAGCTGCAAAGAACATACAAACTGTGATTCTCCTGAAGTGTGGCAAGTTGTTCTGACAAACCATTACACTATGATATTATCCTGTATGCTGATCAGTCAGAACAGTGTTTATTTAACATTATTTTAATGTAATTTTTGTCCATTCAGATGGAAATATGTGATGTTTCAAGGAAAAAGAAATCTTATTTAAGCTGAAAAAATAACAGAATATATCACAACACTACAATATTGGTACTACTTACCGATGATGAACCCAACATGGATTTTGGAGACCTTATAATTCCAGCTATGGAATGACGTATAGTGTCAAATCTTGAGACTTTGTCTTTCTTGTCCTAGGAGAAAGGCCAGAATCTTTAGTGAAAAAAAGCAAATCTGTAGGATTATTGATTTATTGGAGAATGTGCAATATAGAATCCTGAATTTCACTGAAATAAAAGATAGGAACTGAACTGCTACAAGCCAGGAAGTGTCAATATCAGCAGGATTAGGTACAGATCAATTTAACCACTTAGAAATTCTGTATTTCCTAAAATACTTTATGCAATTATTTGAACTATAAAGAAAACTGAAATTCTTTTATACTCCAAAAACAAGAGACATAACTCTCAGTTCTCCTGAAATACCTGAAATTTTAAAGGGACAATGATTTGAAAATATGTAATAAAAACCCTACATAGTAAAAAACTACATATGTGCATTATCCTTACTTAATACATTTTTAGAGCTTTTCCCCTTTATTAACAGGTTCTTCTGTAACAACAGGCTACCTGTAAATATTAGCCCCCATTAGTGCAAGTAATAGGAGCCATTTCTCTTCTGGCATTACTGGACACTGTAAGTGCCACTGTCACTTCTGACAAGCCACCATCTCAATTTAAAATTCTGCAAGAATAGGGCTCTGACGGGAACACTGAAACAGCCTTTAAGCATCTCTAGTTCAGCAGAAGTCAATATAAATTCCAAGGTCTCATAAGCTGACTTAGTCCGAAGATTGTATTTTTCTTCATCTCTTATTATCAGCTCTCAAATTAGCAAAAACTTTTTTAAAAAAAGTATTTGTAACATGGACAAACTGAAGTTTATTGCTTGTAAATCACCTTCAGAAACAGCAAAGATACTTGAATGAGTACTCACAAAGTATATAAACTTGAAGCATATATTAACAACCTCATTCTAATTAGCTTTAGGTTAACTAAACTGTAAAAAACTGACAATGAAGACAGACTACAACTGTTTGCCAGTGTTAGAAAGAAAAATTGCTTCCAAGTTTCTGATGTACACTTTTGATAGAAGAAAACAAAGATCTCATAATGTAAGAAATGCAGCTTCAGTTTATTCCAGGACTTCCAAACAAGCAACAAATCTGCACACCAAATTTAGCAGTCTTTGAAAATTATTTCCAAGTAGAGTTTATTTGACAAGATACAGGTTAAACGCTCTCTAGCAAAGTAACACTATTTATTTGGTAGCAGAAGTCTGCAATTTGCCCTAGTTTGTACGCTATTGAATAAAAGAGTGCAAAAAACAGCCATATTGTGAAAACTCTGATAGGGAGTGCATCTGCCACAGAAATACTCATTAACGATGTGCCCACTTACTCATCAGTAACATTTTTATACCTTTTATCAGACTCAATTATTGTCATATACCAAATAATTTAATTTTAGTAAAGCAACTCTGTGCTGAAACCTGATTTTTATTTTTAGGATGCTGCTGAATTAAAACTGCTTACACAAAAAAAAAAAAACCAACAAAAAAAAACCAAAAAACCAACAAAACCCCCACCAAACAACCAACCAACCAAAAAAAAACCCCAGCAACAGAAAACCAAACAAACCCAAACAAAAAAATCCCATTAACAACTATAGACTCAAAGTCTATATTAGCTAGCATGCTGGTTGTGGAATGATCCACTCCACACACCTCTTCATTCTTAGCCATGAGATTTAACACCAATTAAATGTATATTTCTTACATAACAGGAGAAAATAAATTACCAAAAGATGCACAAATTCTACTTCACTTCCCACAACCAAAACTCAAGAGTTCAAGTGAACACTAAAAGCCTGCTTATCTAGCAACAACACTGAACTACAAGTAAGGTTCTACATTCACCAATTTCTCATCAACAAAAAAATATTAACAAGAGGGAGCTTTTTTGACTCAAAATATCAGACTCAAGGCCTGGGACAACTTTGATAAGCACCACTGAATGACATACAGAGGCAAACAGTTCCATTAAACAGGACAAGTATTGAAATGTGAATTTAAGGGATAAACTTTGGCTTTGTTCAAAACATGTCCTGTTCCAACTGCAGTACATTTATAAACACTATTTAGCATTTCCACAGTTCTTTCCCCTGACATATTAAAACTAGTCTGTATCTTAAAACAATGAAGATTCAGAATTTGCACAGCAGGCATAACCAAATAGATGACAAAACACAACTGTAGCCACTACTGAGTTTATTTATTCCATTCAAGTATTTTTAGGGCAACCTAGACAAAACTAAAGAGCCACAACAGTGGTCTTCTTCTGATTTTTTTTGCCATTGCCCAGCTGCAGTGTACCTTAGAAGGAACTATTTGATCTTGCAGGAAACCTGTTTTTCACTCAGAATATTATATAAATTAGTATATTTTGCACATTAAATACATTTTTGCACATTAAATACATTTTTTTTCTAGGCTAGTGTAAAACTGCAACCCATCTACTTATTTTTAAATTTATGTATTTATGTACATATGTGTGTACAATCTTACTAGTTAATCAGGGATTTTAAGTTTGATTTACAAAATAAAAGCAAATAATATCACAGCTATCTTTCAGCAATCTCTCCCCAGCCACATCAAATTTTGAACCTCGCCACCAAGACCTTCTCAATTCCACAAAGGATTTAGTAGTTGAAAGGATTATTTCAGGGTATTAGGTAATTTTAAATTTCTGCAGGAACTTAGCAGAGAGCAGAGACACTATTCACTCAGAAAGTTCATTACAATTCCACACAGTGCTCATTCCAACAGACATCATGTCACCAAACAGAACAAATATGTAGTCATGACAAAAGTTTCAAAATTGTAAGACATGTGACTATCAGATTAACAAACCAGAGCTAGACACATTATGGAGTATTACACTTACTAGCATACACAATGCAGCTACTAAAGCATATTCATACTAAAGCTGATTCAGTTTCATTTCCGATCAAATTAATTACTTTCAGAGACATCATGAAAATGGTAGCATGATTTCTCACGTCTTTATTTTATACAACACCAATTTCATTAGAAAGCAAACTAACCTGTAAGTTGTAATATTTTATGCAATAACTGAATTACTACAGAAAATATTGTACTCTACCATTAAGAAACTAGGTGTGTATGCAAATACAAGCTGTCATGAGAAAATATTTTAACCTATTTCTTTTAAGTGTGTTTAAACACACCTGTGTCATGAGAACACATAATAAAAAAAAATATGGAAAATGCATGACTGATATTTCCCTTTTTAGGACTAGCCATCTGGACTCCCCAGAACGAACTGAAATTAACTGTATAATAAACTAGATATAACTGAGGCAGGGCATACCATCAGGTTTAACAATGATAAGCTGTGGGATGAGATGTCATCACACTCACACCACTGAGATGCCCGGAGCCTGGGGTAGCCAGGCAGGTCAGCAGGAGAACACCGGAAAGAACACCAGGGAATTTCAGCCACTCCAGACACAATTCAGCTTTGCTGGGAGCCCACTGAAATGCCTCTATGCTGATGCAGACAGCTGGTAAGTAAACAGGAAGAACTGGAGATGAGCTCATACTTTCAGGGCTATAACCTTACTGGTACCACTGAAGCATGGTGAGGCAGCTCCTATGAAGTGCTGGAACGAAAGGATACGAGGTTGTTCAGTTTTCTTTCCTTCTTAAGCTTCAGCTTTTTTCAAGAGATGTTGTCATGGTTTGACAGGGAAGTGAAATTTCTCAGGAAGTTGGGGTCAAACCAATCAGTGGTCAGGTTTGGATATTGGCACCTGGAGTGACCACTGAAAGTATGGACACGCCTCTGAGAACACAGGGGGTTAAAAGCAAGAACTCCCAGGGGAACTGTCTCTTTGGTTCTGGTCAGAGTGCAGCGCAGACCTCCCCTGCCCAGCCACGGGCTGGATGCGGGAGGGGAAGCCATGTGGCCTGGGAGAGGTAGGCCAGGGGTGAAGGGACTGGAACTGGGCCAGCTCCTGTGGACAGAAGGGTGGAGAGAAACGGAGATGCCTTTGTTCCCCCCCACCCCCAGAGGGAAAGAGACACGGAGCCTGACGGCACCTGGAATTTGCCAACAGAGGAGAAGGAGGTGGGGGGGAGGTGCCCAGCTGTAGGAGCTGGAGTTCTGGGCTGAGATTTCAGCTGTCTGGGGAGTCTGAGACTTTTAACCCTTTCCTGGGAAATGAAAGCTTTGTGAAATATTACTCCTCCTCGATTTGAAAGAGAAGAGGGACAGTCTAGGACCTGAGATGTTAGAAGAAGAAATTCTAGGTGGGAGTGATGGAGTGGCTTTTGGCTGGACTTTTCTTGTTAGCCATAGACTGAACCAATTTCTCCTGCAACAGAGGCTGCATTTTTAGGGGGATGCAATGGTGAGCCAAGAGACCTGCTTCAGTGACTACCAACACAGGAATGGAGTGAACAGAGAAAAGGTGAGGAGGGTGTGGTGATGCCCTCTGTCTTCAGGAAGAAGAAGATCTCTGTTCTCGAGACCCTTGGCCCCAGGGGAGAAAAATGCAGGGGACTCTGGTCCCAAAATGAAAAACTGAACTGTCGTTTCTTTTGGTCCATGGCAAAGCATCCTTAGAGGAGCCCTACGGGCAGTCTGCCCATGCACGGTGGTGAGAGCACTGGAGAGTGTCACACTGGCAGGTTATCTCCGGGCAGTGCCATGCGTGACATGGAAACACAAGAGGTGGCAGTTGTGTTTCCTGGGGGTCTGTGGTGCAAGAGAGACTCCTCTCTCCCTTGAAGGACTGAGTATTGATTATCTGAAGGGTGATGACTTGATTAAGGGTCCTTGTTTTGTCTCACTGTGGTTTAATGGAGGTTGGGTGGGGGGAGGAGGAATGTTTTGGAAGACTTTCATTCTGGATTTAGTGTGTCTTTTATCATAGTTGTAGCTTAATAAAGTTCTTTCTCTTTATTTCTAAGCTTGAGCCTGCTCTGCTCTGTTCCTGATCGCATCTCACAGCATTTTAGGGAAGGTGCATTTTCATGGGGGCGCTGGCATTGCACCAGCGTCAAACCATGACAGATGTCACAACAGAAGACAACCATTCTGACTCTCTTAATTTCCCTTTCCATTCTTTCTCTTCTCACAAATGACAGAGAGGAGAAATTAAGCATAAGAAAAAAGAAGCACAGGATTCAGGTCAGTTAAAAACCATGAGTGAAGCACCTGCTATTTTACTTGAGGATTTCCTCAATTGCACCTTTATATATGACCAGAATCTGGGCTTCTGTGTTTCCTATGTTCTCTTTGGGAGATCTTGTGCAGTGTGAGGTCCTGTGTGTTCTAGCAGATTTTTCACAACAATTCTATGGTCATGCCCTACAACTGATACATTCCCGTGGACAACTCATCTCCCATTTGCCAAGCACACAGTCCTGCCACTGAGCACAATGACTGCAAATCTTAATGCATGATAAATAAAACAATATACTCAGCAGAGTGACACAATCAAAAAGACAGACCAGATGAGTCATAGTCATAACAGTATTTTCAATGAACATAGGCAAGAAAAAGCAACAGCAAAAAAAAGATTTTGCTGAAATGGAACTGTGATGTAGAAGTCCAGAAGAGTTTTTTAGCTGTATAAATTCAGGACTGGAGCTGTATTTTAAATGTTACCATAAAGTAAAAATAGTATATACTCTTTTTAGAAAAGCAATGAAGTAAGAGGCTGGAGAGAGATCTAAGATAACGATAAAACAGAATTAATGCTTCTGAGGGACAGGCAAATAGTAACACTACGAATCAAAGGTGGAAGATTATCAGCAAGAGACAAAGGACAATGCAGCATATATTGAATATTCCTAAAACACTAGTCAGCCATTTATGTACAGTGATATAAATAAGCCCATACTCTAATATTATTCCATTCAAAGAAAATGCCTCATGAGTCAGATGTGAACTGTCCACATGGATACAGAAGTTGAATGTGGGCTTGCAAATTAAAACACAGAACCTTCACAGGAAATTTAGAGGAAATTATGACTTCACAACTCAAAGAGAAAATGTTCTCAGAAGGAGATTTCAATTAGAAGAACATCATCAGTGATATCTAAAAGATGAGAGTGATATCACTGTTTCTGTGACTTGGCTAGGGAACTGGTCCTCAGATATTTTCATGAAGACTATTTCAGTACCGTACAAGGGCTCTAAGATAAAACAAGACAGGGAAATTTCAGCAGCTACTGCAAATGATATGCTCAATGAATATACAGATGAAACAGGCATACAGACAGCATCTGCCGCAGTAATTAATACAGTTTTTGTAAACTGAATGCTAGCTTCCTTTCTTGTTTAAAGATACACATTCCTTGATGAAAAAGGTGCTGAACAACATTCATCTCAAGGCTTTAAATTTAGACAATGGGCAGAACAAGGAATATTTTTGGGTTTTTTTAAGTCTGTGGAAGTATGGAGTGAGAACGAAGTTTTCTGACTTACAAGCAGGAACTCTTTAAAATAGAGAAAATAACTTTCTGAAAATGATCACCTGCATCAGTCACTTCAGTAGAGGCACGGCCCCAAAAGCATAAACTTATACTGCAACATTAACTATGGCCTGCTAATTGACGAGTGGATATACTCATTACATTAGATCTAGATGTGTAGATTACCACAAAAATCTTCATACATCTGTTTTACAGCTATTAGTGCTTACTGAAAGAGACATAAATACATATTAAAATTTGAGCATATAGCAGAACATGGCCAACACCCCTAAAGTCTATGGTTTCAGAAATAAGACTAATCTTATTCCTCAAAAGACTGTTCTTTTTTTTTTTGTCCCATTCATGACAGAAGTAGGTATCTCTGAAAGACCACATGTAGAAAACCAGATAAAGAATCATGCCATCTTTACAAAAAAACACAGAGTATTTTAAATTAATAACAAGGCACTCACACATGAAACCAGTTGCTGGCTGGATATAAGCTGATTACTTGAGTCGAGTAGATCATCTCTTTGGAGTCCCTTTCCAGGAACTATAATATGCATTTTCTTAGTTTACTATTGTAGGTATCTAGAACTGTGCAGAGCCATGTAGATATAATACAGTTATTAAAGATTTAAATATTCAAAGCTAATTAGAAATATCTCAAGTACACAGTGAAACCAATTAAACAACATAGGTATTCAAAAATCACTTTATGATAAGGCAGCATTTTCTGTTTTAAACAGCTTCTAAAGCAGCAGAAATTATGCATAATTGATGTACACATATTGTAAAACACTGCACTGGATGCAAATTAACATCCCCTATCCTGAATTGCAGGGGGTAGCCTGAAAAACAAGACTTACTAGTGTGAAATTTGTTATAATTTCTTAGAGCCAAGGGATGTCCTAGACTAAAACCTGTAAGAAAAAGAGAATGACAATTCTTCAGAGCACGTCTTTGTCCTCTGAGGATCTGTAGTATAAGATCAGCCTTACCAGTTAAGATCTAATGTTTCTACATGCAACAGTCATGGAAGGATTTTCCTTCCATATTTTTTAGCTGTTTTCTGAATTTATATAACCTATCACAACACCCTACTGTAGAAACCAGTTGCACAACTTCACTACACATGTTTTAAGAATATGTTTCTGTGTTTGTTTTGAATCATTTGCCTACTGTGGTTTTTTGATGAGCCCTACTTCTTGCTTCTGCAGACAGAGAACAGTCATTATTCCTTATTCACTTCCCCCATGTATCCCCACACCCAACACATCTTTATCACATTCCCCTTCACTGCAGTTCTCAAGTCTGTAAAGCCCAATCTATTTATTCACTAATTCTACAGAAGCTTCTCCACATATCTGAGCATTATTGTTTTGTCTTTCTGAATTCTCCTACAGCTTAAGGGAGCTGAAAATATAATTGGTTACATTAAGCCAAACTCTTCTGTGGTATATAGCAAAAGGACAATTCGCATTAAGAAAAACACCGGTTAGATAACTAAAAAAAAACCCAAAAACCTCACAATGAGGATAGTGATCAAATACTGAAGCTGGTTTCCTGGAGAAGCTGCTAGAACCTCAACATGAATAAGGCATTTTGCAGCCTGGTATAACATTAAAGATGGTTCTGCTCTGAGCAAGAAGCAGGACCAGATGGACCCCCTGAGATCTTTTCCAGTTTAAATTATTCTGTAGTTCTATGGCATTTGGGAAACAGGTGCACATCAATTAATACAGCAATGTAATGTTTCCTGTTCTCTTCTTTTCCTGAAAATTTCTGGCATGCTTTTTGGTTTTGATCCCTTCTAGTGATCTGCTATCTACAGGAACATTTAGACCTTATTTTGAATGGTAACTCCGAAGTCACTATTGGTATATGTGAAATCAGGCAGTGTTACTACAGGCTGGTCTACAGGAATGTAGTAACACAATATGATATTAATATTAAAAGTTTTTAAAAGGCTGTTAGAAATAATACATAAAATTTGTAGGAAGTTCAGGAATTTATTTAACTTACTATCAAAAGCATTTGTTTTCTTTCAAAATAAAGTTTTTTTCTCTTATGATTACTTTTATGCATTTCATTTCTTATATATCAGATTTCAAAGTTACAACACAGGCTAGAAAGTAATTTTATTTTTTTTCCAGGAAAACTGCAGCAGGAAACTGGTGAAATATTTGGAGACAAAAACCTGAAAAATCTTTGGCAGATTTTACTTAGGAAAGGTTTGAATATCAGCAAACACTCTGTGCAAATAGATTCATTTTTTAAAAAGAATTGTGAATACTACAATATGATTGACCCTCCGCTTTCTTTTTTGAATCCCCATCTATCATAACAGAATGTATGGTTAAGTTGTCTGCTCTGTTTTCTGTTTTAATTAAGACTTTCAGAAGGCTAATTTTTCAAGCTACATATGAAATGTCAGGGAAATGTCACCTTCATCTTTTAAATAATTAGCAAATCTTCCAAACACACAAACATGTATAAAATGTCTTAACTAAAGTCGAGCACCTCTTAATGGGGGTTAGCAATAATGTTTCCATAAACACAGTACATTTTAACTCTTATATACACCTAACAGCTTTTTTATTTTTAAAAAGATGATACTTGGATTTCACCAAATTATCAAGAATGTCAACAGTTCTCTAGAGAAAAAGATGACTAAATGTACCTCAACACCTAAGCCGAGATCTTCTATAAAAAATGTTTTTGTGGAAGGAAAAAGTAGCCAGACAAGGGCTTTTGCAGTGCAGATAGGCCCCTGAAATTAAGTATTTCTTCTCTGTTTAATGACTGTTATCTCTATACCACTAAATCCCAAAACACCTCCATTCTTTGATCACACAATGATGCCAAGTAAATGACACCTGATTTCAATAATGGCGATTTAACAAACCAATTAAGACTTTTAAAAGCTTACGGATAAATTTAGAACAAATAAATACTTTTTCAAAAATAAGTTTAAATGCTATTACCTTATTTAACTTTGGAAACATATAACAGGGAAAATTAAGACCTCCATCCTTTAAAAGCCTCAGGCTTGTCTGGACGTTTTCAGATATTAACTGTTTCACTGATTTCAAGAGCACTGTTATCATTCAACAACACCATTATTAACTTCATGTACAAAAAATTATTCATTCTCAAAAAATCATTTTACGTGTTTCAAGTAATAAAAAATTATTTCAGTTTGTATGGCACTTACTATGTATGAAAGGGAACTATCTTTTCAAGCATGGTCCTTTTCTTCCTTGGTTGCCATTACCGTATCACAGTAACAGATCTCCAAACATACTCACAAGTTCTCTCTTGCTATAATTCTGCGTAAGCTCATGAAGTTGCAATGGAAGAACATAAAAAAGACTGCACTGACTACTCATAGTTGTACTGCAGTACCTAATGTTCACAAAAACAAGAAAACCAATATCTTACATCCAGTGGCAGCTAATAATTCAAAAAAACAATGGCATGAAATAAACCAATGGTATGATGAACTGGCTGCTGGTGAGGGTCACCATCTGCTAGGACAACATGCTTATTCAGGCTGCGCTGCTGCTGCTGCTTCAAGAAAACTCAGATCCACAAATTAAAAAGCAGTGAATGTGCATCCATGAACGATTTCCATTCAGAATTTTTGAATCAAGAAGGCTAATTTTTTTCTTTACTTTAATAGTGCATACATCCAGTTGAAATAGTTTCAGGTTCAGAAAAACAGAGAAATATGGTAGTGCTTGGTGCTGCCCCAGAGTTTTAATCAAGATCAACACTACAGTTGCCATTTGAAGTGGTAAAGTCTTCAACTTGAAATATATTTTCGAACCGGTTATATGCACCTATGCACAAAAAGACTGGTGTTGCCACCCCCCTTTCAAGTTAAAAAAAGAAAAAAACAAAACAAAACCTGAGCTAGAATGAAAATTCTTGCTAAGGTAATGGAAGAAATTGATTTTTTTCTACATAAACACCTGTTTTGCAGCATTACTCCTATTTGGAAAACTGCATCTCTATTTAACTAGATTGCGATAAAACAGCAATCAAAAAATCAGTATTCCTCCACTAGAGACTGGAATTAGCATAGAAAATAAATTTTATGTCCTGAAGTTTTCATACACTCATTTATTCACAAAAACAATTATAAAGGTAGAGAGTAGTTTTGGCACTTGTTAAGAAATTGTAGTATTCTGTAATGGCACTTCCTCAATGGAATGGTGAAGTTTTAGGTGTACAGTAGTTAGCTTCAATTTTTAAAAAGTTAACATCAGACTTTTCAAACTGGTAAATATTACTCAAGGACCAACAGAACTTTATTGGAACTACTGGCCTAATACAAAAAACTAGAGTCATCACTCTGTGGGCTGATAACAAAAGCCACAGGTGAAGAACCTCTAGGCTTCACAAGAGGCATGCAAAATTTTCCAGTGAAAGTGCCTGAAGAACTAAGCTATGCATACAGTTCTCAACACAATGAACTCAGCAGACCAAGCAAATACAAACACAATGTCCAGGACATTTTTTACACAAGGATCCAGACTGGTAAACATAAAGTCTTGCAAAAAAATAACCAAAATACCTCAACTCCTAATGTTGTCTGCAACAGTCTGCAGCTGAAGTAAGGAAGTGATGAAGATCACCCACAGCTACCACAAGCATGTTGACGAATTCCTGAAGAGCAGTGTGCATGCCAAAGAATGCCATCTGGAACTGGAAATTGTCTTTACTAGCCACAAACTTAAAATAACAGTAACAGGCTTGCCAGAAATCCATATATACTTACACACCCTGCAGACTGAGAAGCACAAACCATTCTCCTTTTCTCATTACAACCTGTGTTGGTTATTTTAAAACTCTAAAACACTCAGACAGGAAGCCAAGCCACATTTCAGCAGAGAGCAAAACAGAAACAGTTCTCATTCTTTTATTCCAGATCTGCACAGGCAAAGCTCTTCTGATCTCACTAAGTACAATGGCATCAATAGCTTGACAAAATGTGATCTCATAAAGCAAATCTATATAGCAGTTTGTTGGTGGGCGATTGTAAGTCAGCACAGAAGAAAATTAAGCTATGAACTACAAGCAGGTGATTTATTTCTCCCATGAAGGTTAGTTAAAAGACACTCAAGTAAAGTACAGGGAATACAGAACAAAGGTAACAGGTCACTGAGAAGGAGTTTGGGGGTTTCTTCCTAGATAGAACTTTCCTAGCTTTCTTCCTGAAAAAAAAAAAAAAACTTTGTCTGACCTCAACTCAAGCAAAGGTTCCATCCAAAACATGGTTTTCTAAGGAGGACTGCATCTCTTTAGAGTTCAGCATTTTGTATCTGAAGAAGACATGGGAAGACAACTGAATCAACTAACTGGATGCTGTACCAACTGCATAAAGGGAAAACTCAAGTATGGGAGTACTGTATGCATCAGCAAATGAAGCAGCTGATGCTGCTTCTAACTATGCCAGCTAGGAGTTAGTCAGTCCAAAATATATCTAAATGCAGTATTTATAAACATAGCATGAACTGACTATGGCATTTGTTAGTGACTGCACTTACTACACTGGTCAATTATTTCAATTAGAATGCAATACTCATTAACAGGAGGAATGACAGTCTTTTCAGATCTCATTAAATATATTCAAACACTGATGGATTTGGTTGGTTTTCAGCCACATTTACACTCAGTAATACCTGCTAAAGATAAGTGTTTTACAAAGCTAGTGGTGGAGTCCAGATCATAGGCATTTAAGACTTTCTTGACGTTCCTGGAAGGGCTTAGATGTCTTGAAGCAGCTCTACCCTGAACAGCTGTTGGGGAAGCAGTAGACAAAAGTCAATATGTAAAGAACAGAGAAGAACAGCATCACTATATTGCATGACCTTGAAATTCATAAATCCTCCCACGGTTCACAAGGCACCAAAAACTAAACATCTGATAGCTGCAATATCCCAGGCTGCAGGCAGGGACCTGCAGCCCAACTTCAGCAGAGATCCAGGCCAACCTGCAGAAAACACTATTCTCTAGGGGGATGAGGTTGCGAAACCACCAAATTTTTCCCTAACTTCAAAGAAAGTTCTTACAGGCAGCAGAAAAACCCTGTCTCCCCAGCCAATCACCACGTCATTGTACCAGAGGGGCACTGTCCTTATGTTTGTCATCACACTGTTCTGACTGGTACAAAGCAACTTTTCTTCACTTCTGCCCTCTACACACTGGCATATACCAATCAAGATTTCCCTTATAATTCATTAACTGGTACAAGCTGATTCACTGACTGGCTCTAATGAAACCATCTGGCAAATGCTGTGTCAAGCATCAAGAAATAGCATTACATATTAAGTGATCAGGCAGGATGTGAAGCCTTTTTTCTTCTCCCAATAAATAGTGTTACTAAATATGGACTGGTGATTGTAAGCTGTTTGGAAAATCGTACTGTGAGAGGATGCATTTGTTTTGTCACAATAAAACAAAGTTTCATGGAGTTGACCCTGAAGAGCTTCAATCAAATAGGACACGACAGGTTCTTAGCCAGATCCACATTTACATTAGACATGTTAAACAATAAAACTGAAACTTTCATGTTGCATTCTGGGCTGGTTCAGTTAGGGATTTTAATAACGTTAAGAATTCTATGTACCCCCATTTCCCCCCACGATGGTTCGTTCCGGGTTGCTTACCATTGGAGCTTTCCCATATCAGTCTTGTCATCACCCCCTGTCCATTCCTGAAACTTCCGTGACAGTCACCCCATCCCCGCAATCCTATTCGCCCCAGAACCCTGTACCCACCCCTGTTATGTTCCTGTAGGCTGCCGTGGTCCATGTCACTCCCCCGTTGCCTGTCCCCATTGGGCGAGGGGGGCTTCCGCCCCTGTCTGCCCGCCCCCTATATAACCCCATGCCTCCTTTGTCTCGCTGCCATCTTGACCACGCCGCCCTCCACCGCAGTGGTCACGCGGGAATAAAAGCTCTCCAGCCACGCAGGACAGGGTGTGCCATTCCTTCGCCCCTTTGTCTCCTCTCAGCATTGGCTACAGAATGTGGCAGCCCACGCCAGCGGCTCAACCCCAGAGTTCCGCAAATACGCGGCAGCCCCGGTATCGCAGACAAACCCCCAAGCCTAGCCGGGCTCCCGAGCTGTCTGGACCGGGGCGAGCAGAACGCAACGCCGCACTTTCGTAACTGTGAAGAGCTTGCAGTATGCCTAGATTCAAATCTGATCAGGTATTTCTGTCTGACAGCTGTTTGGCACGGTAGTCAGAATATGATGTTTGCTTTTGATTTTGACAGATACTTGTTTATGCATAAATCAGCCTGCATGTTAATAGATAAAATGACAGACCAACTTTGTGACAGCTTGAACACAACTTGAGCACCATAACTGAGGTAGGCTTAATGAGTAATCTTTGCAAGGTGCCAAAACAACAAGTATCTGCCAATTTAAACAACAGAACAACAAAAATGCAAACCCTCAAAATTAGCAGTGCTCAGTTTCAACTCTGAGTAAAGCCTCTGGTCCACTGAACTCATGCACAGATCACCACTAAAAATCAGACACAAACAAGACTATTTTGTAAATACAAATATCATCAACATAAACATGAAGGACAGAGTCAGTGTGTAAGTCTCAGTAATTGTACCAAATGAAAGATTACAATCCTCTTTAAGCCAAGGTTCATAAATTTTATCTACCATGATGAAGCAAAATAAATAAGCACTTCTTCTACAGAAATGCAAAGACTTTGAGTTGTTAGTTCAGTCAACAGATTTTTTTTTATTTCAATCATTACTTATTAAAAAGGGTCTGAACAACCAAGTAGTGTTCCCTCAAAGTTCGTAAGCTGTACTTATTTGGCATGCTCAAGCTGCTTGCTGAATCAAAGACCAGTCTCCTCTGTTACAGAAGAAATTCCTTTTTGCACCCACACCCCCCCTTCCCCTAAAAAATCAGTAATTTCTAGTTTATGGGTATAGTTATATATGATTCAATGAATCAACTTCTTAAAAGGTATGTTGAAGAAAATAACTGATTAAATACTTTAGTCATGTTGGTTGAAAATACTATTTTCCTCACTATTTTTGTTACATATTCTAAAGCTACAAATTTCATTGTCACACAGTTCCTGAGACACTTAATACCAAGATCAAATTGTACAAACAAGTATCTACAAAACCAGTGTTAATTTACATGTTATATATAAAAATCCCTATGGAGTGAAAAGATCAAATGGACAAAAGCAGCAGCAGTCTGAAGCAGACCGAAACACAGCCACAGCTTTGCATACTGCTACAAAACAGCCTGAGAAGAAAACAGACGCAGCATTTTTGTCAAAAAGTTGCTTCATTTGCCTGTACAGAACTTACTCCAAAACAAATCATTCCTTCATAAATGGTCGCTATGTAGTTGTCATCAACTTGAATCATCCTTAAATGGGCACAACCACATTGTAACAGTATCCTCCTATGAGGTTTGCACTCGCAGGTTTGCCTTTCCCCCACCCCCTACAGAGAAAACATCATCTCCCCTTTATGCTATAACAGCCAACAAATTGACATTAGAAAGCTGAATTTATATCAGCTGCACTGAACTTTGATTTTCCTTGAGGATGTGTGCTTCCCTTTCAGACTAACAAAATACCCAGAATTACTTCTTTAACTTTTCTGGTTTTATAAAACAGAAGTTACTTTTTTTGTTTGTTGGTTTCATTGTTTCTAGCTCAGAAGTTATTTTTAAACCTTTTCATTTGTAGAACTCTCTAAATACATCTCCCCTCACTTAAAAGTCATATAAAAATCCTCTTTCCTTACAATCGCTGGCCAGCTCAGCCACATCAGCTCCTTCTATACTGCAACATTCACTGCATTACACTGAATTCAGTATAAACAATCACCATGTTCAACTGCTCTAAACAGCAGTTAGCACAGAAGACAAAAATTTCAGGTTAACATGATACAGAAACTGTCAAGACTGTCAAGCATCTCATTTTAGTCCCCCAAACCCCAAACCAGTATATTTGTGTTTCCATTTTTCTCTCTCTCCTACCAACAGTTCTTTGTTTTCATTTTTATAGCAATTGCTGAGTAAATGCTACAGGTTTCCAGAGTGAGATAATTTCAGCTAGATATTGTGACAATCCTCATTGTTACAGAGTTCTAGCAAAACTAGGTAAATTTAATCTAAAGGGGAATGACAGAAGTTTGTATTACATATAAAGTCAAACATTAAGTGATTTTATTTCATCTTAGTATTCATAGCCAAGACCTAGAAATAAAAGAAGTCATTCTGAGGCACATCAGAAACAAAATAATTGCAGATATAGCTCAGGCTATATTACTTCTATACTGTATTTTTCTTATCATACCATTTATGCTTTGATTTAGCACTCAATTTACCACTGTGGCAACATGTGTTGATGAAGTCAGTCTCATGATGATGAGCCACAGTCTCACAGAAATACTGTCTAATGAAATTATACTGACAACTACTCAGTCTCCAGCCCTTTGTCCTGGATGAGTCCTACATGAGTAGGACTATACTACATGCTGTACGTTTCTCCAATCCTATGTTTGGTTCTGTGTCCTGGACAGACTTTGGACTCACATGACAGTCTTGTCCTCAGCACTGTCCCTGACCTCTTTTCATCTTGCTCCTGAGAGGACTCCTAGGCACACTCTGAACCTGACAAAACACTCTGCTGCCTCTGGAGCTACCAGCGTCTACCTCTGCCACTCTATCCTGTATTTGGTTTTGTTCTTTTTTTCTTTCTTTCCCCCTGCTTTTACTAATCTATACTAATTGATACTCTAGCTTCTAGAAAACACCAAATCTTGCTTTTTTTCTGAAACTTGACCAAAAAATCAGATTTAAAATATTATTTGGCTTGCAGAAATATTTTGCAGTACTTTCCAGAAAACAAGCCTGCTTTTGGTCCACAAAATCCTACAGTGTCCTAAAAGTAAAGACCTTCAATCATTTTCCAAGAATGACAAATTTCCACACATCTTGGCTGTGATACTCCAAGCTTTCTTTCCTCTCTACGATGAGGACATGAGTTTCAGAAACTCCTGGATATCTGCTATTATTTTCATGCAAATGTCACTGACTTTCTCACGTTACCCTAACACAACAGCCAAACAGAAATTAAGTTTCTGAGGACCTGTTTCTGTAGCTCCCTAAAAAGAAATTGAAATAAGTATCCTGGAATTTTTGAAAGGTTACAGTGACTACCACTATCTCACACAGAACTTTAATTTTCCCTACCATTAAAGACTATTTTGAACAAAGAACCTCAATGTCTGTTAGAAAGGGGGCTTCATCTGTTTGAATATTACTATCCAGTGCTCTTTATGGCCTAGGTTATCCAAGACAACTACATGGGACTGGCAGACTTGAGTCATAGCTTCATGTCACGGGCAGGATACCTTAAGCAATCTAAAATTGGACATTAGTGCTGAAGTTCAGGCACCTGGATCCCAAAGTGACCAGAAATGTTTTGCATCTATTTGACTGCTAGATGATTAAAAAAAAAAAAAATCTGAAACACACTATTTCACTTACCCCACTGTTAAAAACCACCAACAGTAAAAACCAAAAACTAAAAAGAAGAACAAAAAAATTGCTCTGTAACTTAAAGACAGTGGTCTGAAAACTGGATTGCCATTCTGGTTTCTCAAGTCTGTAGCAGGCAAGAACTTCCCCACATGACAGGAAAAAAAAAGAAGCTAAGCATAAAATCATACACTTCTATCTGGCAGAAACATTACCAGTGACACTCCATTAAAATCATAAATCCTAATTCCCATGATTATTTTACAGCAGATTTTACGAGTTTTAGAAGCATAATAATTGCCTTTAAGGACAATGGTATTTTTAATCAGCCACTTAAAAAGGAAGAGAGAAAAGCAGAGAAGTGATTTAAAGCATCCAAATTCTATCACATTACTTCCTGTGTGTTGCCTAGAGGCTATGAGAAGTTAGCAATCACACTAATTCTGTCCCATCACTAGAAAAAGATGCAAGAAGGCAAGGATGATGATTCTGGCAAAGAATTACTACTTTTCTCCCAGCACAGAGAGAAACATATGCTGGATTACCAGTATGTGATTTCTGTTTGAAAGGAAACTTCTGTGTGAAGCTTTCTTAATCCACAGAGAAGATTCACACTGTAATAACAAATCCCCAATGGGAATGCAGTTCTGCAACACTACTATGGTGAAGCCTGTTTCCTCAAAGAAGATATGAAAGCTCTTCAAATATTTTTGGCAGTTCAAGAGAGATCTAGGTACTTATCTCAAGCGCTTATAACTCTCTTTCATACAGAGAGGGTAAACTAATTCTGGGCTTCAAATATTCTAAGGAGTTCTGTTTCTGTGAATGATCCACCTCCTTCAATTCCTCAAAAATTTTGATTATACTTCTAATTTCAATTTTCCCCAAGACCAGGTTATTTCTCAACATGTTTTTGACAGTTAATACGCTAACTGTAAGAAATGCTTAAGTTCTGAGCCTTAGTGTGTGAACTTAGTCCAGCCTTTTACTTCAGAAGTTTCTAGGCATGTTCAGTGGCAAGAGTCTTGACAGCTCCACTGACCTCTCATCCTGTAAATTCTGGACCAGTCAGTGGGACAAAGTATGACTGATTTTATCTGCCTACTACCTTAGTATCTCGTTTTGTATTGTTCTTCCTCTGATCTATGTCCATCAGGCAGTTGGGATTTACAAAAAGAAGAAACAGAAGCTAGAACATATTCACTAAAAGAGAAAGATGAATAGACTGCTTCCTCTCCACACTTCTTAAAAGCATCTGACATTTGGGGCACTTTCGACCCATGTCAAATTCTGGCTGTAAACCAGAAACACAGGCCCAAGCCAGCAAGCTTGGAAAGTGACCATTAACAAAACTGAACTTTAGTTGTCCAGGTAACCACCAAATAAAATTGTTGATTTCCAGGTCTTTTATGAATAAATAGACAAAAACTTCTATAGCATCACTGCACTGGCAGCGCTTCCTCAGCAGAGACTAAAATAAAAGAAAGGATAAGGATACCAATGCTGCACAAACTGGCCTTGGGTCTATTGACAAGAAAGTTAAAATCTTGCAATAACATGGTGGAAGTGTACAAGATTTATAAATATATAAACCAAATTACTGTGAAGGGCTCCTCTACCATGCTCTAATACAATCTTAGTTTTATATAAATGTCATGAGCCTCAAATCAGTAGAGAATTACTTACATGGGCAGATAAGGGAGATGTTTGATGATGCATTACAGAGCGTAAGAATGTGTCTATTCTTCTGAATCAGTAAGAAAAATGACAAATTTATCTCTACTGTTACACTTTCTGCAATTGCCTCAACAGCCTGTCACAGAAGGCAATCACTTCCTTGCATCTATTTCAAAATAAAGAACCTGCATAGTCTGACACAGCAGGGGAAAAGGAACCCCCAAGAGTGTGGTAGTTCTTTCAGCAGATTACATTTCAGGACCTTGTGATCCAACATCTAAAATGTATGCAATGAAGCATCTTTAATGAAATGGCAAACTCCTGCAAAGCCTCTTTCATATCTGTGTAACTGACAATGAAAAATCAAAATATACAAACTGATTAAATTTGTCAATTACTATTTTAGTGAGAGTTCTGAACACATTCTCTTCAAATCCAAACCTGCAGAAGAAAACTCTGGCTATTGATTTATTGATCATACTAATTAGAGCACCAAATCTTGGATTCTAGAAAGCAAGGATGGAAAGATAAAACATTCACATTAGGTAGAATATTTTATAAACAAATAAAGTAGCACTTCAGCTCTGTTTCATGTATTCAGTATTTTTTTCCTTCCATCATGACTGAGAACTAATTTTTTAATTACCACAACCTTCACTAAAAGCTGGTTTGTCTTACTTTTAAAGCAATCACTAAGGATAACATCTTTGAAGCCTTTTAAAAAGGAATAACAAACAACAAAAGTGATTAGATATGACATGAACTTCTGTATTTTTTTTTCCAAGTAATTATGCTAGAACAGATAAAACCATTTTCTGCTGCATACACTTTTAAGCCTGGAACTCTACTGGCACAAGGCATTACAACATCCCAATGGCTGTACCATGGTGCTTCAGCTTGCTTCTGCCCTGGGTATCTCTCACAACTTCATGCTAACAGCTTTGGCTTATTCAGTCATAACTAGTCTTCTGGCACTGAGCTCCACCTGCTGACAAGAGTTTCAAGTGTTGCATAGCTTACACATCAAGTATCAGTTTTGTCAACCAGATCCAGGAAAATGCTGCAGTATGCAAAATAAATGTACATGAAACACTTCTACAGTGAGAACAGCATGTAATTTCAAACACATACTCTTAAAAGTCATGAGTTTATGCCTTCATAATTTTTTTTACCATGGAGGGAAAAAGGAGAAGACATATTAAAGTGGCACAGAGATTTCACTATATGATTGCTAAACAAAATTAATTACTATTTTATATTAATTGAATCTATTGCCTGGTTTAAGAACTCCCTGAAGATTTCCTATTCAGTAACAATTTCCAAGGCAACACTGATATAAGTTTAAAGCTTTACCATTAAATGCAAATTATCATAATTGTATGTAATTACCTGAGTAGGTGTTTACCTGTACTGTATGTAATATTAAAAAATCAATTATGTTTTTATCTCTAATCTCATCGTCAGACATATAAAAGTTTTGTTGCTGTTGTTTTCTTCATTTGAATTACCATGGACAACTGCCATGCTTTGTTGATCATATTAACAGCAAAAATACACCTTAAGTAACTCAAGACAAATGACAGGCCATACATCCACTGACTGAACAACTAAATGTGGAAAAGTTAGCTCAAGTAGCTTCCAGTTAAATTTTATGAAGTGACATAATACTTTGGATACTACTACATTTTTGTCGAAATGTATCTGTTTACAAGGAATAACTAGCTTTTTTTTTAGTATCTCCATACTTTAAGTACAGAAGAAAATGTGAACTATAAATCTCCCATTAACATAGTGAATGGTATAAATGCACAACTCTAAGGGGCTCAAAAATAAGATTTTAAACTTCTAGTGCCATCAGCATTATAATTATCTCTAACTTGCATGGATAAGTCAGTAGAAAAGTATAACTGCTAGTGACAACAAAATGTTTCGTTTTTCCATATACAATGACAAAATTTCTGTTTCATTCTTGTTTATATCCTAATTGAAAAAAAGAGAATAATTTGGCAATTTCCTTTTTTTTCCTTAAATGAGAACACAACTACCAATACATGGCAAATATACTGAAAAAAATATATTGATTAAAGCAAACCATACTGAAGACACTAACAGAATACAAAACTTCCTACAGTTAATAGAGGCAAAAAAGAACAAAGAAACTAACTTAAAACACGTAACATGACACTATCTCTAAAAACATATCTAACAGCATTTCAGAATTTCACTCCTTGTTAGTATTCTATTATACAGTTACCTAATGTAAGAGAAGGGAAATAAAACAATTTGCAAACTATTCCACCATGAAATTGGCTCTATTCATATGATATAAATACTTAGGAGATATGAAACAAAATTGCTTTGCATATCCCTCTTTTAAATTTTAAATTACAAACCAAAAAAATTACTTGTGACTTGAGGACATGAAAATTTGCTTCATATGGATGCTGACAAAACAAGCCAACTATGATTTTCTAATTCTTAGGGAAAAAAAACTGCAAAACAAGTGTTTGCAATTAATTTCTGAAGAGGAATAAATAACCATATTCAAGTGTATCAGAGTAACATTTAGATGACCTGCTCTCAGAAAAAGTGGAGAAAACGAATTTATAGCTGAAGAAATAGTCATCCTCTTGAATAATACCAAGATGAGCAATCAGCAGCAAGAGCATTTAGTTTCTGATCTTTTACAGCCCCATGTTTTTAAGGAGTTTTACTAAACAAAAAAAAAAAAATCCCATTAAAAATCACTACTATGTTCATTTACAGAAACAACCCATCAGAGTATTATTTTTCCATCTTGAGATATAGTCAAGACTGCCAGGTCAGGGTGATGCCAGACATGAGCACACACTGGGAGAGAGAAGAACCCATCAAAACCAGCCCTGCAGAGAAGGATGCCGAGGTGCTGGTAGACAAAAAGCTGAACATGAGCTGACACCATGCACTTGCAGCCCGAAGAGTCAACCACATCCTGGGCTACACTCAAAGCACCATGACCAGCAGGAGGTTGGAGGTGACTTGTTCCCTCTACTCTACTCCTGTGAGATTCTATCTTAAAAACCGCACACAGGTCTGGGGTCTTCAAGACAAAATAGAGATGCAACAAACCCAGAGGAAAGCCACAGGATCACAGCACTGGAGCACCTCTCCTATGACAACAGGCTGAGAGAGTTGTTCAGCCTGGAGAAGGAAAGGAAGATCTCCACAAAGATCTCACTGAAGCCCTTAAGTACTTAAAGGAAGCTCATAAGAAAGATGGAGGCTGACTCTTCACATTTGCAGATAGTGATGTAAGGGGAACCAGTCTTAGTCTAGAAGAGGAGAGGTTCCAGCGCCTGAGCAGAGTCTTGCTCTGTCAGGAACACGGCTCTGGCACGAGCTGTGAGAGAGGAGACACCCCCAGTACTGACAGTGACCACCCAACAGCACCTTAATCTTCTCTGCTCCACTGCAGGGTGACAGCAGTGGTCCTTCCATGTGCAGAGACAATAGACCTGACTACTTCTGGCTCAGTGGAGCAACCAGCTGAGGAAGAGGCTGTGTGAGAGAAAAATGCCCCAGAGTCTGCACTACCTCTGAGCACTTCTACTGCGTAGCCCAGGTGTAAGGGCTTATCCAACATCACAGGCTTCAAATCATTTAAGGATCACCTCAAATCCCTTCTCAGAAACCAAGGACAACATCAACACTATCAGGCACGTTTAGCTCCTGCCTTTTTTCAAGTCCAAAAGCTGGTAGAATTCCTTACTGAGGTGCAGGAGCTCCTTCAGGTCCTAAGAGAAAAGATAGCATGAGCAGCAGAATGAACAGGGTCCAGTGCAGGCTGCAGTAGATGATGACCATTTCCTTCTGGGGCAACGTGTGCTGACCCCAAGGCAGCCTCAGTACTGATGGCCTGCGTGTAAATGCTGTATCCAGTACATGCTGAACTTGACTTAGCTGTGGAAATAAAGAAGCCTTCTTTCACAGTTAACCCTGTTTTCAGTCCCATTCAGTCTCCTGTACAAGACAAGGACTTCCACATCTGGCACCCACAAAATAAGTGTGCATGTCCAAGAGTGGCTTAACCCTTCTGGCAAGAAGAAAGGAAAGTGGTAATCCTGCACAATTTATTCTTCAGATGGAGCTTAACACATTACACTTCATGACAGGTCTTCTCTGCGAGGTAGACTGAATAATCTGCATTGTTTTCATAAAAGGTGAAGGCACTTCAAATTCTCAGATAACATAGGCCAGATGGAACTACATAAACTAGCGCAAGTTACTTAAAGTACACAATCCATGTTAAAAATGAATGTCAACATTATCCCTGGCATACAAATGCATACCTGATTTATTTTCTCAAGTTGTCTTAACAGTAAATTTTACTTACTGGTTTAAAAAATAAAAAAACAAAACCCCACATTATCCTCTTATTTCAGCTTACACAACATCACTTAGTGTGTTAAAATATTTCTGCCTCCTTTTATACCAACTTCCTGTTTCTATTTTACCCTCTCCCTGAGAAGCTGACCAGACTGCCTCTCATCATTAGGCCCCTTTCTAATTGCTCTCATGGCTTTTCTCTGCAACTTTGCATTGCATTAAAGTGGCAAGATTTTATAAAGCGGTGCATCCTGCTGTAGTGGAAGGTGTTGAAAGGGGTTGGAACTAGGCAATCTTGGAAGTCCCTTCCAACCCAAACCATCCTATGGCTCAATGTTCCCCCTTCCCCTGCCCTCCTGCAGAGGTCACCGTGCCCTTAGCACAGAACCAGCCACTCTGTGCCATCTGCCGTGGGGCACCACAGTGGCTACACTAGAGGTGGTGAGCCCTCACACCTTGAAGGTGACACTGAAGGTGAGATGGTGCTGGCAGTGGTGGAGCTGCCGTGTCTCTGTCCTGTTGGCCCTGTGTAGGCCTGTGCTCAGCACACAGGATTATTTTCTCCCACTCACTGAAACAGAGGTTTAGACACCAGAAAGCAGACTTCAGTAATGTTGAGCTGAAGGGGAAGAGTACCATTCCTATGACTAGACTCATCATCTCAACTAATACTAGCAGACACTAATCACTAGCCACTACTACAGGATGTGGTATTAAATAACTATCAAGGTAGCCTGCCCCAAAAAGATTCCAAGCTTCCTAATCGTTTGCAATTATTATTCTGATCCTTCTTTTCTCTTTCTTCATCTTTTTGTACTTTTTAAACTCCTTCTAGGTCACGACAAGCATACAAGCTTTGTAAAATAATGTTGTGTACCAGCGTAAATGACAACCACCTCGTAGTGCCTTGTAAATATTAAACAGCAGTGGAAGCAAGAAAATGCTGACAATCAAGTGTAATTGTAGAATGGGAATCAGTTCCACAAATAGAGAGAGGAAGAAAAACAGCTCTCCCCTCAGAAACAACTATTTAATTATCATTTCACAGAGCTACTGCCCCACAGGCCAAAAAGAATGTCAGGCTAAACCTCAAAGAAAAAAAGTCGCAAATATCTCCTACACGTCAAAACTAATACACAAAGGCAAAAACTGTTTGTCCCTTTAGTAAACAGGTACTGTTTGTTTGCTTTTATATAGCCTACAAATGCTGCACGTAGCTGCACACAACTGAGAAAAGGAAGTCACACAAAATATTAGCAAAGTAAGGTACTTACTTAAACTGTATGAGGTCTCATCAGACCAAAAAAAATTTCCTTTTAATCATTAAGAGCAGGCAAACATTTAAAATAAGTAGTAAAGAAAACAATGTTTATTTCTGTTTGAGAAAAAAGTAATTACAGTACATAAAATTAATTTCTCAATTACACAACATGTGCAGCATTTCAAAGAGCTTTTGCTGCTAATTTTCTACCTACAACTGTAAATTTATTTCTTCAACACAGCCACGGGAATTACCAATAGCTACTCAGCCACATTTACTAAATCTATGTAAGGGTTAAGACTTTTCTTTATTAAACAGTGTAATGAAAATCTACGCATCAAGTGTAGAGAAGATGAATCCAAATCCCCAGATACAGACCGTTATGAGTTACTGCCACTTAAAAAGAAAAAAATATCACACAGCTGAACTTCTTGTCCAAACAAGTCTCCAAAAATGCAAAGTGAAGTCCCTTCACTTTAAATCATCTCAGTGAGTAGCTTGATACTCTGATCCCAGGTCTGAAATACAATGTCAGGGCTACACAGTTCAGTAAAACACGATGTAAAACTTACCATAGAAGTCACTGATCTGGCATCTTCTTCGTAATTCACTACAGGTGGTGGCTCTTTCCCATCATTCTCTTGAACCTTTTGTTCCAGTAGTTCTTTCTGGGCTGCAAATTTTGCCTCAGAGCATTTTAATTGCTGGACTGTTTGCTTAAGTTCTTCAAGTGCTTGCTTTTGGCTCAGCAAGAGTACAATACTGCAAAGAAAAATAACAATTTAACAATGTGCATGATTCAAAATAGTCTATTTGCTTTATAAAAGCTGGGGGGAAGAAAGCATGACAATTCCTCAACATAATCATTTATTCAAAGGTGAAGCAATTCTAGAAAAATTTCAAAGCAACAAGATGATAAAAGCAAACACTCATTCTCTTCTCTCTATCACATTCTCTTCTATCACAAAAATCATGTTTAATAAATATAGGTGGAACTCCTGTTTTCATTCACTTTTGATTGAATTTACAAACACTGGGGTTCCCCTTCCCTTAGAGAATAAGTAAATTTTAGACAATGATTTCAAGTGATGAGAAATTCACTCCAATCAGTGTAGTTGTTGCAGTAACAATTTGCAATATTAAACTCCCCTCACATCCAGTATAAATTCATATGGCATCACATAAGAGATATCTGTTTTTTTCCTCTGCACTGTAAGTATTTCTGGATTGGGTTATAACTGTCTTATGAAGCTAAATAAATTTATCTTTACGAGGAGCTAAAAGCAACTTTTCATCGTCTGCTTATTCTTATAGTTCTTCTCTGAATACCACTCATACTCGTGACTACTTGAGACAGTCATTATTAAATGATATTGAAGGACACACAACGCACTTAAGAGTATTTGCAGGTACCCAAATTACTCTATCATCCCAAAGAACTACCAAAACCAAAGACTGACAGAAGATGCCTAAGAGATAGAATCACCCACAGTATAATAAAGACACCCTTAAAAGCACTCAACCAGTGCCCAGTGACATGAGGTCTACAGGAGATGCAGAGTTTTCACAGTCTGCAAGAACAGATGAAGGAGGTAAATGGACCAGAACTCTGAAGAATGAGGACAATACGAAGAAAAATCACAGTATTGTGTCACTCTGGATCTTCAGGATAATCCCTTGAAGACAAGTCCTCCTGCAAGCCCTATCCTTGAAGAAAAAATAAAGGCAAAAGTTGTTCATACATACATGATTGATCCTTCACAAACTGATGCTCAGCCAAATGAGTATTCAAATGGGTTCCATATTAATAGGGGAACCACCTGTAATAAAATCCTCTTTGGCAGGAAAAGATACAAATTATACTCATATAGGTATTATATCAAGTCAGTAATGAGCAAAACTCCTCACCATCAGCAAAATGATCATTCATTCAAAAAGGGTAAGTGTGAGGTATGCAGACACAATTCTCAAATCTGAAACTGAGATTTGGCATGAACTTGCACATATTTAACAGCATCAGAGAAGCAAATGAACAATTATTCTGAAGTTATCCTGAAGATAATGTGTTTCCATCTGGTCTCCTTTATGAGAGAAAAGGGCATCACCATGTGAAAATTACAGGTTTCAACTGTCAGCAAGGCTTTGGCGAATACACACTGGCTGGAGTGACATCCCCAAACACAGAATGGTTTCAAATGATCAGGACACAGCAATAACAAGACATACCCTGAAAAGTCACTCACAAGCGAGTCTCTTTCTGAACAGTGGCAAAATGGGTTACAATCTGATTTGGTTTCCCAAATCCAACTTTCAGTGCTTGCCGCTCCAGTCATGCATGAGGAATTAGAATCTATAAAATTATTTGCCTGTGGCTTGCCTGAGTGCAAACTGCAAAGTTCTTGTCGCTAGTAATAGCTACTAGCAACTTCACAGAGAGAGATCTTTTATGAAGGATCTCTGCAGATCAGAGCAACATATGAGAAAGTGGTAAAAAGGTGAACTAAATCAAAACCCAAATATTCAATATGCTATAATATTGGAAGGGCAGATGGTATGTTTGACATATACATATATAAATAAAATACAATTAAAGCATTTTCTGTGTTGAAGGTAGTATCATCTTTTGAAGATGGAAAAGGATATTAGTGCCAGGATAATAGTACCAAGACATTGCCATAAGGTATGACCTAATGCAGTCATAATTAAACCCAGTGCAACAGTTGGACAAGATATTCTGGGGACTGTAAACATCCTGAAACATTCTGATCACTCTGCACTGCAGCTAAAAGGTGAAAAGGGAGTTTGTTGGAGGCAGGCATGATCAATGACAAATCAGAACAAGGATGATTTCAGGGAAGCCTTCACTGTACAGCTAGACATCTACGCCAGATTCCCTGCCTTTTCATAAGACAAACAGGTACTGGTGCAATTTGAACTGAAATTATCTCCTCAGCACCACAAACATCTACTAAAGGATCAGTCAGAGAAGCCTTCACACAGTAAGAAATACAGTGATGGTCTAAACTATTTTCAGGGAGTAATAAGTGGTAACAAACCAGTACTGAGAGGGAAAAACCAAACACCACCCCATCAAACTCAACTAGTTCAAATATAATTTATCCTTTAAGTAGCATATAGCAAAGAAGACAGGTCAAGAACCAAAAATTGGAAAACACACTGTGCAAACTTCACCAAAGAAAGGACACAAAGTATCTATGTGAAACACTGACAACAGTCACATAAATAAAGTTTTGGATTAGAATTAAATACTATTATGATATTTCATGGTACAAGGTTTCATCAACAAAGAGCATCAAGACTTCAGTGAATGAAGGACTACCTAAAGGACTTGCATTCCAATTCACTACTGGTACTGTAAACGAATATTTATGATCAAATTAGTAAGATTAAGACTGATTGCAATGAAAAATATCACTACAGACAAAAGGTTTCTTTATCTGTTGTACTGACATCAGTTTTGAAGAGTATGTGAATATTTTTTCTAACCAAAGGTAGAAGAAAACCTAAAGATGTTGCCCAAGAATGATTCTTTATAATAATATTTTATTCATGGTGCACTAAAACACTGACTAATCTCTCACATTTGGCATTTACTATGCAGTACTACAGGGTATGAGATTCATATTCTTTACATTTACACTTCTGTAAAGGAAATGCAAAGAAGAATGAACTTAACCTGACAAGTTGCAAACATATTACTGCATAAGAAAGTCTTGCACATGACTCTGAAAGCCTCTCACAGAATTACACCTTCACAAGGAATTCTGCCAAACAGAAAGGCAACTGAACACACTCATCTTCTTTGAACAAGCTGAATTGAATTAATGAAAGGTCCAGCTCTTGAGCCATGCCAAACCATGACAATTATATTAAACTTATGGACCTGCTCAGTTCTTCAATGAGTTGCGGTCTGCAGTGTGCAAGGTTTATTTTAGAGAAAAGAAACTAACTTACTGTTGTTTTTCACAGTAATTGCTAAACACAAAAGCAGAACAAGATTAGTGAAGGTTATTTCTCACTTAAGTTTTAGGAATTGCATTATAGACATTTTTCCCCCTCAAACTACTGTATTTTGAAATTTAAATTTCAACTTACTCAGATTTCTTTTCACATGTCTTAGATGACTCTTCTATTTTTTTCTCTAGTTCCAAAACAAGTTCCTCTTTGCTCAGAAGGGTCTGCTGTGTCTGCATCAGTTCTTCTATTACTGTTTTTAACCTGTAAAACAGAGTTCAGAAACCCAACCTGTGAATGCATAAACTGTATATATCTGGAAATATTGTAATCTTTTTCCTGAAGATGTAAAAGAGCATTATTTTTTAGATTATGTTACTCAGTGCTTAGTGATAGTTCTTTTTTTTTTGTGTGGCTGGACCTTTACATTGCTAATCTGCATTGTTAGAATTCTATGTGAGCCTCTGTATATACACAAGGTTACAGAATGATCTCCAGCCTGCAGGTTCTCCTACCAAGAAAATATTTTTTCCAGAATATGCAATGAATTCCATGAATTAATGCCTTCCTAATATATTGCTAATTAATGAGATGCTTTAAGAAAGACAAAGGCCGTCTGACTCATAAATCATGTGTTAAATAAATACACAGAATCAGTAGTTGGGTTGTATTTACTTTTAGAAATAGTAGAAGTACAAATGATCACCTTCTGTCGTAATAATGATTGTATCTTTCTTTAAAAATATCCTTTTTAGGTTACAATCTCTAGTAATGGTTAATTCAAAGTAAAGTACAAAACCACTCAATACTAACAGAGAAGGGATATTACACTTTAAAACCATTACTAACACTTCATACTTATCCTGGTAAATACTCCAATAACAAAAAAATTCTGTGAATGTACAAAAACATTTGCATTGTAAACACTGCATGTAAATAGCTTACATAATGACAACTTCTAAAATCAAGAAATTGTTAAGTAAGAACAATCTGTTAAAAATAAATAAGCATGTACATCTTGTTTCCTTTTTGTCATTTATTTACACATCTTAACTACTTCCCCTGTATTTTCAAGCCCAATTTCAATAAAATTACTGAAGTAAAGAGTGGAACACAAGCAAAATATATGTAGCATTTACCACTGCACAGATCTATGGCCCAAAACCATTCCAGACCAGGGAGGGGTACGCTCAACTCTCTAAATATCTAGGAGGCACATTCCACACATCCATATATATATCAAACTGAGTAATTTGGTTCTAAACACTGAATCAGTCCTCTCCTCCCAATATATTTTGTACAATGTTGATTATATATGATCCATACTCAGTCATGCACTTTATTCTAGGAGACTAAAATCACTAAAAAAGGCAATAGAGTGAACGACCAAAATTTATTTCCCAAAAGACAAACCTTCTACATGTGTTTATTCTGAGATAAGATAAATACTTAAAACATTTCCCTCAAAGTAATATCCTCACAGCTCTGCTTTTCATATACATTTTTATTAGTTTCAGGCTGTCAAAATCTCTATGCTGAACTTCTCTATGTTTTCTTATACTGAGTCTCCAACTTATTACCAAATACCTTGCTAAAGAAAGTAATTTAAAAAAAATTAACTGCTTTTTGATCAGCTTTCTAAACAAAATTTTAATCAACATTGTATTTGCTTAACAAATTATTTACAGGAAGCAGATGTTTTATCTAATGATCCAGCATCAACAGTCAAGAAATTAAAACCAAACTGGTAAGACTTCATCAGTAGAAGGAATGAGTATATACATGCAGATACAACATCTTCATTAGATTTTGTATTTTATATTCCAGCATCAGATTAAAACATTAACTTGATGTAGTTCTTCCTGAAGCTTCTGAGATACTTCAGGACATTTTTATTTATCTTAGAGAGAACAAAAAGAAGCTACCAGGTGCACCAAAACCCCTTGCCTCCTTGCACTCCGCTTCTATTCTTTGTTTAAACAAGAACTTTCATTCAAACTGGCTACAGCTGATAATTCTGCATCTGTCTTGTATCATCTTGGCTGTAGCTTGCCAAAGGAATTTTCTTGCCGTCTCATATTTGCCTTCTGGATACAATCAGTTTACAAAAGGGTTTCTATGACTTAACAGTTCGTCACTGAAACACTTTAAAAATCACACAATACCCCTAGCTGGAAAGCTTTCTTTCATATTTCTTTAGTTTTAAGCTCTGTTCTGCTGCAATTATCAATTAAAATAAATGCTTGATCTTAGAGAACTCATATTTCAGAATAACTTGATTGTACTATGCTCACTGATCAACTTTTAGCTTATTCTGGTTGCCTCCTCTCAGCTTTTAATGCATAACTCAAAGCATAAACTCTTATTCTGCTACACTTCAGAATTTCTCAGTATTATTCAGTGACATCTATGAATATTTATCAGGAGACATCATAACATAATTGCTTAAAAAGGTTAGCTAGTCAACACTGACTTTTAATTACCAAACTACCTGTCAAAAATTTATTCATAAATACAAGTTTACCTTAAAATGTAAAAACCAGTTTTCTCATCACATTCCCTTAAAATATATGTTGTTAAAACTGTTAAACAGTTATGTATGCAAAGCTGTCGTTTTTCTATTGCATAGTCAATAAAACAGCTGATTCAACCAAACATTATTGATTATAAATCAATATAAGTCTTTGAATGTTTTAAATGTTTGTGAAATAAATCCTCCAGGTGCACTTATTTGGTAGATACTAAAGGTAGTTCTCTACAGAAACATAATGTAGCATTTTAAAGCTCCAAGGCCACGACTTTAATACTGACGATAAAAAGTCAAATTTCGATTGCTTCACCATGTACAGAGCTGACCTTTTTAAAGTCATCAGCCATGGATAAATGATTACACTTCTCTTGCTTGCAAATTTCTAGAAATACACAGTTGACAGAAATACGAGTGGGGTTTTTTTTGGTTGCAGTGGCTTTAAGGCAAGACTGTAACAACATATCTAAAACCCAGTTAACAAGATATATGAGTAAAGACAGTTACCAAGAACTGTAACAAAAAATGAACTGTAACAAAAAAAGCAAAAGGACAAACAGGATAATAATGAACAGTTTTTACAGTCCCAGGGAACAGTGGTACTTCATAAATAATCTGCACTGCCTAATATGTTCATAATAATCCAAATAAAAGGGCAGTCTGAAAAGTGACAAAGAATGCTGATCGTATAGTCTTATTTGAGGTAGGAGAAAGGCTGAATGTGAAGAATAAAAAAGGATTATTCTGGACCTTATGACACACTGTACCTGGACTGTCATTTCAATATGTATGGAAATAGGCAAGTACATAGTGGGGAAAAAATAATCCAAAGCCTTATTTATATAGAAAATGGAGCATGGGTCTAAAATGACCACTACCACTCAGAAATGAAATCTTAGAGATACAGTAGATAATTCCCTGAAAACACTGACTTGATGAGCTGCTGGGGTCAGAAAATCAAATTGAATGCTTCTCTAGGATTTGTTAAAACCAAAGCAGAGTAAGAGCACAGGAAACCTTGAAAGGCCTCCCTCTCTGTGAAATTCTAGTCATTCATCTCAAAACCAATATAGCAACCTTGAAAACATTCAAATAAAGACAACCAGATCGATAAAGGATGAGTAAACTTTGTGAAAGGACAGATTAAAGCTAAAAGATTGCTCTGAAAAAGAGATCACAGAATTTGAACACAAATTTACATGAAATTTACATTATCATAGGCAGAAAGGAATAGATTGTTCCTCTTTTCTTCCAAAACAAAAGCTTAAGAGTCATAAAATGAAAGAAGATAACAGCAAGTTCACAAAATAGGGAGTTAATTTCTGGAATTCCTTGACCAAAAATTCTATGGACAACAGATACTTTACACACTGAACCTGACTGAAAAAGATCACAGAAGAAAAGTACTTCCAAGGATATTATAAACTAACTCCATGGCCATTAAATACATTTATCTCAAAATATTTCGGAAATGAAAATTATGGGAGGCTGAGGAAATAGCATTATATGATCATCCTGGTTTTGTTCTCCTCTCAAGACTTTTTCCCTGTTGTCTAACATGGGAATGAAGACGGTTGAGCATCTGTCTTTGGTCTGATCCACTATGGTTTAACTGTTTTTCTCAGAACCCTAAATCTATACCAGAAAGTGAACACCTTAAAGACAGCAACGCTTAAAGAGCTGATTCGAGTTCCAGAAATAATGTCACACCATAAAATTTCTCCAATTTGCAAAACCATTTCAAGTGGATGAATGGTTTGCAACAGGACACTATGAAAATTGTACTGAAAATGTATATATGTAGGTAAATATATAGACATGCATTTATAACAAAATTATATATTTCATCAGAAATGTTTATTAGAAAAGCAAGATTTTATCTCTTTTATTTAGACATGCTGCTGTCTTATTTCTAAGAAGTTGGATACAAAAGGCAAGCCAAAGGCAAATTCTTTCAAAAATTTTAATATTCAGTTGAAAAGGGAGGCTCGGTATCTATATATTTCTTGCTACTGTGCTGAAGTACATCAAGATGTACAACATCTCACCGTTTAGGCAGGAATAATCTCAATATAGTAACGATGCAGAATGTATTAAAAAGAGAAGCATGTTTAAAGGAATTGGCGGGGCTTAATTATCATGGGATCCTTTCATAAGATAAAGCTGCTTCATGACTAAATAGGCAGATATTTAATATTAAAAAATATTTCAATATTTCTGAAAATATTCAATTTTCAGTGGAATAGATTTACAGAAAGTAATCCAATTATATGGAGAAAAAAGAGAGGATGATTAATAGCATTAAAAAGTAATTAATAAAATCCAGAGTTTCTGTCATGTTGAGAAAACACAGGGATGAGAGTAACCTGCAGAAGACACTGCAATATGTTTACATTTGAAAACCAAACTGATTTTTGTTTTCAGAAAAACCTACAAGAAATAAAGATCATAGCTTGTTTAAGGAATTGAAATTGAAGAAAACTAAAAGTAAAAATTCCCACAATATACCATCAATGTCTTATTTGCATCAGTTATACTTTCTAAGGGGAAAACATTTCAGTTAAGTCTCACATGAACTGAAATACAGCAGACACAGCAAAAACAGCATCATTAACCAATGAAAGTCTGAATTTCCCATTTTTAATTCATGATTTAACAGTTGCAATCTCACAGATGACCACGCAGGACCATTTTATGTCAAAAGTTGAGGCTGATAACATACAAACATAATGATCTCAAGCAGTCGATTCATTCCCTATAACAAATGATTAAAGGTGAACTTGGTAAAACTAATGAAAATGTTTAACTAGGCAATATATTAACAAAACACAGAGAGGTAGTGCATCACCCTGAATAGCTAAAAGCTCTGTGAAATGCTATACAACAGTTACATCTGTATTACTAAGTTAATGTATTCTAAAGTTTACAATAATGAATAACAATCTCCTTTAAAAAACAAAAGCAAACATTTGTAAAACAAGAAAGATAAATTTATTCATGAAAATTTTCTACAGTGATTTAAATCACTGACCACATGTCACTCTACTCAGTGGTTTCATCAAAGTATTTTGCTGTTTTTCCTAGGGAAAAAGTGAATGTGGAAACACTTTTGGGAAAATTAACCAGCACCTTCCCAAGGAGGACTCATCATAGATTTGGGGCATTTTATTAACTGGCACAGAGAATTACATACTTTGAAAATAAGGGCAAGTTTCTGGGGAGACTAAGGAGAAGGATTTTGTGCAAAGAAAATACAACCAGCATGGGAAAGAGCCTGTAACCTGACAATACTACACTTAGAAATTGGACCTTAAAAATGGAGACACAGCCTTGCAAGGATCTAAGTGAGCATAGATGTAACATAGAATAGCACTTCCAAAAGATGAAATATTTGTAAAGACTTACATGACTTGCAAACTTTCTGCTGTTAAATTATTCCACATGATCTCATTAGCTTGAAGGTTTTCATTTTCTTCTAGTAAAGATGTATCAAACTCTATTTCTTGTTCAACAACTTCTGATGACCTAATTTGGTAAATAATTGTTATAATTTCAAAATCAACATGTATCTTTGAGTAGATCATAGAGCAAATCATTAGGTTTTGAAGTATTTCATTAACTAGATTATAGTTAAAATTATATATGAAATATAAAGATAGATAGCAATTGGATACATAATCTTTTTCCTGTAAAAAAAACGTAATTCTAAAATCTCATGAATTAATAAAATGCACTACAGTTCTTTGAATCAATTTCACAGCACAATCAAGGTTCTCTAAGACTTCCAATGTGAATGGGTGCCTCTTACCCGCTTCCATCATAAATCTGCACGTGACGACCACAAATTCACATATTACAACAACAAAAAGATAATGCAAGAAGTCTTAGAGCTATTTCTTCATACACTAAAACAGAGTATGAAGAAATAAATGGGAAATACACTTTTTAAGTAAGAACTTTCTTGTGTTATCTGCATGTTCTGAAGTCTCAACCTGCAACTGCAACAACTGCAGAGCACAAAGGTACTTAAGAGTTGATTTTCAACTAGAACAAGTTTAGCCCAGAATGCAAATTGTATCCAAAAAAACAGTAAATTGTCTCACGTTGAGTCTAGACTGTAATGTGTAGTCTCCTGTCAGTACCAAAGTTATGGCTTTTCTCATGTAACCAGAAATTTGTTTTTCTAGAGCCAGCCAAACAGACTGTTCAGCCAGCTTTCTGTAAGTGCAAAGTTGTTGGGGAAGATGAAATAGCAAGGCCCTATAAATATGATGGCCTGGCAAAAGAATCAGAGAATACAGATATCGAGATGAAAACAAGGTTTGAAATACCAAACCTTAATCACTGAGCATCTCGAAAACAATAATACAGCCAAGCTGAAAGCAATCCCCCTTTCTGATGATCTAAAAGGTCAAATGGAATGTTCTGTCTCACCCCCCAATGTATGGTTCATCCCATACCTGTAACCCTCCCCTGAAGTATCAGGTATCTGTAACCCCATTGGCCCAGGTCCTGTCCCAGCCCACCTTGAAGCCCCCTGATAAGGTGTGGCCGAGGGACCGGATGCTCTCTCTTGGACCTTCCTCTTGGGACGCTCACCTGGAACCCTCTCTCTCTCTCTCTCTCTCTCTCTCTCTCTCTCTCTCTCTCTCTCTCTCCCCCCGCTCCCCCTGGGCCTGCCACGAGTTGCGGCTGGCAACTCCAAGCAGGGCCCTTCATCCTTTACAATAAACCATATGCTCTAAAGACCGGGCTTCAGAGATCCCTCCTCACCACACATCCAAACCGTCCTGGAGCCCAGCAGTCCCCGCACAAAGTAAAACAATTTTCAAATTAGGATGAAGTTTTACAAGTAACAAGGTAAAAGGAACCAAACAGAAACAAATTCCTCTGAACACTTAAGCAGTTGCAGGGTTTTCTCAAGAAGAAACATGAGATGAAAATGCTTACCTGTGAGTATCTATGAAGTCATTATACTCAGAGTTAGGGTCTATCTGTTCCACCGAGGTCTGGATCTCTTTATGGACATTCACAATTTCTTCTGTTACAAGACTGGTGATCTCGCTATACTCATCCAATATCCCTTTTCTAGAGAGGAAAAAAAAAGTCTAGTGTATAACATGGCACTGAAGGCATAGATGGCATTGAAGATGCTTCAAATTTTCAATTTGTTGTTTCTACAAAGTCTTGTTCCAACTGGCTAAAAAGGGAAAAATATGACAATATGTTATTCAAAGAAACAATGCATCACCTGAGGACTTTCCTCTACAGGCTTAGGCTGGCTAGAGTCTCTTAAGATCACGCTCCTTCTGTTGATTTCAGTGCACCAACATACAGCATAGCTAAACTAAAAACTGGAGAGATTACAAGGAAAGGGAATGTATAGAGTTCAGTGATAACACTCTTCTCCACACAGGACTTGCGACGCTTGTTATCACCTACACTGAATGTGAGAAAAGACCATTCACGTTAAAATTTCAAAGGTTTTTTAAACCTCAACAGACACAACGAACGACTGAATCAGGAAAAAGGCCAACGCCGGGAGCGTGGCCAACTGCTAGAGGTTCACCCACAACATGGCTCCACCTTTTATACCCCTGATGGGGGAGGAAAATCACATCAGCCAACCCTGGCACCTCCCAAAGTCTGTCAGTCAACTCTTCTTTGCTGTTTATTGGTGGAGGCTACTTTCTTACAACCTGATCAGAGGTCAGGTGTTGTCATGCCACAACCCCCTAGTAACAACCTCTTCCCATTCCCATCTGCCCCATGCAAGGGGCACAGGGACATGCCCTCCCTCTACATGCCCCTGACAACCAAGGCTGTCCAATGGTAACCATACAGAGAGAAAAGGGGACTATGGGGAGAAGAGAGCGTGTCCCAACAAACTACAATAACATAACCATACATCAACAAAACCTCTCTTAACATACACACAATATTAATCTCTTAATTGTGAGAGCCAGTCATTGTACTACCCATTTGTAACACTGAAGATTTTCATATTTCATGACAAAATATAATCTGGCACAAGGGAAAACGATTTACAGAAATGCACACATTTCCTTTCAACGCTGATTTTCTGTCTTGTTCTAATGTTTTTTTATATCCATTATTTGTCATTCAAACAAAAATAGGCATAAATCACAAGTAAGCATATGTGTTCAAGAGGAGAAAAAATTAACCAAGAAGTTGCTGTGAGCAAGTACAAGCCACTCAACCTTGTCTTTACCTGCTTCCAAGAGTGGGAAAAACCAAATGAGGAGTGAATGGCAGAGGAAGAGGTGGTATTGTGACACTCCTCTTAATAGCATCTGGTGACACATACTTGGAACACCCTTCTATTCTCCTTAACTTTTAGTTTTTCTTCCTAATGTACCTTCATAATTATTTCCTATTTCATTTTTATCTCTGATAAATTTGCTAGTTTTCCAGGATCTGAAGCATGGTGGCCACTCAAAAAACACTGATGAATTTTGGCTGACCAAATATGCAGAGGAAAAAGTGTAAATGCATTTCTCCTGGATAAGATCTCAAGTTATGTTTGCTCTGTAAAAAGCAATGGTATGATAGGATTTTTTCAGTGCACTTGTACTGAGCAGAAAACAGACAAGAGAAGGCATTAAATCTTGTGTTTTCTGAGAATATGATGTGTGAAAAAGTTCCAGAAAATACTTCATGGAGTGTAATGTAAAAAAGATAGCTAAACATCAACTACAGCAATGCCATATCTAAGAGAAAGAGAATCTATATCAATTACAACGACAAAAAAGAGGAAAAAATCATCAGCAATATTAATCTATACTTTTTCAGGTTTAAAAAACTAATTCACCTGCAAAATTAGGGTTATTGAGGAAGTTTAGTTTCACAGAGGTTGTCACACTAAGCTCTACATTTGAAATCAGCATCTCTATATGTGCACCAAAGTTATTATAATAGACTAATTTTCCAATACATTCAGAACTCACAAAAATATCTATGCAGTGACAAAAGGATTTTGCAGGTTTTTACTCCAGGAAGAGCAAAGGTAAGTTTCAATAAGCTCTTGTTCCATCATAAATTTCCTCAGTTAATTATTGTATCTCGTGATTCTAAAAAAATCACGTGAATTAGAGCACACACATTTAACTGTAGCCTTTTGCTGTAATCTTACATACAAAATTAAAAGGACTGTACAGGGAGTACTACAAAGGTTTATTTCAATACCAGCACCTGAACCAAAAAAATTAAAATATTACTGCATAGGGAAGCTAATGATGCCTGCACCGTATAAAGTGTGGAATCCCCAACTTTCCCTCACTTCCTGTGCACTGAAATCAAGACAAATTCTAACTTCAGAATAGGCAAGAAAATGAACTACATAAGAGTAACCACCATGTAAATGAAGAACACTTACAAAAAAAAAGTAACCACCCTTTGGTGCTTACAAACCAGAAAGGAGGGCTGAAAGTCCTCAATATCTGTTCTCAGATATCATCACTTTGCACGTACTCTGTAATGATGCAAGAATGATCTTTTAGGAAAGACGTCATAGTATTTTTAAGGGGAGACTCCTTACAGTGAAATCAAGTTTACATAATCCTGTTCATCCTCCTACCCATACCATTAACTATGCATCTGATTGTGGCTCTTCCACAATCACTTTCAAGACAGTTGGGCAGTTTAAACAAAATTTGTTGCTGGTGTAATTTCATAATAATGACTACCAGAGAGGAAACAACAAACTTGGTATAGTCTATTAGCTGAAGGAAACATCATGAGCTCAAATATAAACACTGCAGTCAATCTGTAAGAATTTGTAAGAAGATGGTGTCTTATTGGTAGGCTTAAGTAAGCACTTACAACTACTGTCTGCATCATTTGGATAGACTTTTTTCAACTGTTATCCCCTGATATATAAGTAATTAATCACAACTTCTTATTTCCAACTATTCTTATAAATTAATTAGAATACTACACATAAAAATTTTGTAAGTTAGAAATATTTAAGAATACATCTTACAGGGCTTTAATCATTTCTTCTTGCATCTTCTGTAGTGAATCAAGTAAGAGAGGAAGTGTAGTATCGTAATATTGGTGCTGATGTAATTGTGCCCCTTTCAGTGCCAACACATATTGGTTATGCAACATATGAAGTTTCATAGTGGCTTTTTCACACCGATCTTTGGCTTTCTCTGTCTCCTTTCCTGCAAGAAAACAAAACAAAAATGCACATGGTGATTTAAAAAGTATACAGGCCTACAGATAACACACCTGCTAAATTTATGTCAGTTTGCCCCTTTTTTCTACAGTCATTTTTAAGGTATTTCTATGAGGAAGGTAAAATCCAAACACTTCCAATTAATTAGTATGATCAAATGTCTAGGTTTTCTAATTGATAAACTTTGTAAGAAAAAGGTTATTTTCTTTGAGCAGAAACATAATAATTCCTTATCTAAAAGTATATAAAAACCACAAGTATAAAAATAATACAACTATCAACAAGAAAGACATCTCAGATGCATTACTATCTCAAAGCTTTTATTTGCAAAATCATATTTTTAGAAGAGAAAGAGATGTCCTCCTACACTAGATTCACTAAAAATATATTATTATTTTTTTGTATTCAAGCATTTTTATTGCTACCTATAATCCTAATAAACCAATTATGCAGTCAGTCTACATACAGCAGCTGAACCCTCACACTGTTACTCCTGCTCAAAATGGGCAGCTTCTTTCCTACACTCAATATTTCCCTATCGCATTGGTATCTTGATCAGGATTGGCTCTACAGCCTCAGCCTTGCACCACTGAGACCAAAAGTCCTGAAGTTCAAGCTGACAGGACCAGTTGAGAGTTGAATTGCAGAGGTACAAGGTACTTCATGAGGTCACATATTCCATTCTTTGCCACAGTAACTGCACAGCTATCTGGGGTATGCTATCTACACTTTTCCCACCACAAATCCAAAACGCAGCCCCGCAACAGCTGCTGTGAAGAAAATCAACTTTATTTCAGCCATAACCAGAACAGACACATAAGCTTTTAATGACATCCTTGCTGTCTTCTTGATATTTACAAAGTACGTCATTACTTTTTCAGGAACTAAGATAATTTTAAATTAATCTCATATCTGCAAATATCAAGTGCATAGTCACAAGTATCTGCACAGATAAACATATGCTACCTAAAGCAATCTCATTCAGGCCACTGCATTTCTTATAAACTTAAAATAATTTATGTAAGTAAGAACATGTCTACTACCCATCATAAAGCAGTAGAGAAAAAAGAAAATGTAAGCGTTCCTAGCTAAGTGGCAAAACAGCTGCTTGAAAGCAGACCTTGAAGAGCTATATCATATAAGGAACACACAAAGGACTGTGAACTCAAATAAATCAAAACAGAGCAACATTAAAGGCATACTAAAAAAAAAAAGTTGAGGGAAAACCAGTAACAAATCCTCTTTCATACACATTGGAGTCAGCAACCTTGTCAGAAAAAGGAAACGACAGTCACCAGATAAAAGGAGATGGTACAAGAAAGGATTTTTTTTTCCTTCTGTGATCACTACCTCAGACCTTCAGAGATTTCCAGGATGAAATATTACTTCATGAAAAAGTCAATGAATCTCTTTTTTCTAAGCTGTCAGAAAAGAGGTTGTTGAGAATAAATGAAATGAGAACAAATTATGAGTACTGGATGGTGCTTAGCTTTGAAACTTCAAAGGTACTTGAGATAGTTTTAGCTAAAATATTATTATTAGTTTATACAGGAGGAAGTAGGCCCTCAATGGAGAGTACCAAGAATATCAGCTGGACTCCAATAGATGAGGTGATGAAGACAATGATGATGAAGATGCTGTCTGAAAGTAGCAAACAGGGAAAACAAATGTGAAGAAGCAGAAAAAAAACTGTCATAGTTTGACACTGGCCAAATCCGAGCACCCATGAAAGCTGCTTGCCCACTCTCCCCTGCCACAGTTGGGCAGAGAGAAAATAATTTAATGAAGGACTGATGAATTGAAATAAGAATGGGAAGAAAACACTCCAAGGGCAAAACAGGCTCAACTTAAAGGCACAAGGTGAATTTATTACTAACAAAATCAGGGGAAGATAATGAGAAGTCAAATAAACCATTAAAAACACCTTTTTCCTCTCCAACCCCTACCTCCTTCCCACTGACAGTGCAGGGAGACAGGGTGTGGGGATTTTGGTCAGTTCATCACCTGAGGGGTTCTTCTGCTGCTCAGGGAGAGGAGTCCTTCCCCTGTGAGGCCGTGGGGTCCCTCCCATGGGAGACAGCTCTCCCTGAACTTCTCCAGTGTGGGTCCAGTCTCACAAACAGCAGCCAAACCCCACCTGCTGCAGCATGAACTACCCCATGGGCAGACAGCCGGCCCAAAACTGCTGTGGCATGGGTCTCTCTCTTTCAACGGGGTGCAGTCCTCCAAGGTCAGGCTGCTCCAGCCTGGAAGCAAGGGCCCTCTCTCCACTGGGTCTCCCACTGGATCACAGCCTCCTCCAGCCATCCACCCACTCCAGCATGGGCACCTCCTCCATGGGCTGCAGGTGGATCTCTGCATTCCCTGTGGACCCATGGGCTGCAGGGCACAGCTGCTTCAGCATGGTCTCACCACAGCCTGCAGAGGAATCTTGGCTCTGGTGCCTGGAGCAGCTCCTCCCTCTCCTTCTCCACTGACCTTGGTGTCTCCATGTTGTTTTCTCTCCTCCTTTTCTCTGGGTAGAAAAAACTGTGTCCCCTTTGTTTTGATTTTCCTCTTAAATATGTCATCACAGAGGTATTACCAAGCTCTCTCACTGGCCCAGCTTTCGCCAGCAGCATGTTCATCTTCAGAGCCATCAGGGATTGCCTCTGCTGGACATGGTGGAAGCTTTTGGCAGCTTCTCACAGAAGCCACCTCTGTGGTCCCCCACTACCAAAAACCAGGGCATGCAAAACCAACACAGAAACCTTGATAGGTACTGATTAAAACAACAGTAAATTATAGAGTGAATATTTAGAGAAGTGCACATGGGTAAAGAACTATTCTGGTTTAGTAATCCAAATGCACATAGAAATGAGATCTTGGGGTCAGTACAGCAAGATTAATGAAAATATAAATTCAGTGTTCAGCAGCTGCTGAACACAACGTTATTTAGCAGAGAAATTGACTGGGTTGTTATGCTACTGATTAAATCCACTTAAAAGTATGCAATTTGTTGACCTCAAGGAGGACATATCTGACATACAAAAGGTTCAGAAAAGGGCAATACCATCAGAAAGGTAGGAAACAAGACAAATACAGATAAAATTACTACAGTGAAGGGTCCTGAAGCACTAGGAGTCTGAGGACGAACATGTAAGAAGAGACACAGTTAACAGACCTGCACAACCTCTTTCAATGCAAAAACCATACATTATATGGCATTATATGGAAAGAGTAAAATCAAAGATCTTCTTCAATGAACACGCAACTAACCTATGTATTCTAAAAAAAGCTTACATGGTTTAAGAGTGAAGGGACAAGTGTATGCAAAAAAAAAAAAAAAAAAAAAAAAAAAAAAAAAAAAAAGAAAGAAAGAAAAAAATCCTGAAGAGCTACTAAGAACTAGGACAGCACTTCTGACTCAGGAACTCCCTAGGTAACAAATTACATGAAGACAAAGCACGTTTTTATCACTTTGTATTCTCCTATGGCTCTCTAGAAACTTGCTACTTCACACCACTGTCAGCTACATTTCAAACACAGATTAATAAAAATTAAAAGGATATTATGTCTTTCATTTAATTGAAAACAATCCAACTGCTGACCTGATTTTGCATATGGAAGGTATAGATTTCTTACACTACAATTTATCTGAGGTACTCTGTACAACAAAGACAAAACACATCTCCAGAGCTGTCACCAGAGAAGAATTTTTCAAGTAGGTATGAATTAAACAATCCACTTTAAAAATTTCTGCAGCACTGTTTTGGAAAGATAACATTCACAAGTCTATCTTAAACTTTAGCCAGACATAGCAGATTTTGTCTTTGGCAAACCATCTAAACTCATGTTTCATGAGGAGACCAATTTTTTTTTATTTTCCCCCCAAAAAAGCCCACGCTATTTATTTCTAAATGAAATGTAGACTATTTATAAGGGGAAAAATAATCCAACACATCAGAATAATATCCCAGAAGTTAAATACCCCCAAATATGCATGTCTGACACCAGCACAACAATGTAACAGGATGGTGTAAAATCCTATTTTCACATCAGCCTTTGGAACTAAATTTCTCCTGTATATCTTGTATGTATATAATGTATATACATTATTCCTGACCAGAAAACCTCAACTCGTTTCAGAGTATCATACAGAAGTATCATATGGACTTTTTTCTAAATACAGAAAGCTACAGAGTCAATCTGGTCATCTTCAGTGTAAAACATAAAGACCATAAGGTCTTTCTGGAGAAGGAAAGGTATGTGGAGCATGGGGAAATACTGGAAGGTAACTGAAGAAAATTTGGAAGGGAAGGGAACAGGTCATGTACAGGTCATGTACAGTTACAGAATGAAGACTGGATGAAAAAGGAGAGGACAAAGCTGTTGGAAGTCAAGGCTGAAATGTTTTGCTTGCCAGTCCATAGTGAGACACATCTTTCAGGGAAGCCAGAAGACCCAGGCAAAGTTTCTTGGGGTATTCTGTGTTTGACTATTCCTACTCAAGCATGCCCTAGATCAAATAATCTAAAATCATCTCCATATGTTGTAGTTTAAGACCTAAGAGTTGTCTATGCATGTGTTTAAAATATATTCCTTATCAATTTTTCAGCTTATGAAGTATTAGCACATCTGAAATCATACCACGTACCATCAGTATGGGCTTGTGACCTGTGAACTGCAACAAACCACCTTCAACAGCTAAACTAAACTGAAAATTTACAGTAAAATTATCAAATCCACATAACTCGCAGTTTAGTAATACTATATCTCTTTCAGAAACCACATTAGCATCTAAACTATCTGATTTTCCCATCTGTTTTAAGGACTAAATACCTTTGCTACACATTACTTCTCAGCAGAACACCTCAACTAATTGTGACATAAATCAAATTATCATATTCACTCAACTTTAAAATAGAGCCTTGGATCTATACTTAATTCAGGGAACACAGTTACAGTATTATTTTCATATTGTAATTTATTTTTAAAGTAGCAAAATGCAGTGAAGCAGCATACACAGTTGTTCTACATATCAATTAGCGCACAGGAAAATATCCAATTTTTTTTATCTCTACAATGAATTTCATAAATAGATCTAATTATAATTCTGCTGCCATCAATTGTTGACAAAATGGTTTAATGTTAATAGAAACTGATGGGTATACAATATGTCACACCATAAACTGTACTGTGAAGCTTGCAAAATTCAATTATGAAAGTTTTATATTTACAAAGAAAAGGCTGGCTTTTTCACTCATGCTGGAGTCTAGTATTTCAATTTCTAATAGAAACTCATTTAAGATTTTACTGCATACAGTACAACACAGCCATCCGGGAAAAGAATGTTTTAGTCTATTTTCAATTAAAAGGCAGATTTGCTAATCCGAAGTTCTTGCACTCATAATTATTAGACTCTTGTCGCCTAATAATCACCTAGAATAGAAGAAAAAATAGTGGATGGGACAATAAACTGAGAAAAATTTCAGCTCATAATGTTTACTTCATCTTTCTGTAAATCACCATCAATGTACAGTGCAAATGCCTCAGGGAAGCTGACCTTAAGGAAATAAACACTGCAGATAGAGAAAATTTTCACACATATTTTGGCTTTAAAAGAAATAATTATGCCAATGAGCTCAGGTTTTTCCCCTCTTTCCCAGGTTTTCCAACTTCCAGTTAGACATTCAGCCATTCCGAAGTGATGACAAAGTATTCATAAAAGAGGCAAGAGAGATCATTATAAAGGCTTAGCTCACAACAGACAAACTAAATTTCTAGATTTATAGCTCCTGGTATTGAAACGTGACCTTTGGCTTCAGCACACAATAAATCCCATCCCATGTAGATATGAAGCAATGTATTGTAGCCAATGACACAATATTACACAAGGCTAGCTTCTGACAAATAATTTCATTTATTTTCAAAAGGAGCCAATGACACATTGTGTGTCACAATATATGGTTACATCCCTCCAACAGAAACACTGTGAGAAACCTTAAACATGCTAAAACTGTGGAAACAGACAAACAAAATGAAAAACAGAAGGACAAGGTGAGTAAACAAGTAACAAGAAGGAAGGAAGTCTTTATACATAAATAAAACTGTGGCTAACGATCCACAGAAACTGAGTACTAAAACATATGCCAGGAACATAACCATCTCTTGTAGTTCAGGGATTGCAAAAACCAAATCCATCCAAATTTCTGGGTATAGGCAAGCACAGGGAAGAGCAGCAGAGGCAAAGTCATGAGACATGTGGACAGCAATGACACTGCCAGGGGAAATCTGGACAGTACCAAAAGTGACTACAGAGCCCTAGGGGCAGACATGAAAAGTACAAGGGACCAGGCTGTGTCCTCCTTAATCCTGCCAGTGAAGTGAAAGGGTGCAAGGAGAACACTGACAATACAAGCTGGTAAGTAGCAGCAGAACCAGGGTCGGCCACAGGGGTCTGGATTCTACAACCATGGGATCCTTTTTGCAGACCACCATCTGCTTGTAAGATAGGAAGCCCCTTCCTAAGCACGGTAAAAGTATTTTTGTCCGTAAGATGACTGACCTGATTAGGAAGGCTGTAAACTAGGAACTACACAGGATGGAGAGGGTGACCAATAGTCCTGAAGAAGGAGACTGCTAAGGAAAGGGCACGGTAAGATGGGAAGGGATCAATCACAAAGAAAACAAAAGAGCAGGTGCAGGTGGGCAAGAAGGTCCCTGCAAAGCACCAGTGTGAGAAGTTCTACAAATCCTCTCCAGGACCTCAACATGCTGGGATGACATGCCTATGTATTACTGTATGCAGTGTGGGCAATGAGAGTGGTGAGTTGGGCGTCTGTGCGCAGCTGTAGGGGCAAGATATTGTCAGGATCACAGAGGCAGGACTGGAGCTATGCAATGGAGAGTTCAGATTCCTGGGGAAAAGCAGTCCAGGAAGTCAAGGAGAGGGAGTTGTACTTTACATGAGAGAGCAGCTGGAGTGCATGGAGCACTGCCTCAGGATGGATGAGGAGTGACAGAGAAGGAGCAACCTTAGGGTTTAGGACTATGGAGGGAACAGGCAAGGTCCCACAGAACCCTGAGCAGCTTGGCTCCAGAGTTGTTGCAATTTTCTGGATTAAAATCTCACTAAGTATCACAGTATTTGATTTCAGATTTTTTTTTACATGAAAAAGAGGGGAGAATCAGAGCTTTTGCTATTTTTTTTTTCCTAAGGAAGCAACAATCCTCTCCTGAGTAAGTATGCAAATCTTGAGCATATAATAATTTTCTTCTTCAGTTTGATTTAGAAACTGTTATTTTTGTAAATCCCACCACTAAACTATAAAGCTGTCAATGCATATAGTGATCTACAGCACACTTCCCATTGTTTATAACTGCAGTTTTTCAGTAATTTTCCAGAACTGCATTTATTTTTCCATCTACACATTTTTTTAGCATTTTCAACCACAAAGACAATTTCTGAGTATTTTGCTGTCTTTACATTTGTTTATCAATACCAAAACTCCAATACACTCTTCCTTATTTATTTCAACTTTGGAGATACACCTTTTCTAAAAAAGAACACTCCATTACATTATTTGCTTTCATTATGGTACTGAACACATTCTTTACACTCATGAATGAGATGGCCATGGCTTTCAAATAGCTCTTTTTCTATAAACATAATTCTTTAATACAATAAAATATTTTTACATTAGAGAATCATAAAACTTGACTCAGCTGCTCCGCAGACTTAAACTGGAGCAAATACTAGTGGGACATGATCTTTATCTCAATTGAATTTTAGTATGGACTAAGCACTTAAATTACAGCAAATAATTTAAAAGCCTAGATATGATGGGGGAAAAAACCCTACTTTTATATATCAAACCAATGTAATTATGTATATTTATGTTAACTGATTCCCAATACAGTACATTACACAACTTACAGTTAGTTCTTGAGAAAAAAAAATCATTGCACCCTGCTTTTGGAGGCAATCTTCTAACTTCTCCAGTTCTATTTCCTCATAGTTTGTTCAATTTCCCAGATTTTCATTTTGCAATAAGAAAGACACAGGTTGTAGAAATCGCTCTGTAATTGATTACTCTGTATTACCCACTTAATTTGGGTCAGGAAGGTCCTGAAATCAGTTATCTCCTTAAATTCCATATTTCATACTATAATGCTAGAAACATCTAAATATCATAGGTGATTATGAAAATTACTTCCTCATACAATAGTTCTTACTGATGCCAAAAAAAACCACCAGTGACATGACTTTTGAATCATTTGGACACCCATAATGAGCCCAGCTTCACTTCCCTTGGAGTGAAGAATATTCCAGTTGGAAGGGACCTAAAAGAATCATGAAATTAAGTTGCCTTATCAACTCAGGGCTAGCAAAAAACTAAAGCATGTTTTGGAGGACATTGCCCAAATGCCTGCTAAACACTGACAGGCTTAGGGCATTACCCACCTCTGTGGGAAGCCTGTTCCAATGTTCAAACACTCTCTCAATGAATAAGTGTTTCCTAACATCAAGTCTGAACATCCCCTGCACAGCTGTGAGCCCTTCCCATGTGTCCTGTCACTGGATCCCAGGGAGAAGAGATCCCCTCTCCTCTTCCCCTCCCCAGGAAGCTGCAGACAGCAGTGAGGTCACTCCTCAGCCTTCTTTTCTCCAAAATGGACAAACCCCAACTCCTCAGCAGCCCATCACAGGACAGCCCTTCCACCAGTTCCACTGCCCTCCTCTGGGTGCACCCCAGTGCCTTCACATCCCTCCTGAAGTGTGAGGCCCAGAACTACTCTCAGCGCTCCAGGTGAGGCCTCACCAACACTAAATACAGAAGACAATCCCCTCTGGTTGATTCTCTGGTTGTTCTGTGTTTGATGCACCCCAGGTGACACCTGTCACCTGCTGACAATGCAGAGCCTGCCATTTACCAGCATCCCAGGACCCCTTCTGCAGGGCTGCTCTCCAGCCACTCCACCCCCAATTTAGACTTTTAAGTATTCCTATCTACAAAGTAATTTTTATGCAAACTAAACTGGGACAATTTTTATGCTGCCACTAAACTAGGACAGCTTTAACTGTTAGTGTGCTCTGGAAGCACACTCAGAAATTTAGTGGGTGACCAGCCTTATCATCACTTTGCCAATCAAGAGATTCAAACACAGTCATCTCAATTAACACAGGTTTTACAAGACCAAAATCACAAAGACAGACAGAAACAAGATAGCATCTTTATCTTCAATCTCAAAGGTCCTTTCCTTTTTATGTCTTGCAAGATTGTTACATTAATGTGTTTCTTCAACAAATAAAATCACTTATTCCTTTCCCCTCTCAACCAGTTTCTGAGAAGAAGATAGGTTTCTCCCAGTTATTATTTAACAAATTACTGATTGAAAAGAATGAATAGTTTAATAAAGGGGAAAAAAACCCCAAAACTATTTGTGTATAATTAGAGTTCGAATTTACAGAATACCACATCTAAACTTCTGAGTTAAGAATTAGTTCACCAAAGTTACCAGCCTAATCTTAAGTAAAATAGCATAAAAACAGCAAAAATGAATGTTCTATCTTTTGAACTGCTGTCAGATACTGTCAGGGCAAGCTATTAAGCACCTCTAGCCAGTTCTCTGTCCTGTGCCTGCTGGTCTGTGAGGAGAGCACATCCTGCATGTCTGTGTGTAGAGGAAACAGTATGTCCAAGCCAGTCTCACACTCCATAAGAAGTCACTAAAATCTCTTTTCACTCCCTTGGGTTTCCTGCTCTAGAAGCTTTATTTTGCACAGAAGAAACAACCCTACCCCTTCCAAGGAAAAGCACTGGTATTATATATGTGTTGAAACACTTGCAGTAGAGCATTAATTTTAAATCTATGCAGGATGCTGGCCTCTGTGAGCAAGACAGACCAGTTCAGCCAGTGTTACTTGTTTTGTCTTAACAATATGAGAGTTTCAATCAAAACTAAGCTTAAAAAAAAAACTTACTAGGAGTTTCTCTCATTGCAGCAACAACTACAGGCAACATATGCCACCAGTTGTACAATAACAATTTTAAAGGCATCTCACAATGCACCAGTCACCTAGTAAGTATTTTCTGACCACTTGGCTATTACAGAGAATAGTAGGACAATAATTTGATTTAATGAAAGCTTTTTTAACAGCTCCCTTATTTATCATAGATGTGATCTTATGCTGCTGTGAAGCTTCAGTATGTACCACATACATACTGATAAAGTCACATCAGTTCTGAAGTATTAAATCACCTGAGTTGGAGGGAAAACATTCTTACAGCAGAAGCAATGTGGTATAATGTGGTAGGTGTATACTTAATATTTCCAAGCTCCTCTAAATCACAATGTTGTCAGGGAACACAAGCCTAGAGGAACCTGGTGAAGTACTTTTTATGCTGCTGTAGCAGCATAAAATGAAATTATGATATTAAATACTTCGAATCCATGTATTTTCCTTTACTGTTTATTTCAGATCCACTGTGTCACATAAGAGCACTGCAAAATATTTTCTACATTCAATCAGTAATGAACCAGGAATAAGACTACAATAAACATCTGTAATTAATGAATTTACACAAATACTGTAATTTTTTCCAATGAGTATGTTGTATTAAAATTCAGTATGAACCTCCCAAAGCTACACTGGCTCTGTTCCAACTTGCAATTTTTACTGATATATGAGCAACTCTTTCACACTTCAACATCTAACGCCAAAATTAGCTAAAACAGATGCTAAATTTTATTGAAGCATTTCAACTTTTTAAAAACCTGTCATGAACTGAGTATATTATTGTTGTTTCATGTTACCATTATTTCCTTATTTATATAGAAGTAAGTAATGCTTAATAAAAAGATGTAAGGATGAAAATATTTGAAACCCCCACAGACACACTGAACTATACTTAGAGATGCACAATCCTGCAGAAACAAAAATAATTGTGCAAACAGCAAACTTAAGTGGAAGCAGTTACTGGTCCAACCAAATGAGATTCAAAATGTAATGAAATATCACACTTGATACTTACAGTTGTCCTACAGTCCCCATTTTATATTCTTAATACATTATTCATTAAATTATTTCAGAGGATTTATGACTTCTTAAGTGAAACCATGTTTTTTCCATCTGGCACAAATTTTGGCTTGATGTGTTTTTCTACAGCAGCAACATCACATTCTAATCACCTTGTTACTCAGCATCACTGATTAGCACAGCCCTGTAAATTCAGACTTGTATACACTCTGAGACTGTTACTTTGGACTGCTGTTGTTAAATGTTTACTCTGGTTTTTGTCAGTATCACACACCCAGTATGTTTCGCAGGGCTGTCCATTTCATTATAAAAAAATAACATTTTTTTGCTCTTGTCTTATCTTTTGCTCCAAAGAACCCTGCATGTTCTATGACTCCAATGCCCCAGTTCTGCAAAGGAACATGCTCTGCATTCCCACTACACATACTTGGTGGAGTTTTTTTAACAAAGCTTTCTAATCCAGAAGAGACTATTGCATCCATCTGTCCACAGAGTCCCAAAAACTGAAGCATGCATGCCTCATTAAATAGGCACTGGACTAGTTCAGCTTGCTGACTTCATCCTCTCTCTGCCTGTTATCTCTTACCATACATTCAAAAACATAAGAATGAATGTCTGGGAAAAAAAGGGCAGTAACCTATCATGCAAATGACTAACATCAACCAGACTACCTGACACCTGGAGCCTCCATGCACAAGAAAAACCAACCAGACTGCATTTGTGATTCCTATGGTAATCACTGGTCCAGAAAGGAGCACCTATGCATGACTTGGGCAAGGGCTAGAACAAACAAAATAAATCAGTCGTTTCTGATTAAGCCATCAGGCAGACACTGGTGGCCATAACAAGGCAGTGCAACCCAGCCCAAGGTGGAAGTGACAGCCAAGTCTCAGTGGTGCTCCCTCTGCAACACAACTGTCCCACTGCTTCCCTTGGTGCACAAGCAGAAGCAGTGCTTGCAGAGGGTTCCCCAGAACAGCTTCTGGGACACAATCTCACTTTCATCTTCCTCCAGATCTGGATAGCACAAAGTCTTCCATAATGAAGCTCCTGCATTCCTTCAGAAACCAGCTCCCTTTTCTCCACTAAAAAACTATCAAAAAATTCCCACCACATACTTTACCCATTGCACAAACACTAACAAAACCTGTAACTAACTAATATCATTATTCAGTCCTTAACACCTACTGATCTTTCCAATGGTCCTCCTAGTGTTTTCACCAAAAAAATGAAAACACCTGTAACCCTGCATTAGGGTGTCATTGATTCCAAGTGACTCCCCATTTCACTGCTGCAAAGCAGCACATACAGAAATTCAAGTTTACCTGGGACTACTTCCTGATTCCAGACAACCATAACATCACTTTCCATTGTACAAACTTTGCCAGCCTTTACCCTTATCAGTTAATATCCTCTACCATGTGTGTTTAGGCCAGAGCTTAATATCACTTTTAATAACTCAACTAGAAAACTGGGAAGCACTTCTCTTCACAAGCTGAAGAAATCAATTTTAGCAGCTCTAATAGCAGCTCTAATAAACCTACTCTCTCACCAGAAAGCAGCTTTGCTATTCTAAAACAAAGCAGAAAAAGTTACTAAATTTCAAAATCACTACTCTTGCAAAACAGAGCCGCTTGTCAGACCACTTTGTGTGATCTTCATTCTTTTCCTGGGGACCAGCTTGTACAGGTGCTAGACGAATTTACACGCAACCCCCAGGGCAAAGCTAAAATTCTATGTCCTAAGAGGCAGTTTTCCCGTTTGGCTCCAGAGAGGCAAGGCCAGTCACTGCCTTACAGACTTGGACAGTCCTTACAGAGGGACAGACTCTGTTTAAAACAACATTTAACATAAATGAACCTGGAAGGGCTATTTTAACACATTACTTGCAAGAGCTGGTGTCAAAAGATTTTGATTTTTTTTGTTTAACAAAATGGCTTTCAGCTTATTTTCCATACTTGGTTATGCCCTCCCACTGTTCTGGTAAGCATTGTTTCTTCTCTTGTTTTCAGTAATTCTTGAAATCCTGAAAAACTGAAATAGTTTGTACATTAACAAAAGTAATGTATCTTAATAGCACATAATCTGAATAAGCTTAGCTTACTGAATAAAGAATACCCTGGAATAACGAAGCATTGTAATTTTAAGACTTCCCTAACTTTTCACTTCACCAGCAAACCAGTTTGAGAACTTAAAAGCTCAGAAATACAACAAATTAGAAAAATTCAAGTGGCTCAGCTGCCCTGCAGCTGATAAACAATTGTAGTAGCTCATCAAATGCACAAGTATTTGTAAACAGGAACAGGGCCTGGGATGCAGCAGGAGAGAAGCAATTTTGCAACTTTTGGGAGAAAAGCATTTTCATGGGCATCAGTGTTTATCAAAGCAAGATTTTAGCAGAATCGAAATTAAGTATCAATTATAATAAGACTAACATTAGATAAAAGTTTGAAAGAGATGGTCAAAGAAAACCACAGGAGATAATTGTCTTAAAAACAATTTATATTTGCTGTCTATCTGAAAAAATATTAATTCAGTTAAATAAAACCACATCAAAACATCACAGCTGCTGACAGACAAAACACTCCTTTATTCCAGTGGGAAAGTTTGGTGTTTCAAGAATAGAGAATGACCGGATTATTAACAGGAAGAGAGGATAAAACAGGCTAAAAATAACATACTAAGATACGAACATCGTATTATATTTTCCATGATATATACTACATATTCTGATGTTAAATAGTTACTTAAGAATAAACTAAGTTAAATTAAATTAAGTTATATACAGAAAATATGGAACTGGATCAAATTAACATCAAAGTATGCATTTTTATTTTTAAGTGTTTTTGAACTTCAGTAAAAGAGCAGTAGAAATTCAACAGTGCTAAGTGCAACATCTTATCCCCTGCTGTTTTGTCCAAATTTAAGACAAATCTGGAAAGAAACAATCTCTCCTCACCGAGAGCTACTATAATTATACTACAACAGAACCAAGAACATTAACTGTCATTTAGACACTCATACAAAACCTTAAGATGGATCTTGGAATTACACTTACATACTGCCATTCAATACACACTGCCAGTCAATTTTCACTAAAGGAAGAAAAGAAAATCTAAGGAGAATACATAAGAACAACTATTACCACAATATTGCAATACATAATAGAACAATGGCTCTCTTATCTCATTATTCAAGAACAATTCAACAGGAATCAAAATCCATGCGGATTGAACACATCACTCCCTAAAAAAAAATCTCGGTGTGCAAATGACTTATTTTGCTCTTTCGGATTAGGTTGACAAAGGTCTGACGTGTTACACTGACAAAAACTGATACTGATGCCACTGTAGCAAAAATAATAATTCACAGGCAAGTAGGTTGCAGCTACAACACAGGGGAGACCAGAGTACATTTGAACAATTTTAGATTTCAGAAACATCCACTGAAGAAATAACACAAGAACTTAAAAGAAAGAATCACCATTTATATTTAATGAATTTTTAAGAGATTATACCAAGCATACATGATGACAATTACTTAAGACACTAAATTAGCTTTTATATTGTAATCATATAGCTCAAAATAAAAAAAAAATTAAAATTACCTTGTTTCATTGTAAGTGTTTTAGCAGGTTTGAAAAAGATACTAATAAATATACAAAATGAAGTCAATCATACCTTTAGCCACAGCTTCTTTATACTTTTCTTTGGCAGAATTTACTTCTTTTATTAGTTGTCTGTAGCTAGATTTAAGTTTCTCTAGTTCTGTCTTTGTGACCTTTAAGAAAAGAGGAATATAAAAAGCATTAAAAATACTTATTCTTGACACATTAAAAAAACATAGCATTAGTAAAACAGAATTAACAGAATTTATTATCAAAGATAAGGATGCTACACTTTCCACTGGTTTGAGAAAATCTTAACAGGATATTATATGGTGCAAATTACATGGTGCAAAATCAAAATCAATAAATGCATGGAATTAAGTAAGAAACCTAAGACACAAATCCCCATTCACATCAATATAATTAAAAATATAGTTAGAAAATCCAGCTAATAATCAACAATATTCCATTCCAATTACAAGGCCAAAAAAAAATTTGCTTAACAAATCATACTGGCTTAAAATGTCCTATGCATAGGAAGGAATTTATTTTGCACCCAAAAAAACCCAGTATTTTTAGACATTACACTTCATACAAATGACTAAGGAACAGCAACTTGACATGAAATAATCTTATCAATTGTAAAACTGAAACCCTTAAAAAGGAATACCAAACCAATAACCAAAAAAACCCAAATAAAAACCCAACTACAGAAGCAACCAACCAAATAGGAAACCTCTACCATGAAACTGAGCACTGAACATAACATTTTTGGTCACAAAATTAAAATAAATTTTTCTCTTCTACCCCCATCATTCATTCAGTGTGTGACAAAACTAGTGCACTGTTCAGAAATAATCCCAAATCATGAACTTGCAAACAAAATTCAGTAACAAACCAGCCATCACAATACCAAAAAAACCTACATATATTGTAAAGAAAAACAAAAAATTCTGACCCAAAAAAAAAAGAAAAAAGATCCAACAGAATAACCGACATGATAGGAAAATCATGTAAGATAAATTATTGACTACTTTTAATGGAAGTGCTCCTCTAAGTGAACATGCAGAAAAAGAAGTTCATTGTACTGAAAAATTGTTCCTCTTGCAGCTGGCAGGAAGAAATCTGCAGTTCACGATTTTCCCTTTTTTTCATGAGGCAAGGCCCAGATAACACTACTTTCACCAACATGTGAAAACTTAATGAAATTCCTTAAAGATCCAACAAAGTGATGTCTACAGTTTCTGTTTTTGGGCCAACTGTGCAATATTTAATTTGAAGGCAGAACCTTTTCTCCACATCAATCACATATACTCATCTCATATATCTACACTCTGTAAATTATACACATCTGCTGTTATTATACACCAATAGAGGCAAGATAGGAGAAATAACTTTATGACAAATTTGTATTTAAAGACAACATCACAAATGGAGAAAAAGATGCAATTAGGAAGTAGTCATCACAATTAAGACCTAAATAACAAGAACAGCTTCTCTTATAGAAAACCAAAAAATAAATCAGGGCACTAGCATTAGGAAACCTTTATAATAACTACATTATGATTCTTAGATTGTGTTTTTCCAACAGACAAAACCAACACCAACAGCATGTCTGCTCCCAAAGAACACTTAAGGAATTAAGATGGTCAAGGATAACTTTAAACTCCATTTTTATTTCAAAAGGTCTTACCCACCTAATTAGCACAGTACTCGACTTTTTTCCCCTCAAATTTCATTAAGAAAGAAAATTATTAAACCTCTTAATGGAAACCGGAATAAATAGACAATATACAAGTCCTATTACATTTGTGCAAAAGCCATGTTATTTCACTATCCTTAAGAATCTCCCCTGTAAGATTCTTTATTGTAGAGGTGTCTAGAATAAGAAAGGATTACATACATGCATTTCACCTAAACACATTTTTATGCCATGTTATCCTAAAAATAGGAGCTGCACAGACACTGATGTTCACAACCTTTGCATACTGTCCTGAGATATAACTGGCATTTTACCTCTGTGCATAACAAAAGCAGAAATAATACCACGGAACATGAGAAGTCTTTTGAATTTCAGGGAATCATTCTTAAAGTGCTCCAGGTACACAAAACCTTGAACAATGTCAGCTAACAATAGGAGAACACTATTCAGACACTTCTTTGCAAATTCAGGAAGGGGAAAAAAGGAAAACAAACCCAAAAAACCTCTAACCAAACAACAATGCAAGCTTAATCAGCAGGATGCAAAATACTTTCATGGCTACGCAGCGCATAATAAACTAAAGCCAAAATGATTTGTAATAATCATTTGGCAAGTACTTAGTATGCATTATGGTATTTTGGAAAAGTCTTATTTTAAAAGACATTTTTATTAGAGGTTCTTTTAGAGTTTGGCCTATTAACAGAAAACAAAACATTGCATAGTCTCTTTTCAAAGTATACCTGAGCTTACTCCATTCAGCCTTTCTTATCTTTTTCTTTTTATCTTTCTGCAATTCTTTGTAACTTCTATTATTTCTAACACATGCTACCAGTTTTTCCTCTTCTTCCATTCTGACATTTTTGAGATACACCAATTCGTAAGTAGCAGTGAGTGATTATTTAGCTTGAAGTTTTATCAGATAATGACAGCCTACTGACCATGCATCAAAAAAAGACATCCCCATAGTCCCTACCTGGGGAAGATGCCAAGATTCTATCATATTATGGAAGCAATCTTATTAGCACCAACACATTTAACTTAAAATAGTCTTAGTTTAAATACAGAATAGCTCCAGGCTCTTCTCATAACTGGCCCAAGAATCTTTTACTCATCAATCCATAACAGTGTTACTAGCTTTACTCAGATGTTAGATTTTAATTACACTACTTCAAATCCCAAATTCTCTGCTGGAATAAAGAAGAAACAGTGCTTTTCCTTCTCTCAGTAGACCTTTCAGACTATCACTCTGATTTTTGACATCTGTAACTTAATTTCCCCCAGAGTATTTGAAACTGTGATTTCTGTCAGCTTTACTGACAAGATACAGCACTTTGAACACAAGCAGGATAACAGATATGTCATGGAAAACACTCTCAAGAGTTTCACACCTGCAGTCTCAATGTTTGGTTTACACTTACTTTATATTTTAGAATAGGGACTAGAACACCCTCTCCCCACCCAAAAGAGTCTGGACTGCCAAGAGCACTCATTAACAACAGTTTACAGTGCCGTATTTCCATGAATGCCTAGAGTGGAATTAGAACAGGAAAAGAGATGGAATAGAGAAGTGTCACACAAGAATTAATTATCCTCTACTAGAAAAGCATTTCCAGTGCTATTTGTCCATTGAAATTCATATGGAAGAAACTTTTCCATCTTTGTCTTATTAGCTAGCATAAAAGAAAATCTGTAGAAAATTATTAAAATTTAAATTAAGCATTCTACATATCACCCACTAAGCTCTTATCACAGCATGAACAAAACCCAAAAAATTCCACTCAGTATTTTTAAACACAGAGAATTATTATCAATTTATCAAGCACAGATTGATAAAATACCTTATACATCTCTGCTTCAATTTGTTGATGAACACCTACGAAACTCTTCTTAACTTGCTGCTTATCTTTGATCATCATTGTAAGCCTATGCAAGGGCCCAGAATTAAGATCCTCTGCATGTGTCTTCATTATTTTGCTCAGTTGTTCTGTTTGTTGTACCACGAGCAACCAAGACTATAAAAAAGTCAGAACAGAAAAGCACTTATTTATTTCAGCTCACAACGAAACAATTAATAAGAACTGTGGGAAAAGATGCATCATTGTTTAAAAAAATTCAGTACAAGAACTAATTTTAAGCTTGCCCAAATGCATTTCAGATCCTCCTGCAACTGCAAAGTCATGCCTCAATCTCACTCATAAAATAATAAGAAAGCACCAGAGACAAAAATACAGCTATTGAATATTCACCCTTCAGCACTGTCCTAGTATTTCTGAACACCCATAAAAGGACTACAGCCTTATTTTTTTTAAATATACCCTCAACACCCCAACAACCATGTTCCTACATACTTTGTCCTCCAGTTTCCCCCCTGCAGTTGCTCTGCCCAAGCTGACTTCCACACCTTTGTCTGAATACCTGACAGCAATATGCATTTGAGAGGTGGTGGTTTAAGAGGACACCAGTGCATCAGCTGCTTCACACAGCAGCATCAGTCAGGCCACCAGCACCAAAGCACAAACAGACACAACACCCATCTGTTACTGTAACCCAGCATCCTTATGTACCCTTGCTTTAATAGCTTCCTTGGACATTCTGTCAGTTTTCAGGACAGCTTAATGTGCTGTGTGTGGCTTTGAATACAGATACACTTCTACAGATATCAGAGACACAAAAGTGTTACAAATTAAACTTCAGTTCAAATAAAAGCCTTGGTTACCTTCAATATTACTGTCACACATTTGATTCCTTAAAGATAACTCCCTGACAATGAATGCTGTGCTAAGACTTCAGAGTGGCTACATGCCACACTGAATTACAAGGTTTTGAAGGCAGCTAGTATATGAGTTCTATTGGCATTTATATTGGTTCTTACTAAAACAGAATCAATCTGAAATAAAAACTTTAGAAAATTAATTTGTTTCTTAGTTTTGGAGTTTCTTTATATCCTGTATACAAACATTTACACCTAATATTTCCATCTCTACATGACAATGCTGCAACAGAAACTGGATTATAGAGAACAAAACAAAAGACAATTGACTCCCCTATATACTGAACTATCTTAAACATTCCTTCCAGCTTGTAACTATCCCACAGATTGGCACAGAGATATCTGGACTGCTTAAAGTGTGATGTTATAAAATGTCAAGGCCTGAAGCTTTCCTGCTATGGCTGGAGAACATTTCAGAAGCCATACTGCAAAGCTGCGTAGGATAAAACAGTACTGAACACCTATGTGAGAAGAGTGGGCCTTTGTGGTTACAGAAGAGTTCACAGAAGTGCTCTCAGAGGTGAAAATGTAGACAGAATCATCCATTTTCTGTAAGGCTAATTTCTAACTGATGAGACAACCACTGTTTAATCCTGAAAAATCACACCAAAAGCATTTTTCAACAGTACAGGTATTCTAAGAAAATGCTTAGTTTACAAGTCACCAAATGAGCTTAAATAAGCCAGAAACATAGCAATTACTTCCCTTTCTATTAAAAAAAAAAAAATTGCATATTCCCCTGTTATTTACATCACTCTTTCCATCAGGAAAAGGGGAAAGTGATGTTTCCATAGGGAAATAGCAGCAAAGCAGGATTTCTGTGCTCGGTATGATTATGTATTATTATTTTAAATTAGAAGAAGGTGAAGTGAAAATGCTTAAATAACAGAGATTTATATGGGACAAAAAAGCTGGGTGGGGACAGCAGAAAAGGTAGAGCATTTCCTTCCACAAAAAATTACCACAGTCCAAATGCAAATGCATTATTGTTTGGTTTAATACTATTTTTCAGACATATGCACACTCAGAAGTGCAGTCTGAAAGCTCTTAAAAACACCTCTTTTCTAGCATTACCAGTTGCTGCTCCCATGCCTTCCAGCAAGTTTGTTGTCTCCACATGAAAAAAACCAGAAGACAGAATTTCCCAAACACCTTTTCTCTCTAAGTGCTCACTCTTACTATATGCTTAGAGACCAAATCAAAACAAAACAAACAACCATAACAACAAAACCAACCAAACAAAACCCATTAAACAGCTGGCTAATGGGTTTTAATGCCACAAAATGCCAAATAACACCACGATAACAAAAACAGGTATTTTATATCTTAGAAGATGTAAGAAATTAAGACTCATGTCCCATAATATTTGCATCATTCTTTGGGTCTGTAAAATGTCAGGAAAAGAGAAAAAAGTATCACAGACTATTAAAATAAATTAGAATGACATTAGTAAATAATCAATATTTCAGGCTTTTTAACTGCCAAAACCAGTAACGTAATGTGCCACTACACAACTGCAAAATCCAAGGTGTCAGTGAAATCATAAGGCAAGCCCATATAAAAGATCTGACAGTTCATATGAATGTTTTTAGTGTTAAAACTTAGAAATCAGAGAAAACGTAGAAATCAGAGATGCAACTTAATGAAAAATTACACCTCCTTAAGAGATAAAAAAAAGGGAATGAAAATCATGCTGAAGGACAACTTGAGCATCTCTGTTCAGAACAAGATTTCAAAATGTGACATGCACGCCTCTTTTCAAGCCAAAAAGAATATGGCTTCAGTCAGATCTCCGGATTTTTTCAGTTTATCTGCTCACAAGAAGTGCTCATGGAGATACCTATGTGAAAGTTAATGGTTGTTTAAACCTTACAACACTAAATACTCTGTGCCAATGAAAAAAAAAGGCAGTATTTCAATTTGCAAGGCAAGAATTATTGTGAGGGAGGGAAGCAACAACAGAACGTGTTATTTATAAACACTGCACAGCGCTGAAGCAGCCCAGCTACAGTAGCACAGCCCTCAAGTCACACAGACACCCTGTATACATCCATCCTGCTGCACAAGGAGCAGTCCTCTTCCTAATGCTACACCACAGCCACTGTCCAAGCAGCCACCTCATAAGCCCACGACATAAAAACTGCTTTGTCTGAAATTTAACCTGACCCAGAAAGAGTGTTTTTCTGCAGAAAGAAAATAAGGATTCATGCCAGACTGAATGCACTGTGTAACCACTGCTACAGAACAAGGGCCAAGAACTGAATAAGCCATCAAAACAGAATAGTATTCTCTTGTCAGTAGAGAATCCAGGTCCAGAGAAGAATTTTCAAACAGGTGATGAGGGAAGTATGCTTCATTATTACATTTACTTGGACTTGCTCTAAGTCTAAAAACCATTAATTTGGAGAACAGACAGCCTTACCTCTTTAAAAACTCAACACAGTTATTTTAAACAGAATACAAAATAACCTCATAATTACGAGAAACATCCTGAATTAATGTTTTGTTCTTACAACAACACATGCTGCACTGTGAGTAACAGCTGGAATGCTAGGCTTTGCCTTGGTTTCCTGGCATTTTTCTATTTCTGTCACAAATTCTATATAACATAAACAATAGCTCCTATCTTAAAAGAAAAGCTTACTACAGCATACTTGATTTTCAAAGCACTAAACAAAGAAACAGGTTCAACCCATTTATGTAAAATACTGAGTTTCAAAAATTGGGATTGATTCTCATTCAGTTAATTTTTTTCTAAGCAAGACTAGAGCTCAATTTCTACATATTTCACTGAGAAACTAAAATAATTAATTTTAAATGCTTTGGCAACATTAACTCTCAAGAAACTGAATGGATATGAATCCAACTCAAACCAAAAAATCAAAAAAAACCAAAAAAACCCCAGAATCCAAGGATATTCCAAATTCAAACTTCAGACTTACCTTGGACACATTGCTGATATAATCCAACTGACAAGCGCTCTCTTTATCTACTTGGTTACAAAGATTCTGTAAAGTGGATGCATATTCTTTATCACTTTTTACTCTCATTACCATAAATTTCTTCACTGTTTCCAGTAGCCGTAGTTCCCAGTCTTGCAGTTTTAATAAAGCATCATGAGAATACTTCAGGTCACCTCCAAACCCCATTTTTTAAGGCACTATATACCAGACAGGGGGAAATACCGGCTCTTCACCACATCTGAAAGGAGAACAACACTGATGAGACATTTATCAAAACAAAAACTTCTGGTGAGACAAAGAGCAACTGGAGATGCCTAAACCCTGAAATTACCTCATCATAAGATTAACCACATACATTAACATCCTCAATATAAACTGAAAGTAGGCTCGGAGCACTGTTTTCAACAACAAACTCTGACTGGAAAAGATTTCAGCCTTAGAATTCCAGTTTCCATTTCTGCAAAAACATCCCTCCCTAACTTAAAGTATGAAAAAAAACATAACAGCATCTAAGACAAACACTTAAGACCAATCTACATATTTAACCAAATAAGTACAGCTAACAATATCTCCAGACAAGCTGCCAGCTGCACTTTTCTACTGCTGGTGACCTGAAACTTTTGTCATATTTACTGTCCTAAGAGCACAGAAAAATCCACATAAAACACAAGCTCCCAGGCACTGCATCTGTGGGAAATTTATAACTATTTAGAAGCTAGTTTGTTCCTAAACCCTGTGTTAAAAGGCCATTAAACCTGCAGATTCAACCTCCCAAAAAACCAGAAAATATCCCAAAGTAGGTTTCCCATCCAACCATACACTGGTCCCCTGGGTCAGAGTTCTTTAGTTCACATCATTTTACCCTAGACAGTCCAGTCTTATTGTACCAAATTGCCATAAAATTAAGATTGATAAACAGGTAAGAAATGCTGCTTTACGAAATCCTATAACAGAACTAAAGGTCAAAGACACATTGCTAGAGTTAGCTTTAAAATGCCTGCATCTGATGCTAATAAACACACATCAACATTCTGGAAGAGCCGAAACTGTTGCTGCCTGGTTGCGGCCACAGTATGGAGGTCTCCCGGCTAGCACACTCCCTATGGCCGGAGGGCGCAACAGGAGGGGCTGCCCCCAGATCTCTCCTGAGACCTCTAGGGTGGCAGTGCTCACAGGGAGTTGCTGCTCCCTGTGGCTGGCTGGGGTGCGGGTAGCACAGCTCCAAAGCAGGAACGAAGAACTGAGGCGAAGAAATAGGAAAGGGCCACTTGTATGAATTTCAAGGTACTTTATTCCCAAGGTGGGTTCAGGAATAAGTAAGCGCAGAAATGAGGGGGGCGTCACATTTTAAAGAGGGAAGGGGGTAAGGGGTGGAAACCACTTACATCCAATGAGGGGACATTAGGGGAGGAGAACACAGCTGGGGCGATCCAATGAAAGCAGCACAGGGGAGGAAGCAGGCCTAACAGTCCAATGAGAAACTGTGCAAGGGTAACAGACAGGGAACTTTCCAGAACAACCAGGGTGTGTTCTACTTGACAGGCAGGGGTAGGGGACAGTGAACTAGGGCTTGACCTGGACATATAAGGAGACAAGGGAGGTACAAAGGAGGGACTGGGGAGACTGACATAGGGACTGACAGGCACTTGGCGGGAAAAGGTTGAGGTAAACAACTTAGGGCTAAACCATCAGGGGAACAGAATGGGGTACACGGGACAAACCATTACAAACTCATTAACAGAAAACAACTGTAAAACAAACCACCACATCTCCCCCTTTTTTGTTTAATAAATTTGAAAAAGCAACTGGGGAGAGGTACAATTCTAGATTTCAAACTTCAGTCCCGTTGACAGTCCCATTGGTAGCACCTTCTTCCCACATTCCTAGTCAGCGGTGGTGGCTGCTATCACGATCCTTGAGGACGAAGAGTTGGTGGTGGCATTGGAAATTAGTCTTTTTAAAATTCCAAAAACCAAGGAAACCAAAAATATGATGACAATAAAATACCCGATGTCTTTGACAACTGAAAGCATCCAGCCTGACAGGCCCCAGTTTTTGAACAGATCTTTAAACCAGTCTTCATTTTCTTGTTTTACACTTCTTATTAAGTCTTTCATTTCCCTGATGGATGCATGGATACTTTGACTCTTGCTGGATAGACTGAAGCAACAGTGCCCTTCCAACTCCTGACACCCATGCCCTTGTGCCAGCAGCAGAAAATCAATAGCTGCCCGATTTTGCAGGGTAGCTTTCCTGGTTATTCCCTCGTCTTCGAGGAGGTTGCTTAAGGCCGTTGATGTTAAATTCACCTGCTTCATTACCCAACATTCCAGACTGCCCAATTCACTCAATGCTTTGGCTGCCACCACCCAGGGTAGGAATACGGAGACGACAACCCTTTTTGATTTGGCCCAATGCTAAATTTCAGTGTCACAGAGTTCATCAAATTGACTTGCACCCCATTTAGCAACCTTTGCCTCACTTTTTGCTTGCCGGATTGCAATTTGGGTCATGTTGGGGGAAGTGAGGGAATGACGCCCCAGGGTGCACAGACCTCCGAGAAGGCGAAAGGGGATTCCGGGATAGGTGCGGTCACCACAAACGAAAAACATGCCTTTATCTAGTTTCTGGGGGTAAGAGTCATCTGTGGAGGGGGCCTTTATTTTTGAGAGGTGTTGACACTATCTGTTGGTGGTAAATTGAATTTTGTGTTGTTTCACATCTTCATAGGAGCCTCTGTGGCTAGGTTGAAAATCGAATTGGACACAAAAGATGGCTTTGGCAGAACCCAGCAACTCGAATTCTTGGGGTTCTTGATCTAAACAGGGCAATCTGTAAACCCACTGCTGCCAAAACACAAGGGGGTTAACGATTTGGTTAGAGCGCTGTTACTAAGGCCCCAGTTGACCCGTGTATTAGGGGGATGTTCCTTGTTGATGTCATTTTGAATGGTTCTTAGGGAAACTGGATACTCTTCCAATTTAAACGGAATTCCCACCAGGCAGGTTAACATGGGATCTTCTGCTGCGTTGGTGGAGAGGCACAGATGGTCTTGATTGAGGGCATGGGCCAGGGTTACCCACACATTCTTTCGTGGCTGAGACATGATCCATGCATCCACGGATAGGAAGGTGAGGGCTGTCAGCAGCAGGAGTATGGTCTTCATGTCTGTCAGGTGGATGTCCTAAAAGAAACAATAAAGTCTCTTGAAAAGAAAGCAAGCAAAATGTAACTGAAAGTGCCAAGTGCTGGGGCAAGGGGTTAGGGTTTTCCTCTTCCTTTGCGGCGCCTCCTGTTGGAAGCCACCATGCTGTTGGTTGGGTCCTTTTGTTGAGATGGCAGTTTCCGGCTCGGGTTCCTTTCCCGCAGGGGTGTAGGGCTTGACCCACTTTCTGGGCACCCACTTTACTCTGGAGAGCATGGACACGCACATGTATTCATGCCCCGAAGTGACCAACTTGAAGGGGCCCTGAACCTCCTGAGACTCCGGATCTCTTATTAGAACTGGAGGTCTCTCCTCTATTTGAAAGTGCTGGTGGTGATTAAAGTGCCTCACGACTGGCAAGCTGGGGTTATCAAAGGAACAGTTTAGGAAGTTAAGGGTGAAAAGGGCTTTGCATAACCTTTGCTGTGGTGTTGTTACCTGGACATCTTCCCTTTGGCAGGTGAGGACTTCTTTGAGGATTTGATGTGTTCTTTCTATCACTGCCTGGCTGGTGGGGGAGTGAGGTATCCCAGTCCGATGTTGAACGCCCCATTCTTGCAAAAACTCACCAAACACCTTGGAGGTATAGGCTGGGCCGTTGTCTGTTTTGATGGTATTTGGGACCCCCAGGGTTGCAAAAGCCTTGGGCATCTGTGGCCTTTTCTCCTGTGTGGGCCGAGGCAAAAACTGCTCCCGAGAAGGTGTCTACAGATACATGGACGTATTTTTGCCTTCCAAACTCGGGTATATGTGTGATACTTGTTTGCCACACCTCACAACTGCGGAGCCCTCTTGGGTTCACCCCAGCACCCAGTGATGGTAGGGCAGACTCCTGGCAGTTCGGGCATGTGGCCACTATTGCCTTGGCCTGGTCATGCCTTAGGTGGAACTGGCGGACCTGACCAGGAATGTTTTGGTGGAACTGCTGATGGCTAAGCTTGGCCTGTTGGAAGATGTTAGGTTGGCCAGCCAGCTGCAACGGGGTGGCCAGGGCGTCTGCCTTACTGTTTCCCTCTGAGATGAAACCAGGGAGGTCAGTGTGCGACCTCACATGCATCACGAAGAAGGGTTGCTCTCGGTGAGAAACCAGATGGACAAGTTGCAAGAGCAAGCCAAAGATGACTGGATTAGAGACCTCCTTTAAAACAGCATTTTCTGCCCTCGACACTACTCCAGCTACATAGGCCGAATCTGTAACAATATTAATTGGTCCTGAAAATCCCTCAAAAGCTCTGACGACTGCGTCCAACTCAGCGACTTGAGGAGAGCCCTCTACTATCTTAACATCAGCTTTCCACTACTGAGTTTGAGGATCCTTCCAAGTCATCAATGACTTGTGGGACCCTCCAGACGCGTCAGTAAAAACTGTAAGAGCTTTCAACGGGCGTTTACTCTGGATGCCTTTTGAAACCAAATCAAATTCTGTATTAAATAATTTTTGAGCCGGATGGTGAATTGAAATTTGGCCTGGATAGCTGTCCAGAGGGAACTGCAAGCTCTCATTTTCACGGAGCAAATGCTCCAAGGTCTCTTTGGTCATTTTCCCTGTAGATATTTTGATAGAGACGTGGATGCATGTGGAATCGCACCCCGCCAACAATCGCAGACGAACCCTAGCCCTTGTGATCAGCTGGGCCATCAGCTCTTGTGGCCTTGTGATACTTTTAGACAACTGGTGACCAAGGAACACCCACTCTGTAATTAAGAGGGGATCCCATTGGTCCATGTCCCACTGAAAAATGAGCCCGTGGAGGTGCGGCAACTTACCCAGGATGATGAAGTGGAAGGGCAGACCCTCACAGCATCGATGGGCTTGCTGGTCTGCTAGGGTGGACTGTACCTTCTCGAGCGCAGCCTTGGCCTCCTGGGTCAGGGCCCTCGGAGAATCCAGCTCCTCTCCCCCCTTCAACAAGTTGAAGAGAGGGGATAGATCCCCCGTGGTGAGCTCCAGCCAGGGCCTGATCCAGTTTAAGGACCCACACAGTTGGTGGAGGTCCCTCAGAGTCTTTGGATTGTCGTTGACGAGGACCCTCTGAGGTCTTATGGTCCTATTTGTAATTTCGAGGCCCAGATACCTCCAAGGCGGCAGCTTCTGTACTTTATCTTCTCATAACTCAAATCCAGCCGCCGACAAGGCAGTGATAGTGTCCTCCAGCACTCCTGCAAGTACATTGTCATCGGGCGCACAAACAAGGATATCATCCATGTAGTGGTATATGATACACTCTCCCGCTTTGGCGTGCATTGGGAACAGAACTCTGGAAACATACCACTGGCAGATGGTAGGACTGTTCTTCATCCCTTGTGGGAGAACTTGCCAGTGGTAGCACTACATGGGAGCTTCTGTGTTGATGGAGAGTATAAAGAAGGCAAAGCGCGGAGCATCAGCTGGGTGGAGGGGAATTTGGAAAAAACAATCCTTTATGTCTATAACAGCCAATGACGAATTTTGGGGGAGCATTGAAGGGGATGGCATCCCTGATTGGAGGGACCCCATGTCCTCGATGACATTGTTTATTTTTCTCAAATCGTGGAGGAGACGCCACCTGTCCTTCCCTGGCTTTTTGATGATGAATACCAGGGAGTTCCAGGGGCTGTTGGTCTCAACAATGTGGCCTTTGGCCAACTCCTCCTCCACAATTTGAGTGAGCGCACTCAATTTTTGTTTGTTTAGCGGCCACTGTTCTACCCACACTGGTATATCTGTGAGCCAATTCAGCTTTTGGGTAGGGCACTCCTCAGTGGTCGCACCTAAAAATCCTGAGGGGCCAGAAGCTCCAATTTGGCCCACCATTGGGACATGGCATCTCTCCCCCAGAGAGTAAATTTGGAATTTAAAACTAATGGGCACACTGAAGACAATTGCCCGTTTGGTCCCTCAGTTTGCACAATGCTCTTAGAACATTTCGCCAATTGGGAACCCTCAACACCCAGAACCTTGCTGCTCACACTTTGCAGCTCCCATTGTGACGGCCATTTGTGTGGAGGAATGACCGTCACATCTGCCCCCGTGTCCATCATCCCCTCCAACTGGATGGAATGCCCCCTGCTCTTAAGGCCACACCATATGAGGGGCTTGTCCTCTCCCAGCACTTCTATGAAATAAATGGAAAGGTCCAGGTCATTGCTGATGGCATAAGGCACTGGAATGGCCTGTGCAATAACCTGGCCCTTCGACAGGAAGCGGGGGGGTGGACACAGCGCGCCATGAGACTGAATCGCCCAGGGTTGGGTGACAGGATCCCTGGGGCGATCTCAATCTCAATGGGAGTGTGTTTGGTGCCCCCGACAACAAGGTACTTGCAGTTTGATGAAGTGGTGCGCTCGTGTCCTTCCACCTGATGGATATGGGGAAGAAGTCCAGGCGCAGCAGTGATAACTTTCCAGTCCTGATTGGGAAAGAAAAGTGGGTCAGTAAGTCTCAGCCGGTATGGAAAACGTTTGTCATTGGTGTTAACAGTGCTGCTAGTGGCGACACTAGCAGCCCCACTGCGGTCTGCCCCATATTTGTCCACGTGCGGAGCAGACCTGCACTCCGCTTTCAGTTTTTTTGTTGAGGGGGAATTTCCCCTTCCCCTGCTCCTCCTGCACTGGGTGGCATCCTCCCCAGAAAAGGGCATTGGTTAATAAAGTCCCCTTCATGGTTGCAGTGAAAACATCTTCTTTTCGGGAACTGGCTCCTTGGTGGGATAACTGCAAGAGCTGCTGCTCTTTCTCTTACAACAATCTTCTTTGATGGTTCCTCTGCAGGTGTCATAGCTTTGCGTGTGCACTCTTCTATTAGCAGGTCCAGTGTTGGTGTAGGAGCAGATGGCAGTGCTAAGATCACCTTCCTGCACACTTTGTTCGCATTGGTGGAGACAACTTCTAAAATTAATTGTTCTTGGAGGCTGGAATCCTCAACCTTTTTCTCCACCCCTGCCCGCACACAATCTACAAAGTCCATAAAAGGTTCTGCAACAGATTGTCTTAGAGAAATATATGACTGAATGGGCTCCTTTGATGGCATACTTAGAAAGGCTCTTTCTGCAATATCTTTGATGTTGTCCAGAACCGCCCTAGAAAGGCCTCCCACTTGTTTCCTGGCTTCTTCCCAATCACCCTCACCGACTAGATGATCAAGTGTGAGGTTGTTACCCTCAGCATCGGTCGAATAATCAGAACTTTGCAAGAGCTGTGGAAGTCCCCTGCTAATCTCTTCCATGTGCTTTCCCATAATTTATAGTCTGATGGAGGAAGCAAGCAACTGAACAAACGTTTTAAATCTGCGGGGACCAATGTGTTCGATGTAAACGTTGCCTTTAAAAGTCTCTGGAAAAATTTGCTTTTTTGGCCAAATACACTCTGCGAAGTTCTTTGACGCTTTGATATGAGAGGCGTTCCCATCTAGGGTGATCCCCCCTCACAGTGTAGGTGACTGGGGCCAGGAACAGTGGGCTGTTGTTTTCAGGGACTTCCAGTTCCCCAGGCCCCACACCCCTACCCCCCACATCACCGTGGGAACCGGAAACCAGAGCGTGGGAAACAGAAGTCGGTGGGCGGAGACTGCAGGCTGGGGGGCTGAGACAAGGAGTGAAGTGGGACAGGGGGAGGAGGTAACTGATATAACACTGGGGGCAGAGCCATGGGCGGAACCATAGCAGGGGGAAGGCTGCCTGCCGCAAAGGAAGAGGAAGGGGATCAAATGAAGTGGAAGGGTCTAGGGATTGAGCAGGAAGGGGAAGGAGGGGATTTTGGGAAAGAGAAGCACCCGCCCTGAGGTGGCGGCCATTACACGATGAAGCGGCGCGTGCCCTGAGGCAGCGGTCATTTTGTGGTGCTTCTCCGGGATAGAAAGAGGAACCATCTTGGGGGACAAAACTGCCTTGGAACTCAAAACTGGGATTTACAAATGGGGCAAAGGGATTGGTTTGAGGGTCTGGGGTGAGGTCCCTGACAGTGTGGCCAGCACTGTCAGGGCGGGGGTACCGAAGGGGTGTGGGGGAGCCAGGGTGGCAGTAGCCGCCCTGCGTCTTTTGATGGGCTGCTCCCCCCTGCCCACCCGGTGTAGGGAAAGAGGGAATGGGGGAAGATGGTGTGGAATGAGGGGGTTTGGGCAGAACTGGGGACAAGCTTGTTGGTTGTTTTTTAGTTCCCTGATCCTTTTCTTTGATGACAACCCAGATCAATAGAAATAATTGCATGAAACCATCTTTAACTGAGGGGTCACCCCTCTTGGTGTCATCCTTTAGTTTGATTCCTACTAATTTCCAAAATCCAATTTTTTGAACCTCAGATGGTGTAACGTTTGGGAAGCCAAAAAACAACCACCCAACAAACCTAAGAACACCCTTTGAAAAACTCACACCCCCCTCCCTTAGGATATCCCGAACTTGCACAAAAACCTCCCTTTGCTGAGTGGACAGCTTAGTGCCCATCCTGGCCTCTCAGCGTTATTTCACCCACCTCTGCAGGGAAAGCAAGGAAACTAAAAGGAAAAGGGTCTGGGAAGCTGACGGGGGCAGACCACTTACACCGCGCGCAGTGTGTCCTCTCCCTCGGGGTGTGGCTGCCCAATACCCAAGTCCCTGGCCGGGTCCACCCAGCCACCAGGGCACTCACCAGACCGTCGGGTCCCGGAACAAAGGCTGCAGAGGGGGTCCTCAGTCCTGGAAACACCTTCCCAGGCACCAGGGGGAAGGTTGTGTCTTCCTCCTCCAGGAGCACCACCAAATAAAACTTGGCGTGCTCACAGAGAGACGTTGGTGCTGCCAAGACTGTAAAATCCAAAGGTCAATGCCACAGGAACAGTCCAGCTGGAGTGCTTCTCTCCGTGAAGGCGACGATGTCCCCCCACGGCGACGAAGATGGAAAAACGTCAGAAAAGCCCCATGGTGGCGCGCCAACTGTTGCTGCCTGGTTGCGGCCACAGTATGGAGGTCTCCCGGCTAGCACACTCCCTATGGCCGGAGGGCGCAACAGGAAGGGCTGCCCCCAGATCTCTCCTGAGACCTCTAGGGTGGCAGTGCTCACTACTCCCTGTGGCTGGCTGGGGTGCGGGTAGCACAGCTCTGAAGTAGGAACGAAGGGCTGAGGCGAAGAAATAGGAAAGGGCCACTTGTATGAATTCCAAGGTACTTTATTCCCAAGGTGGGTTCAGGAACAAGTAAGCGCAGAAATGAGGGGGGCGTCACATTTTAAAGAGGGAAGGGGGTAAGGGGTGGAAACCACTTACATCCAATGAGGGGACATTAGGGGAGGAGAACACAGCTGGGGCGATCCAATGAAAGCAGCACAGGGGAGGAAGCAGGCCTAACAGTCCAATGAGAAACTGTGCAAGGGTAACAGACAGGGAACTTTCCAGAACAACCAGGGTGTGTTCTACTTGACAGGCAGGGGTAGGGGACAGTGAACTAGGGCTTGACCTGGACATATAAGGAGACAAGGGAGGTACAAAGGAGGGACTGGGGAGACTGACATAGGGACTGACAGGCACTTGGCGGGAAAAGGTTGAGGTAAACAACTTAGGGCTAAACCATCAGGGGAACAGAATGGGGTACACGGGACAAACCATTACAAACTCATTAACAGAAAACAACTGTAAAACAACAAACCACCACAGAAACCACACAAATAATTCCTACATACTCCTGCACAAGGTTTTGTAATGTGGGCTGAACCCTCTTTTCTGTGTATACACCAACCACCTATTCCTATACTAATCAGCTTCAACTAGGTAAGATAAACTTCTATAAATTGCAACCCTTATCTCTGGACTGCAGTACAGCCACAGCCTGTACACTGCCTATTCACTAATTCCTGCACTACAGCAAAGTCTTGGTTCTTTTTAACACAGAAAGACCAATTTCTTCACAGGCTTTACACATTACGACTTAAATTAGCAGTGTTCTACAAACATTAACAAATTTATCTTCCTAGTTGTCCATTGAGGGAAGTAGGACTAATATTCTTATTTTACATTAAGAACTGAGACACATAAACTAATGTCAACACTGTGGCAGTTCATACCAGTATGTACGAGGCTTAAAGATGGACTATTCAGAGTGTCTAGCATTTTTAGCATGTTAGGTATTCAGAAAAAATAAATACGTTACTGGCTTCAGTTACTGCACAAAATCTCTGAAGATTTTGCAAATCAGAACCTCAAGCACCCTCTAAAATAAGCTTCATGTACTATGTGTTTATTCTTAGAACACAAACCATGCTACATAACAAAACAAAGATCCAATAAAGAAAACTAGAACAGTGTCACGTTACTATGTATCTACACAATACAGACACATCAAAGCTGTATGAGTAACCTTAAACCTGTAAGCTTTCATAAGCTCTTTGAAGCTGTGTATTCTCGTCAGAATTTTTCTTGATGTCTAGGAATTCAGTCATACACAGCAACAGTAAATAGTTTATGTTGGCTGTATTTTTGAACCATATCACTATTAGTAACATTATGAAAATACCTCCACAGTTAAAACTGAGGAACACTCTTGCAGAACCACAAACATTTTAGCAACATGAACCAAAGAAAAACCCTCAAAATCCCTCTCTGTTTGCTTCATCTAAATTGTGGTCCAGAGCTACAATTTGAAGTTTTGATCCTGCTAGTAATCCTAACTTCCTGCCCTCCTACTTTCCTAGATATTAGAGTACTTAAGAGACAGAAATTTATGTGTCTTGAGTGGTTCCTTTCTCTTGTTGTCACTTGTTTTCTTCCACTTTTATGAAAATACCACTACTACTTGGTCTTTCATATAACAAACTTGGGCCTTCCATGCTTTCATTTTCTTTAATAAGTTTCTGCTTTCGTTTTACCAAGGGCAAGGTTCATAAATAAATACAACTGTCTAATTTTTCAGCTACACTACACTTGTCGTAAGAAATTCCAAGAACTTAAAGAAAAATCTTCTCTTACATGTCAAGAGGCAAAATTATTTCTTCACTCAAAATTATGTGTATGAAGTGATAGCATACTACTGCTAGCAGTCATTGGAGAAATCTGCTCTTTTAGTTGAACTGTCCCTTTAAAAAAAAAAGAAGTTGTCGTCTGGTAATAATCTGAAAATGCAGGGCAGTTTACCTTAGTTTGAGTTTTGCAATGTATTTGAAAATGGGAGATAGTAAAAATAAGTTTGATATGTTTTTCTTCTGCAGAGTCCTCAGAAAAGAAAAAAAAAAAGTATATTTCAGTAGGTGAAAATCAGAGGAAGTAGCTGCTGACATAGGAAAACTGTACTAAAGGACATTTCATTTAAGGTACGTGGGCTAAGTTATGCTTTGCAGAAAAGCCTTCCTGAAAATTAGCTGCCTGCTTTGCTTTGAGTGGACCAGTATTTCAAATCAGCTTTGAAATAATCAGGCAAACTTGTATTGCCCCTTCAGATGTTTATTGTTGGCAAAAGCTCTGCAGAAGGATTAGTTTTACTAGTTTATGTTGTATACATGATATCTATGCATACAAAGATGATTTCATTGAATATGTGATTAGTGTAAACAAATGGTAGGTAATGCATGTGTTTTGTGTTTCATGGTCTTGTGCATTCCAGGAATGGATGCTACACAAACAGAAATGTCAATTGTTTGTATAATCTTTGTTTAAGGTGTGGATGGAGCACTAAGAATGATTTATTTCATTATTTTAATGGAATATAACTACTGTAAGCCTCAAATAGCTGCTGATACATTAATGGTATTCAAGTATGTCCAAGTGCTTCTAGCTAAAGAAAACATAAAGCACCAGAAAAGATATAGATAATATCGATCATAGCATGGAGCAGGTTACACACAAAGAAAAGAGACTTTTTAGCTCACAAAAAAGGTAAGAATGACAGGTATAAGATCAAAGTACACCAAAAGAAAAGGTCATTATAGCACGAAGTGATATGGTATGTCAAATGCCTGAAGTCTTTTCCAGAAGAACTAGAGAACATCAAATGGAATTTTTAAAAAGTTGCTTTTATGTCCTTCTTTGCCCAGTAAATAATTAAATGAGATAATTCAATTCCTAAAGACATTTCTGAGACCATGAAACAAAGAAGTACAAAATTATTATAAAAACTCATTTTAAAAAACAGATCTGTAGAACAGCAAGAGTTCCATCTCAAGATGTCTCAAACAGTGCACTCTCATTCTCCCATCCCTGCACCTGTAGGAAGACCACATTTTTCCTCAGCAGTTCCTGAAGCTGTGATGTTACTAAAAAGAAGTGGACTTCACCAAAGAATAGGATTTACACTTATCAGCAGTCCAAAAAAAAAAAGCAAAACAGATAGAAGCCCAAAACCACAGCTCCCAGATTCTCTGCCTAGAATCACAAGACACAATTCTAGTTTTTTTAATCTTTCATTTTAAACTATTTTCTAAACCACTGCTGTCTTCTAAATAACCTGCAACTGGTCTCCATCTCACATAAGAAGTCAGAAGCTGAATCAGTGAGGTAGCGTAGGACCAACCAACACTGACAAGAACAGAGAAATTTGTTTAAATTACTTTCAAGCTCCTTGCCTGTGTACTTACCCTCTTTCTAACAACTTGATAATATATCATTATTTGTTCATTATCCAAAAATTCATGTTCTTTTTCCACTTTTTCTTCCCCCACCCCACATCCTTTCTGTCCAGCCTACAGACAGCTAGTGAGCTTTCATACTCACTGACCCCTGCTTTATTCCAGATGACATCTCCCATTTTCCAAGTCTATTCTGAACAGTAATCTCATTCTCCACCCCACCTTCAGCTGTTTGTTACTTCCCAAGGTTTGGTAACCTTCTCAGCATGTTCTTTATCATCTCAGGCCTTCTGTGAAAGAATGGGCAAAGGGTAGAGCTGACATATGGTAGCAAACCATGCAGCAAGTGCTTTTTAGGTGCAGTTACTCAATCAATTTTGTTTCCACCCTGTAGAAGTTTCTACCTCACAGTCACAGCTAAATAGCATGATTGAATCTCACCAGGCAGACAAACAAGAAGGTGAAGGCAGATACAGGTTAAGAAGAAAAGAGCAAGTCTAGTTAACACAAGTCACATCCTGCCACTAATGCTTTAAGACTCTTGTCTTGTTAACTCTGAAAAAGTGACAAAATAAGCCACATACCCTTCTTTTGCTTTCAAAGGTAAACACACCTAGTTTCCTATTACCTTTCATGTGTTTATAAAAAAAAAAAAAAAAAAAAAAAAAAGCTTTCCCTCCTCTATTTTTCCAAGAATTACACTTTCCCTAAATTCAGCTCCAGAACTCAAGGAAAGGCAAAGGAAAGCATGGCCTCAATAGAGAATTTCTGACCAACAAATTTTCACTGACCTATCAATTCTGCAGTGTTGCAAGATGTATCATCACACTAGATCCTAAAAGAAAAATGGATTGAGCAGGATAAGCCTGCTAAAAGTGACTATCTCTGGGCAGGTACTGTGCATCCCCAGCCCTGTTAACCAATTCTACCAGCTAAAGAGAAAGACTATTCCAAAATTACAAAGAAATACATAATGTGCAAAAATTGGCCACAAATTGAAAACAGAATAAAAAATACATCAGTGACTCAAGCTCACTTAACGTGTGTAGTATGGAGTGTATTAAAGAAACTTCTGAGTAAAAAAAGAGAAGCTAAAGAAAATTAAACTATTGCATTTTCAAGGGATCTCTTCTCTTAGATAACTAGTGAAGGTAGAAACAACTTCTAGAAAAAGTCAACACTGAAATTAAAAAGCACCTGCAGTAACCACCTCAACTAAAGAGTTATTCTAAGCACCGCTGATTTATTTCTTTGCTGATTTCTCTTAGATATTTAGATTTCAATTAGCTACCAAGTTCTTTAGTCTACCTAGAAGGCAGGAAGCAGTCTTCCTTATTTGAAAAATACCCCAAACCCCTGAAAGTAGCATTTCACATCTTGATATCCATCTGTCTCGAGATGAATACATGGCAAGTCAGAATTAACACTCACATAAAACCCACATGCAAACCCTCAGTCCCAAGGCTGCCTATGTAAGCATTCCTTCAGGGGAACAGGGTTGAAGAATACTCCTACTGGGGGTCTCTCATCATCACAAAAGCTACACCTAAGACTCCTTCTCAAGACTTCAGGTCCCAAAATTCACTGGCTGTTGCCATTGCACATTTCAACTTAGAAATCCAGAGTACTACCAGAAGCTTCTCCCAGTAGCACTGTCTTAGCTCTCAAGATTTAAGAACAGCCATAGAAAAAGACAAATCCACAGGATGTCAAGTACTTTAAAAAGTCTAGAGACATTTTATTTCATCCTATGGCCCAATATCAGCCAGAATGTCTCAATTCAGAAAAAACGGTTAGATAACACATGTGCCATTAGTCTGTAATATATGACAATAATGGTCTCCTCAGGAGAAACATAATCTAGTTCCAAGTATTTATTGCTCTTTGGAAAGAAACTGAAAGAGCAATCAGGATGTTTCTTCTTCTCTCCTCCTTCATTAAACTAATTACATCCTTCTGGTTCATTAAACCCTCTACTTAGTTAACTCACTGTTCATTCAGTCTTCTCGAGGTCACTTATTTCCTTGGCATCATTGTACCACATTTAATGTAGTTTGATTACACAGTATTTTGTACAGAAAATACTGGCCATGAGGACCATAGGTCCAGAAGATGGTTCTGTCTCTTCCTACCTGCTGATATTCCAGGCTGTTGCACTGCATGAAATATAACATATCGTGTGGTTCTGCTAAAAGTGCTGCCTCAAGCCTTTGTTTGCTGCTCCTGAACTGAATGACTGTTCCTTCCCATCTCCATATCCTAAAAGATACTGTGATAACTCGCTGTGTTAAATGGGATACAGTTACTCTCACCAGAAAAGCAGATGACTGAACTATGCATTTGTCCCTTCTTACATACTTTAAGTGTGTAACAAATTTTATTTCATACATTCTACAAATATATACCAAAACATGAAATCTATCTATTCTTTTCTTAGTTCCAGTCAGTTCTGTTTGGGTATCATCAGCCATCCTAGCTCTAAAGAACTCTCCTTCTGAAGGGTATTACTCTCATTTGAAAATGTATGAGCTTTAATTAATGGATGCTACTACAAAACAGGTAAAAGTGGTAGAGGCTTCCAGGTGTCTGGACAAGTGGTCCTGAAGTGCATGAAGTGCATGACTGGATCCTTCACATGGAAATTTATTTGCATAAGTAAGATTCAGCCTATCTGATTTTTATTCCAATAGATTATTATTTCATATCCAGTCTTTCCTTCTGCTGCTCAAAACTGTTCTTTCCAGAGATTATACCAGGCAGCCAATATTTCAGTTAAAAGGACAATATTCTTCATAACAGTATCATTCAGAAACAAGTTAGAGATGACAATAATGTTGTACTGTAAACAAGTGTTATTCAGGTCCCTCAGAATTCTTGCCTTATTGTACTCTGAGGTAAGGAAAGGGAATTTGACTGCATCTCTAAACCTGAAATGCCAACTTAATCTGAGAAAAATTCTGTAGAGGAATACAAGCCACACTATTCTAATGGCCAAACGTTGACAACCATCTGCTTAATCAGAGCTTTGGAAATGGCAGCTCCCCCTCCCACCAAAAGCAGACCACACCCACACTGCTAACCCCTACATCCCCACTGAGGCTTCCCAAGTTGGGATGGGGTGACTTTGGTGATGAAATATTAGAGCATAAGAAATCACTGTGTCACAGCCCATTGGACTAATTTTTTGCACAGGGTATGCACTACATGCTTCCCAGAAACATGAAGCCTTGGGACACAAGGCATACAGGGACAGGATACCTCCTGAAGACTGTTCAGCAAAGGGCAAAAATCTGCTGCAATGGGTTTCCATATTGTGTCTGAAGCAGGGCCTGGAGTAAACTCCCATCAGTTATGGGTTGGCTTCCTTTCAGAGGGTACCACCTGGTTCCAGAGAAGGAGAGCTAGAAGGTATGCAGCATGGAAAACTAAGAGACCAGACACAAGGACTGACTTGAACTGAGATTTTAACTTCAGTAAGAATGGCATATAATTACCTTCTCTCATTAAAAAAAATCATTTAGATAAATTAGATTATCTGGATGCCAATTAAATTTATTAAAATAGTGGCTTCAAATTTACTTAACACATTCACTGGTAAGAGATTTTGCACTCCAGTTTCAACATCCACCTAATCCAAAAGGCATTCACAGCATTGGCATACAACAAATATACCTAAAATAAACAAGGATGTGTTTTTCTGATTCATGTTTTCTATTTTTTAATCAGTAAAAAGCTGCTGTAAAGTTGTATGATTTTCCTTAACATTGCAATTCTCACATTTTGCTGATTGTTTTAAAAATACCATTTTTACAATGCTTAAGCTGTCATATTTTTGAACATAACCACTTTGCCTGACTGTACCCCTTATCTGTACTTCCTGAAACTTAAGAGTACAAATGCTGTGGGTTATTATTTTACACTCATGAGCATTTGAAAGCAGAAGCCACAACTAGGAAGTCAGATGCTATCTGAAAGACACACAAAATATAGAAAGGAAGCTTTAGCATAATTCTAAAAAGCTGTACTTGAGCAGACACAATAGCAATACACTACAGTGATCATAATTTAACAAATTTATTTAACGTAAGAGCAGATAAAACAAGCTTTATGTATTCAAAAATCAGGACTTATCCTATGATGCTACTCCCACTTGTTTATAGGTTTACCAAAGGTGAATTTTGTGATTTACGAGTGTAGCAGCTAACAACTCACACCAGCTCAGCCATTATTAATAGGTTGTCAGAGTATTAAAGCACCAAATATTCAATAAAATAATTCCTGTCTTATTAAATAACCATTAAATCTGTGTCCTTTCCAGCTCTCTATTACAAGAGAGAAAACAACTTATAACTGCCACTCTCAATTGAAACAGCAAACATTACAAATGTGATGACAGATAATGTAAGCTAAAATATGCTGTCAATGTATGGAGTAAGATTTTCCAAATTTTCTAAAGCAAAAAGTTAGGCATAAACAGAACTGGCAAAAAGCAGCAAAGCTGACAAACCAAGTACGAAATTAAGAGACTCACAAAATGAGGATACAAACCTAAATACCACCCTCTTTGGAATATGCACTATGTGATTCTGTAATTACTTTCATAGCGCTTTTCTCCAGAAATGCCCAACCCATTTATCAGAGAGGATGGAGCGCTCTGAATATGATTCAGCACTCTGTCAGACAGGCCCATCTTCACGACTCTTATCAGGCTCATTGCTATAATTGTGTGTCTCCCATTTACTAAACAGGCAATTTCAAGGAACAAATGGCTCATGATTAATGCACTTTAACACTGCTCTGGATTTAACTTCTGCTTCTGGCAAAGAGTGCTTATGTAATACACAACAATTCACAAACTTTTCACAGGTTGCCACTACTTACAAGATAACTGATTTTTCATTAAGTCTTAATTATGGTCATTTAGTTTTACACTTAAGCACAATTTCTTAATGTCTCAGCTCCTCATGTTGAAATAAATCACTTACAGAATCACAGCATGAAAAAAAAAGTTGTGAGATTATTATATCATGTAATGACAATTGCAAGACAGTGACCTGTCTTCAGACCAAGATTTGAATGCCATACAGAAAAATGCCACATATGTGAGAACCATTAAGTACTTATTCATTAAGTATTTTCTTACTAGCTCATACTAAGAGAGGGTTGCAAGTGGACTACAGTATTTTGCAGGCAGTATTGTACAGCATACTTAAAGAACAGATTAACAGTATACACATGATTGTTCTATTTCCCCCTCAACAGCTGACAGCATGTGTTTGTCTTAATAGAGAGCTACATGGCAGAAAGCTCTCATAATATGCAATTAGTGCTGTTACTCCACATTCACCCTGTCGACAACCTGAATGAATTACTATCCAAGCAGTAACTGTCCCTTCAGCAGAAAATAAGAGCACCCATATCAGAAATCCTAACAAAATACCCTTTTTGCTCAAGGTGCAAGCCCACAACATCAACAAGGTTCTAAAGAGCCAACTAGTATGCTCCAAAGATCAGTAATTCTGTCAAACTCATATGTGGGGAGAGAAATCAGACACTGAACAGTAAAGTTATGAGTACAGAGGGTTGTCTCTACAAACTGCTATGGCACACATCTGAATATTGTAAGCAGGTTAGTAAGAAACACAGATATGAAGAAGAAAGTTTGAAATTATATATGGTTAAAGCACCTGGCATTTTCTCTCAAGTGCAGAAAGCAGCAATGCAAGGGAAGCTGGTTACTATAGAGCAAACAGCAATCTGAAATCCAAAGTAAAATGATGTCATGAGGTACAGTTCACTCACTCAGATTAAAAACAGCATTAAGCCCTAAATTATTGGGAATTTGTTTTTATTATCATCAGGGAAACAGACAGGAATTAAAAATTCCCTATTATTTCAGACTCCTTACACCAAATTGAACTGCATTTAAACTTGCAGGAGAAAATAGAAAAGAATTACAGTAATGGTCACAAATATGATTTCATGCTACAAGCTGACAGCAATCAAAGCCTTCCATCCAGTCAAGCTGTCCCACAAGAAAGAAAAATTATAATTCCAAAAATAAAAGCCATTTTAGAAGGACTCTTGCTGGTTTTTAAGAATCCTTACAAAAACTTCCTATGTACTGTATGAGACCATACACATAGCTCTTAAAATGAGAGGTGAATATCTTCTCTCAAACTCTGGAAACAAAGCTATGAATTTCACTGATTCACTACTGCAAAAAAGTTTCAAAAATAAACCTTTGTAAAGAAATGCTATATTTACATGACACAAATGTTAAACAGCAGAAACTTTCTGCATATTTTCATTCTCCAGATTTTAAATCCTTTCACTCCCTAACAAAATGGCGAATACTCAACAATTTCAAGACTATCTCTACCATAGAATAAAGCCCTTCATTAGGTTTTTGAAATTCATTTTCACAAGGCAAATATAGCAACAATATAATTAAGCCAGGACTAAGTGGACAGTTTTATCTTAGAATAGGAGCATATATGCAGTTTACTTCCTACTGGAATGCATTTAGGCTTTCTTCTCTTACTGCTTTGCTTCTCCTCCCCGCCAGCAAAAAAGTCTCTTTCCCTAGACCTACTTCCCACACACTGCAAAAAAACCTCCTCCCTGTGAAGTGATGACCTCATGCTCCTAGCCAATCTCCTTGTATGGAGCAATTCCGGAATTGCTGCCAGCTCTCTCCGCCTTCAGACTGACATGGCAAACATATCTTCCTTCATCCTGCTGCTTCCCAGCTGAGGGAACACCGAGGACAGGCAGCAAGTGGGGAGGGCAGACCGGGCAGGGAGAGGGGATTTCCCATGGACAAAGAACAGGCCACAAGATGCCTGCCCGCTCTCGCATCCAACATAACTTCCCAACATAACTTCGTATCACCAAAGCACCTCTGCTCTCCACGGCAGGAAGAATGACACTGAACTCTGAACATTTTAAGTATGGCAATACATACCATTTTACCTAACTGCAGTGTACCTCCTGTAGCCAAAGCTTATTTCCTTTTTGTGCTCTTAGTTAAGTATCTCCTATCTAGTGAAGAAAACGTCACTTCTCTCTTAACAAAGGTCCATCTCACCTTCGCATCACTAAAGTTCTTTGATATTGAATTTGGCCCGACATCCTGTGCACGCACTGATACATTCCTTCATCTTTTTTGCTAGTTAATCTTTAAGCTCTGTCAAACAACTCCAGAGGAACTGAAGTTTTCTATTCTCTATACTCTGTTCATCACCTTCTCTGGCCTGTCTTGCTTTCAAGTGTCAGAATTATTTCTACATGATCATTTTATACACTGGCAATCCAAATATCAACTGACAAAGGACAAAAGACTCAGTTGTGACATGAAGTTACAGTTGTAGAAAATCAAGGAATGTGATGGATAACTGAGATTTTGTACCGCTAGTAAGTGACATTGTACATACAAGACTTGATCTTCTCCCTCAAAGAAATATCTCCAAAACCCAAGTTTTCTAGGGTTAACATTCCATGCATGTATATCTTGAAGTTCTAACTCTAGTGACAATTTCTGTCAACACATTGCAAGGAATTTATAATATGAGGGAACATACACTGGTCTTACCAAAAATAATCATTACTCTAATTCAACCTACAATGTGTCCATCATCTGCAATTTGCTTTGGCTGTGAGCAGATGATGTGTGAATGTCCCACCTCTCTGAGATTCTCAAAGACTACCACTTACATAAAATAAACTGTAGAAGCAATCACCTTGTTAGGTATTATTAGCAAGTAGAATTAACTTATTTGAATAAACTTATTTTAATACCAAATATTTTTTTTTTGGTCCAGTTTCACACATCATGTGTTTTCACACTGCAACTTCTTGAAGGAATCTGCAGTACAATAGAGCAGACCACCAAAGCCACTTTGAGCAGGTCTGTTTCAAAGCAGGGAAAATTTATTTCACCTACTTGAAAAGCAATGATGCCCTCCTGCAAAGAGAAAATGAGCTGGCTTGTTTTAAATGTCTTACAAAACTCCCGGTGTCCACACAGGATGTGTCACTTCAGAGGTGTGTATGCTCATGTGAAGTCCAACCAAACAGAAACATACTCCAACACGAAAAGGGACGTTTAATGCCCTTCTGCGTAATCCTCTCGAACACCAAATATGAGTATTACAGTACACGTGCAAATACCAAAATCTCAAACACACAAAGCATTAGAATGCACACGAAAAGCGCCAGGGCAGCGACACTCACGAGGCCTCACCATGCAGACTCCAACACTAATGCAGAAGTTCATGCAGGCAGCCGCTGTGTTGTACAGAACTCTCAGGCGGCACCAAGGAGGAAGAGAACTCAAAACCCCAAACCGACTCCCCGGGGCTGTTGCACTTTTTGGGAAGCAGGGATGGTCACACATCGCCGCTCCTGGCGGTACCCAGCGCGTCCTCCCGTTACTCCCAGCAATTCCAGCCCGGCCGGAGAACGGGAGGGGAACAGACGCGCCCGGCACCGCCGGACCGGGGCCCGGCACCGCCGGACCGGGGCCGAACCCGGGCCGAACCCGCCCTCTGCTTCCCCTCCAGTCAGGACCTCGGCGGCGGACCCGGGCAGGGGGCGGGACCCGCGCCCGCCGCGCTGCCCCTGCCCCGCCGGGGCGGAGCCGCCGCCAGGCGAGAGGCGCCTCTGACACCTCCCCGCGGGACGCCACCGGGACGCGACCGGATGCGGCCGCCGCCGCCACCCCGGCGGAGCGAAACGCGAGCGGCGCCGGTGCCCGCCCCGCCCCGCCACGCCCGCAGGTAGAGCCGGCGCGGGGCCCGCCTGCGTCCCCGTGCCAGCCGGGGGTCCCGACGCTCCCGGCGCTCTCGGGGGTCCCTTGCCAGGACGGGGCGGGCGCGGCGCCGGCGGGGCGCGGGCGGCCGGACCCCTGCGCGGGCGCGGCGCCGGCGGGGGCGCGGGCGGCGCGCGCGGACGGTCCCTACCTGACAAGCCGAGCCCCCTCCGCCGCCGCGCGCGTCATGGGCCCACCCGCGCCGCGTGACCCGGCGCGGGCCAATGCGCGCGGCGCCGCCCGTCGCCCCGCCGGCCAATGGCGGCGCGGTCCGCCTCCCGCTGACGCGCGCGCGCGCGCGCGCGGGGGTGGGGGGGGCGGGTTGGTGCGCGCTCCCGCGCCAACGCCTCCCGCGCGGGCCTCCGTCTCCCGGCAACTCTCCGCGCGCCCCCGCATCGCTGGGGACAACCGCGGCGACACCCCTGGGGACACCTCCGCGGGTCCTTGCTGCCCGCGCCGCCGGAAGGGAGGGAGGCGTATGAGGCTCAGCGGTGGGAGATGCTGAGAGCAATTCCTGGGCACCGCGGCTGCCCGGACAGGTGGACAAGGAGTCGGTGTGATTTGGTGCTTCAGCAGCTGAGCGCCAGAGAGAGGCAGCGAGAAGTGAAAAATGGGTGGGGTTGAAAAAGGGAATTGTGTGTGGAAGGAAAAAAAAAAGGGGGAGAGGGATATAAAAGGGGCAAAAATTAAAAAGGGGGAGGGGGGAAGAAAGGAAAAAAGAGCAAAGGGGGACGAAAAAGAAAACAAAAGGAAAAAGAAGGGTGGGTAATGGAGGAAAAAAGGGCAAAAGGAAGAGGAAAAATGACAGAAAAAAATGAAGGAAAAAGTGGCAGGAAAAAGAAGGGAATAAAAGAAAAAAGGGGGAAAGAAAAACTAGAAGGAAGAATGAAGGGCAAAAAAGAATGGAAAGAAAAAGGAGAGAGGGGAAAAAAAGAGGGAAAAAAAAAAAAACCACAAAAAAGGAGGGAGGAAAAAAATCCAAGAAAAAAAAGGAAAAAAAAAGCCCTTGACAGATTTCAGGAAAATCCATGAATATTTAAGCTTTTTATATCGTCTTTTATAATAGATTATGCTCAAAGCAAATGAAAAAAAATCAATTTAATGAAGTAGCAATAACAAAATCTGATTGCACAATCTATTGCACAGATACTGAAGAGCACCTTAACAGTTTAGATTAAACTTACAGAGGTATCTTTTTTTTTTTTCCTTTGAGGTTGGTAGTGATTGGTATTCAGGACCCTAAAAATGGAGATATGCACAGAGCAGTCATATTCCAGTTCATGGCTTCTTTTTAGACCAAAGTGTTCAAAGACCACTAATGAACCTTTGGTGTGTGCAGTTTTCTACTTCTGTTTAAGCCATTCCCACGTTTTCCTCCCAAACAGCTTATAAAAATAATTTCCTTTATTTACCTGTTTATCAAATAAGAAAAAATTACATTCCTTTGTACCTCATCTCTATGCACCTTGAGGCAAATTAAGACCTATATGCAGTAATAAACAAATTTGTGTGGTGCTGAAGGAAAAAAAAATTTAGTTGTATTAGAAAATGGGGGTTTAAGATGTAATTTACATTTGTAGATTTCCAGCTGTGTTTGATCTGGGATAAAAGTCTTATATGCTAATACTGAATTCGCTGTTAGAAGTCATCAGTTAGAGTGTTTTATGACAAATGCTGGTGCAAACAACCTGAGCCAGTCTTGGTTCAGCTGTATTCAAACACAGACTATGTTATTGGGCAGGTATCTTTTGGGTCTCATGTGCCTGCAGAAGATGTTGCATGATTTTTGTCTACAGTTCAGTCGTTTACCTGGCCTTGAGACCCTTCAGTTTTGTGAAAGCTGGTAGACAATGGTATGAGGGTAGAAAAATCTTTCCTCATTAGTTTTCTGATTAGAAATTTTTAAATTTTATCAAAGAATCTACTTTATTTTTGAGGAAGAAAAGATTCTATGTGATTTTTTTATGTAACAGGGTTGGCTTTCCCCAAAGCTTCATATATTTTTTAAAATAAAGATGAAAAAGAGATGTTCCTATACTATAGTTACTGCAGTGTAGACGTATGCAAAATATTTTGAAAATCAAATTGTTAATTTTATATACAAAGTGCAATTATGAATCGAATACAAAAAGCTTTAGAAGTTTATCACCACTTGCAATTAAAATCCAAATTAGCAAGTTTATTTGTAAAAGGATCCTCCCTATCCCAGTCTTCCAGTTCTGCACACATTCTTTCACTCAGCCCAGTACGTATTTCCTTTGCCTTCTTCCTCCCAAGCCTGACCCAGGGCCCACTGCCTAAGTACAAATTTGGAGAAGCTGCTTCCTGCAAGTATCCAGAAGAGATGAAAAGGATCAGGGAAATGGATGTGTTTTTGCCTAAACAACTTCCATCTGTACTTTCTTCCAGCCTCTCCCCTTTGCTCCTGTAGCAGGATGCTCTGCGTAACTGGGGGCAAAATAGCTCAAACTTGACCCTATTTGCAAAAATTATCACTAGAGGATGGGGAAGGGGCCTCATGCTGTGTTTGGTATGGAAGAATCAGCCTGATTCATCAGTCCCAAAGTGAAACTTTCTGAGAATGTGAAGAACATTTCCTGACAGAAACTGGCACTGGTGAGGATGTGCCAGGTGAAGTTGCTGTTAGAGGCACCATCAAGTGATAGTGCTGATAACTTATCTCAAGCTGCTGAGGTGATGCTGCAGGCCCAGAGACATCTGGCTGTGAAACACCTTGTACCACAAAAGGTCAGCCCCTCTTTTTAATTGCAGAGAATTCTAACACACCACTTCTCAGAGCAACTGTGGCTATTCCACCGTTGAATAGAGATGCCCCTCAAGGCTACTTCTCAAGGCTGAGCAGAAGAGATTTGCCCTCGGTTGTTGGTGTGGGTAACATCAATCTCTGTTTAGTAATTGTTTTGCTGGCTTTAATATTATTCCTTCAGTATTCAATGAATCGTGCATGACACTAGTAGTTATAACTATCTTCACTGTGTAGTAACAAATTCTGATTAAGATCCCTTAGTCTAAGCATTTTTATCATCAAATAAAATGAATAATTCTTCTGTATTGGCTTGCTATCCTTAACTCTGCAGGATAAAGCTGTACTAAGGTTCAATTTACACCTGTAAAAATCTTCAGACACAAACTCTTGACCAAGTCTGGGACTGGGTTTGGATACCTAGTTTTCCCTCTGAGGAGAACATTAGAAAGCCAGAACCTTTTTGAACCTCATGACGCAGCAGGAGAGTTTCCCTCATAAACCTTGTTGAAAGTTTCTGCCCTCAGCAGCTCCTAATGTTAACTCCTACACGTTGTATCTTCATGCTAGACCAGAGGTGATCAGCTTCAGTGCATAAAACCTGCTGGTTTGGACAACAATGGCATTGAAGCATTATTTCAGACCTTACTGCAAATCTGCCTCCAAAGAAACTGGGCAAGAACCTGGGCTCATGCCAGGTTCCATGGTGCAGCTCCACAACAGCTACCAGGCAGAGTACTTCATGGCACAACCACCTGAAACAATAGCAGCAGTCTGGTGAAAATACCTGAAGAAATGAGTTCAGTATCCTGCGTTGTTCTTCGCCTCTCACATTACTCATTTTCTGTAAGCTCATGCTTCAGTTTCTTCTGGCTTGCCAACTGCTAGAGAATTGTCAGTCTGTCATAATCTATCCACCCACCGTTGTGACCCTAGAAATACCAGAGATTTGCTTCTTAAATAGTAAAACTCTTGTCCTATTCAGGTAAGCTATAGGTTTCAAGAATTCTTTTCCCTTCGTTCTTCTGTTTGCTGCAACTCCTCTGGTATACTGCAAGTCTGTAATTCAGTCAGTATATTTCATAATTTTAAATGCTTCTTTGCTACCTTTTATCTAGTTTCTTTGTTTATGGCTCATTGCCTAAAATTCCTGGATGTGACAGGCAAGTTATCAGTTGTTCTATACTGCTGATACTGATGTTGAAAAACCTCAAAGTTATTCTTAGGAGACATACTGTAGCATTATATTCCTTCAAGAATAACGACTGTAAGCTAAATTACATACCTGGAAGGGAAATATAAATGTAGGAAATAGAGAGATGGAAAGTTCCTCATTATCACTCCATCATAGTGCCGAAGTAAAACAGGAGTCATTGCAAAACTCAAGATTAAATAAAGCTCCTGGATATACTAAAGAATTATATTATATACAAGTCAGCAATACAGAAAGATTAATACAGATATACACTCAGAAGTAAAGACTGTAAAGAGATGTCTGTGAAAGATAAAATAATCAATTTTCAAAGAAAACCCAACAAAAACATTAGCTCAGGCTTTTAACCTGCAGTATGTTTCCTTGATCCTCAACAAAGGTGTATTAATTCCTTCCTTGTTGAATTAGATTTGCTGCAGTACATTGATGAGTTAGGCATGAATGAGTGTCTTTTTCCGAACTATTTAATGTCTTTGAAAAATATTACAATTAACCATTTTACTTATCCTTTTCTTTTTTCTGTCACTATCATTGTAAGGAAATACCAAGAAACCTTTAAATAATTATACAAAATCTATTAGGCTATTAGCTTAATAGATGTATTAAAGCACCAGAGCTTTTGTGTCAGAAAGAGAATAATGTTGCTACCGCTCTTATGAAAATTATTCTGGTTCTTCTATTGCATATCCAGATAATAACATCATAAAACTGAGGCATGTTAAAGCAATGAAGCAAAAAGCACATGAATACAGAGCTAAGCAAACAGCTGAACTCCCTTTTTACCTCTGCCATAGGTATTCTACTTATGCAAAGCACTTCCTGCCTCAGTATTTCTATCTGTAAATGACAACATTAGAAGGTGTAGATTGTTAATATTTACAAAGCATTTTCAAATTTTTGTGTGGAAAAGGTGAAAAAATGCAAATAATAGTAAGCAGAGTAAGGATATTATAGTTATTCTATCACTGATTATAAAGTCTTATTTTCATATTCTTTATAGAGATTTTTTCATTATTACTTGCTGTTTTTCTCCTCTCTACCCTTTTTTTTCTCCCACCCCCATTTTGTACTTCGTATTTTGAATTTCAATGTCTGTTGCTATGGCAACACCACGATCAGACTAGTGCTGCCTTCAGACCCTTTTCAAATCTATGCTGTGCTATTTAAAACTACACATTTTGTGTTTAAGGGGCCTGGAGGTTTCCTTAGAATAACCTGACAGGATTTTCCCAGCTCTAAGCTATGGTGCAGATTCACATTGCTAAATCCTAATACTTGCAATGCTTTTCCATCCCAATTCACATTAATTTGACTATTTTCTTCTCTATGGTGGCTAAATAGATGATGGTGGAATTAACAGAAGTAAGCATACTTTTATTTATTTCCATAAATATTTACGTATATGTACATATATGTGTATATACATATACAAATAAGCAGGCTCAATGTGCACATACACAATTTGTTTTTCATCTGTGTAAACTGAAATCTGCCACAGAACTTCTCAGAGAAGTCAAAGGAACCAGCAAGTTCAGTTTAATTTTACAATGAATTAAAACTCAGAAGACACAAGGAAAGATTCCCAATGGCGTGAGGGAATTCAATGGATTTTTTTTCTTAAAAGCTGCTATTGATCCTTGCTAATGCCTGAGTACAAAGAAGAAGTGTGCAGTGGAGTATGCACTCATAATCAAAAGCTAAAGACATACATTCAAATTTCTGATTTTGCATTCAAGTTTCTGATTTTACATTCAAACACCTGGTTTCTTAAAACTATTTAAAGTCCAGATAAATTTACTGCCGTTACCATTAATTAGAGTCATAGGCTTCAGCCTAATAGATGGTCACAGATACATTGCTCAATACTGGAACACACTCACAGAAATCAAACATGAGGTTTAAATAACATCCTGCATCAACTTGTGATGAGGGGGGAGACCTATAGATAGGTTCCTGAGCATTTAGATCAATTTTAAAAAAATATTACAGAGTTTATGCAATGTCATTTCATTGTTCCCAAATTCTTGCTATGCCAAGCCCAAATTTTATCCTGTGCATCAGATGGCATTACAGATTGACACACTGATTTAATTTTCCTACCTCCCACTCTGTGGAGCAGCATTGCTGATTTATGTTATTATGCTCCTGACAAATTAAAAAAAAAAAAAAAAAAAAAAAAAAACACCAAACACCCCAAAACCAACAAAACCAAAGCTCATTATTACTCTTAAGCCAAAGGAATAATAATTCCTTAGCTAAATTACTGTCCTTGAAAATCATGGGATTTATATCTTGCTACTTACTTATTCAGACTGGAAAACAGTGTAAATGTTTAACATTCAGATGATACAGAAGCCACCTTAAAATATTTCAATGGTATTAAAGCAAATTCATTTTCCAGCTGCAAGAAAGCAGGCCAGCTATATGTGGATGTACCTAAGTAAAAGCCCACTGAGCTTTCTGTTGATATTTTATTTCAGACTGCAGTTCATTATTTTAAATCTTTGGATACAATACCTGAAGTCAGCATTGATTCCTCTGCCACCCTTCCACCTTAGAAGTATTTCTGTCCTCAGTCTTCAGCATTTTCCTCCCTTCTGCTCCCAGAAGTGGTTATGCACCTGTTCTGCAAAAGAGACAAAGGAGATGACCTGGCTTTTTAAAAAATACTGTTATTTTAAAATGTACATGATTTCATTATGTAAGTCTTATTAAAATTTTTCAAACCAAGTGTGTTCCCTATCTGCTGAATGTCACAGCCAGAAATGTGTTGGGCCAGCACAACTCAGCCACACAGTGAGGAGTCAGGGAAGGAGGATGAGTGTGGCAATTCCTCAGGCTACTATTACCACTAAAGAGTGCCTTTCCTGAAGCAACAGGGTTCAATTACCTCTTTGGTGGCATCATTCTGAACCCTGCAAACCTGGGATAGGAAATTTTTTCTACTCTGAGAAGACAGAATTGTAATGCACATGCTAAGCTACTTTATATGATTAAATAAATTGCAGCCTTCACTGTAAATACATTTGTATAAAACAATTTTCAGTGTATTAAAAAATCCACCTTGAGGACAAATTTCAGCTTAAAGTATTCCTGCATCTCACAGACAATGTACATTCCTCCTCCCATGCTGCAACATGCTACTACCCTATGTTGTACTGACACAGCTTTTGGTAGGATTACATTGTGAAGAAAACCGATAAAACTAAATAAATTCTTGCAAGCAAACAACAAAAAACCCTTTAAAACAGAACTTGTTAATCCATGGCCTAAAAGCTCAGCCTTTGCCTTGAGACAGCAGAACAGGTTGATGATTTAATCATTCTGGATAGATTATGTTTATATCTACTACAGTAAAGAAAAGGAGTCTTTCTAAAATGTAAGCAGCAGCAGAAGATAAAGTAAACTTTATTAACCTTAAAATCCCCAAGATGGCAGACATGAAACAGAGTTTATAAGATTATATATTTCTTAAGTGTTGTTCCTTTAAAGCAGAGCTTATTTTTTTAAGGGTGAAGGGTTTCTATAAATTTATATAAACAAGTTTATATAAATTTGTCTCCTCAGCACTGTGGCTGGTTAAGTGATTGACATCTCTATAGGAAAGTGATGGAGGTGTTTCCCAGAGCCAGTGTACAAAGAGATGCAGCTCTTCCTCTAAACCTCTCCTTAGGTGTGACAAAAAAAGTTCCACGGATTTGATTTGTGAAATTGGATTACTCTACTGTTATTTTTACCTTTCTCTGATGCCAAGAGTAATTTCAATATTAAAACCTGTTAAAATATTTTTCTCACTTCCTAATTTTCATACTTGGGAATTTTTTTCTGAGTGGGGTATAAGTTGCCCTATATTTTATACTTTTGGCTCTGCTACCTAGATTTTTTTTTTCCTTTTCCTCAAGGGAAAAGCCAAAGTATTATTGTTGTCCTGATGTCAGAAAAAGGTTATTAAAATCCTATGTCTTTTTGTAATAGAACTGTCCTGTCCAGTAATATTTTTTCAGTACCTATTACTAAGAGAGTACCTGGAGGGACACCATGTCATTGCAAACTATGGAGCTGAAGAATTTAGGAAGAGACAACAGTAGAGCTCCCAAGGCAAAAAAGTGTCAATTTTGCCATTATTTACTTTAAAGCTTTTATGGAGAGACCCAGGGATTTCTTTAGAAGTTTTCTAAAGTGGAATTTCTGCTTATCGGAAACTGCTTTAGATTCCTGGAGCTCAGTCGCCTGACATACTTTACACAGCATTGCTCTTTTTGAAGCAGAGTGTATTTCACAACTAAAATTGTCTTTTAAGTATTACTCAGCACAGCAATAATAACTGGGTACAAAGAGCTATCTGCCATACAGTTTTTGACACTGAGTCCATCCCAAACTGCTTCTAACTATGTAAGAGCTCACACATCTTGCCTGGAAAGACCAGCTAGTCAGGTCTGTGAATAAGTATACATACATTAACAAATAGATTCTCTCAAAAAGTGAATTGGGGGAAAATATTTTTTTTTAAAATATTTTAAAATAAGAGAAAGAGAGAGAGAGAGAATGGAGATCAACTGTTTTTTCAGATTTTAATACAAGCTTGACTGCTATCTGCTACTGGTAACATTATGGCCAGCTGATTAGATCCTAGCCCTGGAAATTAAACTGGTGCTTGCTGGTGTATCTAATATGTTGTGCCGCTAGGCATGTAATGAGTATTTAGTAAATTATATTACATTTATACAGTTTCGGCCTGGCAGGCCTACACTATGTTTTGAGGATGGGTGAGTACACACACTGTCTTCCATGGACCTCTGGCAAGTGAATCACCCTGAAACCAGCAGTAGGATTTGCAAGCAAGAGTTTTATGCAACAGCAACCATTATTTGACACAGCAAGAAGCCTTTCCTGAGAGGTGCTGATACCCTGCCCATTGAAGCCAGCATGTCACTGGCAGAGTGGGAGCACATCTAAAAGCCAGCACTATGAATTCCACAGCTTGCAGCAATATGCAACAAATGAAAAACAGGCAGATATCCACCTTCCAGCTCTGAATACCTGTAGGTGAAGCTGTAACAAATTCATTACTAGGTTTTTACTTTTTTTTTTGCCCTTGTCTAATCAGCAGCAGTAAATCAGTTCTGCCCTCTAGAATCCGTAGCAGGATAAAACAAGCTCTGACTTGATTCTGTTTCATTATTTAAATAAAAAAGTCAACAAAACATATTTTAAATGAAACATTTATCAAACTAGTTTGCTTTGTTTCATAGATGATGACATAATCATTACTTTTTTAACATTGTATGTAATTATAAAGCATGTCTTGTAAAACATGGGATTTTCCCTGCTAAGTAGATATTCTATGATTATGTTTATATAATTTTAGTTGAAACTGCACTAAAATTGTTGATGGAAGTGCACAGAATATAATGTCTGTTGCTTATCAGCATTCCTCACTTTCAATATCAAGTTACAGAAATTTCTTGGCCAGTTTATATTAGATATCTGGTTTGTGCTTAGTTAAAAAATAATCTTTTTCAACTGCAGGCAATTCTGTTTTGATCGGATTTATTATACTTCTAGATGATGAGAGAAGTACATTTAAAGACACATCCTCTGTGTTTCATCTGAGTGTCTTCTTGTATAATTTATAAATGCAACAACATGTCTAACCTTGAAAGGAGTCTATCTAGCAAGACTGGTTTTGCTACATTAATCTAAGATTTCATTTGGAACCTTTTCTATGGATTATTTGAATAAATGTCTTTAACTATCCATGTCTCATATGATTTTTCTCCATTCAAGAAAGACATGTCAGAGTTGTTACCTTGAACTTTCTATGTAGTTACAAGGATTGCTGTGAACTCCACACGTGTTTGTCACCATGTGACAATGCCTTGTTTCCAGTCACCTATGTCTAAACATTTGAGTTGAGTGCAGAGAACCAGCCAACTGAAAATGTTGTCATGACTAGGTGCCAGAGCACAGAAGAGGACCAGGATCTCCCCAGGCCCAGGGAGACAAGGGGAACCCATCTCTGTCAGGATGGGAATCTCACAGCAATCAATCTCAGCACTCCAGGAAGGGAGCAGGGCAGGTGCACAGTGCAGATGGGCTGAAAGTAAGAGCAACCCCAAGTCCAGGGCATCTCACAAATCTATGAGGAGAGGCCAGGTCCAAGATCAAGCCAGGAAACAACCCTACTGGTCAGCATATGGGCAGATGTGGCTGGAGAGCAGCGCTCCTTGAATGTCACCCTGTGCCCATGGGAGAAGGTGGCAGTCTGTCACACAGGTAAGGGTCCCATGTGAGGCTGAGCAGAGCTGCAGAGGTCAACTAGTGCCCCACCAGAAGATGGCTAAGATGGGATTTTTGGGTGACATGGCTACCCTCTTGGTGGCCTTCTGACTTGCTCCAGTTTGTCAATGTTTTGTTTCACTGTATGTCCAAAACTGGAGGCAGGAGTACTCTAAATGTGGGCTAATGAGAGCTGCAGAATAATCACTTCCCTTAACCTGTGCTCATGTTATTATGTTATCCCAGATCAGGCTGGGATGCTGTTGGCCTTCCATGCTACAGGGCACAGAGCTGAATCACTCAAATTGCTGTAGAGCAGGATGTTCATCTCCCTTCCAGCAGAGCTGCTCTCCAGTTTGTTTGTTTTTCATTGCATCTATAATATCCCACTCTAGGTATAAAAGTATTGTAGAGGAGAATGTTCAAAGCCTTACAAGGATCACAACATAGTCAGTGAATAAATGTGCGAGTGCAAAGGGAAAAAGTAGTTTAAAAATATAAAGGTTAAGGCAAATTAGAGTTAGTCACTTTGTTATGCAGCAGTTATGTTGTGTTTGCCTATTAGCACATGTTCTGAGAACCACGAACTTAACACTTCTTAGAATAAAAGAATCATAAAATGGTTTGCATTGGAAGAGACCTTTAAAGGTCATGTAGTGCAACATCCTGAAATAAGCAGCAACATATATCAGGTTGCTCAGAGCAACATTCAACTTGATCTTCAATAATTCCAGGAATGGGTCATCTATAGCTTCTCTAAGGAACAGTGTTTCACCACCATCCCCACAAAAAATTTCATCCTTATCTAGCCTGAATCTACCCTCTTATAATTTAAATCTTACCTACTGTGCTAGGAGGGAGGGCAGAATCCCCTCCCTCCCCTGCTGCCCACGGGGCTCTGGGTGCAGCCAGGACACCCTTGGCTCTCTGGGCTGGGAGTGCCCATGGCTGGCTCATGTCCAGCTCTCACCCACAGCACCCCCAAGTCCTTCTGGGCAGGGCTGCTCTCGATCTGTTCATCCCCAGCCTGGGCTGGCACCAGGGATTGCCCTGACCCAGGTGCAGCACCAGCACTTGGCCTTGTTACACCTCATGAGATTCCCATGGGCCACTGCTCCAGCTTGTCCAGATCCCTCTGGCTGCCATCCTGTCCCTCAGGAGTGTCAACTGCACCACTCAGCTTGGTGTCACCTGAGAACTTCCTGAGTGTGCACTCAATACCATTGGTTATGCCATTGATGAAGGTATTAGAAAGTATTGACCCCAGCACTGGCTCCTTGTCTTGGGATGTATTTGATATGTACTTGATAAGTACCTGATGTGTCAACTGTAATGAGCTTATTTAGACATAGGTCTTCCTATGCAATTAAATAAAATTCATCTGAGTTCATTAAGTCCTTCTCTTCCCTGCAATTCTGCTTTTTATGAAGCACAGAAGTAACTTTCTGACTTTGACTTTAAGCAATAAATGCTGTATCTTTTCTACTTTTTAAAAACAATAGCAGTATATAAAAATGCTTCTCACATTCATCTTCAAGTGCCATATGAATAGTCCAGTTTCAAATCTGCATATGGCCACCTGTCACAATTTAGCACGACAGCAAATCTGGTATAACTTTGAAGTCAGCTATGGAATCATATCCATCCTTAAATCTAAATTCTCTTGATAGCTTTGAGATGTAGCTATAGTCAAATTCAGAAATAAATTGTTTCCTCCCTTCATTGCTTGGGACAAATAAAATTGTGGAGATAATGAATGTCGAGTCTCACCAGTGGGCATGATGAAAAGTTCATTCAGTATTGTGAATGCCTGTAGCATTTCCTCAGAAGGCCTGCAAGGTTTGTGGCATATTCGTTTGGGGTTTATATTAACTTTGTTATACTATTTCTGGAAGAAACTTGTAGACTGCTAAAATTGAAAATTATTATCTGTTAAACTGGATTAATAAAAAACCAGGCTCATAAGTGTGTGTCCTAATTGTAATTTGACAAATTGAGAGTGAGTATAGATTTAATGGGCAACAAGATTGTGTAATTGTAAAGTGATCTCCAACTTAAGCAACTATCAAATTCCTATTGTTCAAATCCAAAATTGCTTCTCTTTATTTAATTGGTAGTCATTCTTCTAATTTTCAAATAAAATAATGCAGCGGGATGCAACAAAATAACCTGCACTTCAAATGAGAAAAAGAAAGGTGAAATTTAGCTCAGAATCCTCTTATTTCAGAAAGATAAATGTCCCACATCCTACCTGTGTATTAAATTTTTAAACTTTCTTCTCAGGCTCCTGGGTGATAGCTATGAATTCTGACATAAATCTCTTATTAAGACTGCATAAATCATGCAATGCTTTTTAAAATACTTTTAAGATTGGAATGCCAACTAATAAAATCTCCAACATTTATAGAGCACTGAAAGGAGCAATGCTATAAAAACGAGCAGTCTTCTGTTCCTGGCTTGCAGTAATAGCAATGCAGTCCAGATCTGTGTGTGAATTTCTGATAAGCCACAAAAGTTACTTTCAAAGCTATTAGATCCAAAGCCTGCTAAACTTTGGATACGCCTATCCTAGTGTATTTCCTGGCATATTTTTGTCTATTGCTTAACATTGCCTAGAATTATCCTTGGGCGTGATTTGGGAGTCAGAATTCATCAGGCCCCTCCATCTCTGACAGGTAGTTTGCTTGCAGCTCCTTTCTTGGAGACCTGTCTAGAGACTTGACTAGAAAAGCTGCAGTCTTTTTCTGCCAGTTGGCCTCCATTTTCAACAATAATTTCCTTTACTTACTGGTGCTTCTGAGCATACTTGACAGGACCTGCAGTTTTCCTCTGTGCTGCTTCAGGGTGCTTTCAAATCTACAGGACAAGAGAAAGGGTTTTTTCTAAAATGGACACCTCTTTGTGCATGTTTTAATGACCTAAAAATTACCCCTTGGCAGAATGATGTCTTCAGAGTAGCATAAAATTATTTCCCAGCTACTGATTCCCTAAGTACATCCCAGTCTGCAAGTCCCATAAGACTTGCCTACATTGCCCTCTGTCATTATTTACTGACACTGCAGCAAGGAAAGAACATGAGAGCGTGTCGGCATCACTCAGCAGAAATCCTGACCAGTGCTGACTTCATACTCATACATTAAATATAATATAAAATATTAGTCATGTACCAACTGTGTGATGCTCAGGGTCTCTGATGTGTTAAAGTCTCTCTACCGAGGGCAAGCAATACTGATTGTGATCACAGAGTAGATTGTAAGCTGCTTTCCTTGGACAAAACTGCGTCACAGTCCCAATGGACAGCTCCAACAGCAGGACACAAAAACTTTTTTTGTGGCTATATACTGGGATTGTTGAAAGGTGTCATAGCACTGAGAATATCTGCTAAGGGCACATTTAAACTTTGTGCAACCAGATTAACCAGGATCATCCTAACAGATCCAACTCAAGAAGTTTTGGTGTGTTACACCTGGGGAATGAAGTCTGTAGTTATGAATTATTTAGTCCTTTGTTTTATATGTCTCATTTTAAACAAAAACTCTTCGCCTATGCATTGCAGTAATGATTTGAGGAGAGGAGAGGAGAGGAGAGGAGAGGAGAGGAGAGGAGAGGAGAGGAGAGGAGAGGAGAGGAGAAATTTATATAAATTTATTCAAAATTGTAAACACTGTCTGCTTTAAATAAGCACTCCAAATTGGAATCTGGTTAATGTGAGTTTTAATAATGGATCTCTTGAAAGAGTGCCACAAATCCTTTAGTGACAGTAAGACAAAATTATTGAGCCATATTGTAAAAATTTTACCCTTGAACTGTATCTTACATTAAATGTTGCACTACAGCATATGGCCATAAGTATTTTAGAGATTAAATGTTCATTTTAGAAGCTCTGATACCTTTTCATTTCACACTCATTTTATCCCTTTTATTTCTGAAGATAGGAAGAAACTGTCTTGTTTCTCACACAGGTAAGTCTATGTCACAGTTTGACATTAAGTAAAGAATATTACATTCTGATTAAATTCTGCTACAGAAGGATAATATTTTAAGTGAAATTGGAAAGGTAAGGAACAGAAAATAATTACTAAATGTCAATTAAGCAAGAGTAATTTTCTGCTGTATTTTATTTTCTGTTTGCCTGTGCATATTGATGGCATAGCACACCCAGAGCTGTGCTGTTGTTTTTTGCTGATGCAACCTTTCTACCCACTGACATATCAACATGCTATCATTCTACGGAATCTTTTTTCTTCTTAATTTTCAACTGTATTGATTTTTTTTTTTTAACCTTTTGCTTTGCTTTTTTCAAGCTTGATATTTCTACTAAATGCTTACTGATTTTTTTTTGCTTGCCTTCTAATTCTGATGTTGGTTCACCACCTTACTATAACTAACAATATTTTATGACTTCGTGTCACTCATGGACTTCATGGACTATTTTTTTTTTTTAAGAAAAGTGCTTTTCAACCATAGTTAATGGAAAGTATCCTGGTTTTGTAGATGTGTGTTTTCAAAATTTGGATTTCTCTGATTGATATAGTCAATCAAAGTATACCTCATGTTACACTTCAGAAATCAAATTATATTTTTTTTCCTTGGCTACTACCCATGATCTGACAAATTTAGAGAACTGCTGTTGTTGATCTCTACAGAGGGATGAAAACTAATCCCATTGGAATAAAAATATAATCTGTGTACTGTTTCCCAGAACCGTCATATGAATGAGACATGTATCTTATTACAGCTTTGTAAGCATTAGAAATATCAGGAAGAAAATTTGCTGTGAAACTTATTATGTAAGATCTGCTTCACCAGTGTACAGAGCTTAATCTTGTAACCTGGTGTACAAGAACCTCCCATACAGGAATTTTGAGGCTCTCTGTTTTGACCTACCACTCAGATTTTCTGGAGCGACAGTAAATGCTGGCTGTTATGCCTGTTTGGTGCTTGTTTCCTCTTTAAGGCCAGCCAGGCTGCTACTCTACAGGCTGAGACTCAACAACTTAGACTTCTTCTGCTTGTGGTAGCTCTTTACTGGTTGCTAAACAGGGCTGGATACCAGCTCATCAAGTCTTACAAATTTGGGGTGTATTTGAATATTCATAGTATCATTGCACTTGCAAGAGTTACTTTTGATTAAAAATGTAACAAAGCAGGAGTGAAAAACTGGATCAGTACTTGGTAAATTGCCTGTTCCTGAAACATGTGAATTCTCGGGTTTCAAGGGAACACATTGTTTCAGCAAACAAGAACCTAAGAAAGAAAGCTAAGAATTCTTCATCGTTGGGATTTAGGTGAGCAATTTAATATCTAATAGTCCAGTCTTTTGTCTTGAAGCCTGTCCTGCAGCTCATCACAACAGCATTTCTGTTTGTCAAATGGACTTGATGATGAAATTACCAACAGTAATGTGAGATGTAGGTATAAGAGACATAAATATGTCTTAGGATATCTTTTTACATGCTCCATTCATTGTTTTCCAGGTATCAGAATATTCAGAGCTATCAAAATAAGTACAGCAGGTATTGCTAATGAAGCTTGTGACCTAAAACCCGCAGCCATTTGCATGGCATTACATTACATATTACAGTTTCCCCTCAGGTCTCTTGAACCTCATTTTCCCCTTTACTCAAAGTGCAAATTCAGAGCTGAATAGTTGTTACAGAATTAGATTTAAAAGGATTTTGCCTTTCATTACACTTAAGTGACCAAGAGAGATTTCAGAAGTACTCAGGGATGCTGAAACTCCTCTGCTATGCCTGGCACCTTTTTGAAGCTTCTTAGCAAACATCTGCTGGTGGCTGAATTTTCCATCTACCTCTCTAAAGCATTCAGATTTACCTGGGGCAGAGGATTTCTAAAATTCATTGGAAATCTAAAACCTATTGTCAGGGCAATAGAGATAAAGCATGAGAACTTCCTGCTCTATTATGGTACTTGGTGCCCGGAGCACAAAACGACATGCTATATATTGTCATATGGTGTCTTCTTAGACACATCTGTTTGTACTTGACTGGGATGATTGGTTCAGACAATTCATTATTTGGTTCCACAGAGAATCTTTCTTTTCTCAAACTTTATGATTTTGGATGGTCTTATGCCTGTCTCATTCTAGCCTTGTTTCTGGAAAGATGCCCAGTGATTCAGGTAAAGTTAATACACTGTCCTATATTAGGAATACTGCTTGATGTCTTGCAAAAATGGAACATTTATCCAGCAAAGTGTGACAGACTTACTTAACTTCACCATTATTTATATTTCCATAACATAAAATCTTACAGTTTTAACCTCTGTAATTTCTTTCTTCACAGGTTACAGTCATATTTGATGTTTCACTAGAGTCCTATCAATGTAGGAAAAACATAAAAATGGAAAAGCACTAAACCCAGTAATCACTGGATGCCAACCACAGAAGCATTCATTATATGTACTAAGTAACTACTCATACCCATGAACTCCAAGTAGTTTTTAAATGGGATAAATTGAACCCCTGTTCTGTACTGTGGCTTTAATTTTTTTTCTAACTTTTAACCTTTAAACCCATATGCAAATAGAAAGGAAGCCTAAAAGACTTAAATTCATACATTAAAACACACTTTATCTGTATCAGTCTTGATTTATTTTATAACTTGTGTAATCTCCTTCATTTTAAAATTGTGTATGAAAGTACAAGACTACTATAGAAATACTTTTATCTAAAAAATAGTATTTTAAACTTTTTTGCCCTTCTTTTCTCTTTCATATGTATGAAAAATTATGGAATATTAAGATTGTTCAGTACTGTCTGGGAAAAGTGACATCCCATGTTTACATTTCTGTGAAAAACAAACAAACAACAAAAACCAAAAACCAAACCCCTGGTATTCTGAGGAGGAATTCTAAAAATTTAGGAAAAAAAGGATTTTAAATTATTTAGCTGTCTCTGCTTATTTGCAGACATCTTGAGAATAGCTTTTCCCCTTTCTAAACCATTTTTTTAGTAAGAAGAAAGGGATTATTTCTTTCTAAAAACCCAGTGTCCCATATATCTAAGGATCATTATTCCATGTTTTATTAAAAGTTTTCTGTGAAGCTAGTTGATATGGGCTACTGGGACACCATGAAACATGCAGAGTTTCCAGATTGACTTATTAAGGAAAGATACTGCAATCAAGGCAATGAAAAACAATCAGACAATCAGAGCACTGCCAACAGAATTAGAAAGGTGACTTCCTGAAGGCAAAACCAAACAGTCAGTGTGAATTTCAAATCTAGTTTTTATACTTAAAGATACCAAGAGCAGCCTTTTGTTTGTTTAACTTTGGGTATTTAAATTTAAAAAGAAACTTTATGTAGTTAGGGATAACTTATTCTCAGGTGGGATTAATGTCTTCCAGATAATTCAGCCAGCAAATTTTGTGTTTCATTCATATAACAGGTATTGAATTGTTACAATTAACTTTTCTTCAGATTCTTTTAATAGTATTCATTTTACTTGACATTGTTACATTAATATTCATCTGTCTCTGGTAGGATTCTACACTTTTAAAAGAAGGTATTAAGCTGACTTGGAAGAAGCATGAGCAATACTACCTCAAATCTATTGAATTAGGAGATGAGCTGTAATATTAGACAAACCTATGGCTGCTGTCATGTCTTAGTGAAAGGATTTAAGGGAGATAGAGGTTTTTTAAGCTTTCTACATATTAAACAAAACAAAAAAAAATTTAAAAAAAATTACTGTGTATTTATAGCCAAAAGCTCAACTCTTGGAATTCCCAGGCTTTGGATTGTCCACCAACCTCTATTTTCCTATCTCCTGGCATGCACTATAAGCCTGTTTTTAATTAACTGATCACATACAGCCCTGTCCCCATCTGAATTCCTGCTTCCTACGACGCATAATACATATATAATGCTCCCTGAATAAGGAACTATTCGTTATTTTCTTTGTTATTGTTCAGTGTATGGTCCCATGTCACATTTTTAAGTTTTGTCTGAAGGCAGAATTTTTAATTTTCTCTTGGGCTTTTCCATGGTGCTCATAACTGCAGTGTTTGAGTGCTTAACAAATCTTAATGAATTTATCTTCTCAGCACTTCTGTGCACTGAAGAGGAATTATTAATCTAATTTGACAGAGAGAGAACTGAGACAGAATAAATTAGAAAATATCCACTATTTTTAACTGTCAATTTGAGATGCTCATAAACTGATTTTTCAGATGGTTTAGATACAGTATATGTTTTACTTTAGACATGGTACTGGATATATTCAATGCCTGTTTCCTGTGTTGCAGGTATAGATACCTAATGTTTTCAGACCACAGGAAGGGCTTGAAGTTACAACAAAGAGGAATACAGAGGTGACCACTTGCCAAGAGTACTATTCAGGTGATGTAGCTGTGATAGATCCATAAGAGAATGAGGGATACACTTGCTGAGGCCACCATTGAATCTTCCTGAATTTTCAGACCATCCCTTCTTTTCATCAGTTTCTGCTGCATGTCTTCTAACTTCTGCAAAATTAATGGAAGGATTATACAGCATCCTACCCTGTATAATTCTGATTTGTTCCTAGAGCAAGACTATTCAGAGAGCACTGGATGGGGAACAAACCTTGTGTAAAGTAAATTTCCAAATTATAATGCAAAGACACAAGAGGGATTTATTAAGTTTATATAGGAAACTGCAAAAATGCTTTAAGCTATGTTTTTGCATGTAATCTTGCATGTTTTTTAAAAAGCCCAAGCAACAAAACAAAGCTGTGGACTGTATGTCACCGTGCAGATACTCACCTGGATCATGCTGGGTCTTTATGCAGCTCCGAGCTGAACTGCAGCAGAGTGTCTTCAAAAATTGAGTGCTAGAAAGATGATTTGTGAAGGATTTGCTGATAGTCTAGGGACTCTGAAATTTGGGAATTTGTAGTTTAAATCTAATTTCTAAAGAAGTTTGTGTCACTGTGAGTTCATGCCTCTTTTGCAAATTTGGTCCTTTCTAGTCCTTTCCCTCCAGTTTATGACAGATCCAGTTTTGTTCCTTTATTTCCAATTTGAGTCCTTTCTTCCCCTAGATGCCCATTTCTCCCCATTTATCACAGTTCTTATTAGCTTAGTTTGCTGTCCTCTGGAGTTCCTAATCAAGCCTCAGGCTCCACAGACAGGCCTCAGAAAAAATGGTTTTCAAAATACCCTTTGGTGAAGATTTGTCATAGTGCTGTGCCTTAAGTGATACCTGTATGCTTACAAATCTATTTTTTATGCTTCTGTTTAACACATTACAATTCAAAACACTATTGTTTCTGTGCAGTTTCAGCTTAAACCTTATTCTTCCTATTGACAATAAGATGCAAAAAATAAAGATCCATAAGATTATTGACTGAAAAGATAGTATCTATCTGTGTCATGAATTCCTTGTGTGTCCTGGATAAATCATGAAAATTTGCTGCCACTTTCTACCCCACTGAAAAAATTGGGGCAGCAGTATTTTCATTCTTTAATCCACATATTTCCTTGTCTATCTCTAGCCTGGACATGCTTAAGATTATTACTGAGTTTAATTCCACTCTTTTCACAAGGTCAGAGGGTGAAGTGCTTTTGCCCCATGGCAGTGCTATTGTAATAGGATCCTGATCTCAGCTGGGGCCTTTGAACTCTATTACAGCTCCAGCAAATAACAGCAAAGTGGCAGGACATGGTGGTGTGTGAAAGATTAGTTATAAAAAAATTGCCTTTCTACCCTGCACAGGAAAATATGAAATTATTCATCTCAAAGTCTGTTTGATAAGACAGTCATGATAAAAGTGGATTTTAAGAATTTATAGCATTTATTCTAGAAGGACAATATTGTCTTTATTTGAGAAGGAGTACATACCTGATATTGCCTCTGACTATATCATGGTGTTATCTACAGCAGCAGACATATGAAAAAAATAAGACTGCTGAAGAACACAAAAATTAAAAGCTTGTTCAAAGAAGGCAAATTGCTTAGGGGGGAAAAGAAAAGAGAAGAAGGTACAGAGGAAAAATTAATATCTTGGAATAATGTAAACATGACTTAGGGATAAAAGAAGGACATAGTAATTAATACAAGTCTGTGCATATATACATATGTATTCTGTCATTGTGTTGTGCAGGCTTTCATTACTGATAGATATTATTACTGAGTTCTTAAATAAAATTCACTGAGAAATCCCACAGCCACCACCACTGTAGTACCAATTCATTATGGTTTCAAAATGCAAATGATTTTGCGTGGCAATGGGGGACATAATCACTCCAGCACAAAGTTAAAATACTATAAATCATTTGGAAGAGGAGAGGACAGGAAGACATGTCAGAGAATTAATGCATATAGTTAAAAGACACACTCAAGAATGTTTCATTTTCACTACTTTTTCAGGGACATTTTTGATTTTATTTTGCTGCAGGATGGGGAGATGATTGCACCAACCCACACATAGTAAGAATCAATCTATGGAAGATACTTCTCAGTAACCCCCTAGGCTGCAGCAATTCTATCTTATCATCTTTGGTTGTGTGGAGGTGTTTTATTTTCCAATGTAAGCAGTTAAACTCAATAATCCTACTACTGTAACAAAGTAGGATTCAGGAATCCTCTAAAGAAGAAAGAAGACAAAACTAAATTAAATAAATTTTGAGACATTAAAATAGCCTTTAAAAATTGTTATTTGATGCTTGGATTTGTGCATTGATTTTTATTATTAAATAAGCAAGTGAATAATCACTAAATCAGTTGTAGTTGTTCTAGCATGAAGGACACTTGATGGGATCTTGTCATGGTTCTGCTCAATAGAAGGATCAGGCAATTGCAATTAGGGGAGTCTGTTGGGGAATTTTGTGTCTGCAGCAGCCTGCACAGAGAGTGTGATCAAGCATCTCATTAAAAGCTTGGTAGAGACTGTGGCGTGGCTGGGAGCAAATTGATTTAAGTTGTCTGGATAGTAATACTAAGATGACAGCAAGGAAAGCAACCAGAGGATATGGAAAAGATGTGAGTCCTTTTGCTGAGCGTGCACATATTTCAGCTGCCACTTCATCTGACTTCTGAGTTAGAGGGCACTTTATTAGATTTCTTACAGCCTTTGCATCGTTGTGTAGCTTCATGGATCTGGGTGGCATTTTATTTATTTCTATCTCTAGATCAGGGCATGATATTACAGTGAACTCTTGAGTTTTGAAGCTGATGAAGAATTAAACTGCTTATTTCTAGAGCACAGCATCATACCATGAACACCTTCTGCACGGTTTTTGTGCTCAGCCTCTGCTGGTACCAGATAGAGCAGGAGTGCTGATTTAAGCTGACAATACAGAGCACTGAAGCTTTGGTAGAATGGGGTCTGACATCTATAAAACAAGAAGTAGGGAGATTGGAAGGCACTCTTGCCATGCAACCTTTGGACCATTCAGCTATAAAATGGGAATAATGCTATTCACTGTGGCATTTCTCATACTAAATGGAAGGCTCTATGCATTTTCTGGGTTGGATTTTCTTTATAAATACAGAGCTGATCATAACAATTTTTTTTCTGTGGAGCCACTTGATTATGTCATTCAGTGAGCTCTCCTGTATCACCTTCATCTGAACAAGATCTGGTTTGACTGAGCATTTAACAGAATCCCATGGTCAGATATAATGGCACTCTACAATGTATTGATAAAATGTCAGACTGTGTTCCCACTCAGTGATTATGAGATTAAGATAGGGGAAAGAATGTGCAAATGTCCTGAAATATGGTTTTAAAAAGCTGGTGCATTTGATGGTGCATTTAATAACTAATGCTTTTAGTTCTGGAGCTAATATACTCAAATCCTTCCTTATCCAAATACTAGTATATTAGAAATCAAAGCAAACAATATTAAGGAATAAATTGCCTGGAAATTTTTTTCCTCTGAGTTCCTATTGAAATCAGTTCCTTTTTAAGCCTCCCTGCTTAGCTTCAGGAATGCCAGAACCTGTATGAAAAAAAGTTTGAAAACAAATGTAAGTCTAAAGGAGCTGGAGAGATGCTTTCTTGGCAACATTCATTAATAAATTGTTCTTTTCCATATTCCAGTATTTGAGCCAGAAGAAAAATCTCTATTTTGTTAGATTTTTTTAAAAATACCTGCTTCCTAAATGTTAATGACAAATTTTAAATTGTCATTGAAAATACAGATTTAAAAACTATTAGAAACATTAGAATTCCCATGAAAAAAAACCTATACAGTTTCATTTCAAACTAAGAGGAAAGAAGGAAATTTCACTGCACCAGCAAAGTAGAAAGAGCTGACTGCTGTGCTTGTGCCTTTTCTCTCCAATAGCTGAAGCAAGCACCTCAATCTTAACTTGACTGTCCTGAAAGCACAGCAAAAAGGGGCGTTAGTTTGCACAGCAGTCTCTGGATTCTGCTTTGGAAGCTTATGAACTTTGCAGGGATGGGATCCATAATCACTGCAGAAACCCCACGAATCTCTGAGAAACCTAATGGTTCCTGCTCCCGCTGGGTGGGGGCGAGGTGAAGGCTGGGAGCTCATGATCCTGACTTCAGCTGGAAGGTCCTGTCCCAGCTTAGGGTTTAGCACAGGCTCCACCCTGAAAGTGGAAGAGGAGACAAAAGGAGCAGATGTGCCTTCCAGTGAAGTGTTTGGGCCACCTGCTGGATGACCAGGAAGAAGTGACTGTAATGGGCAATTCTATTGAAAGGTCTAAGATACTGAATGCCTTTCTTGTCACCGTCTTTACTAGCAAGGCTGGTCAGAAAGGAAGGAGCAAATAAAATAAAGAAGATCCTATTCCTTGGATTTGGGCAGTGAATACTTAGAGCAAAATAGACCTCCATGGGCCTTGGTGGGATGGACCCACAAGTGCTCAGGGCACTGATGTCACTGCAAGGCCACTCTCAGTGATGACTTGTCAATCACAGTGACTGGGAGAAGAGGACCTGGGGATCCCAGTGAGCACCAAGTGTTGAATATGCACCAGCAATGTGCCCTTGCAGCAAAGAGCTCCAATGGTATCCTGCATTATGGACACCTTAGGAGTATTGCCAGCAGGTTGAGGGAGATGATCCTCTCTATTCAGCACTGGGGAAGCCATAACTGGAGTGTTGTGTCCAGCGCTGGTTCCCCAGTACAAGACAGACATGGACATACTGGGAGAGTCTGCTGAAGGGTCACAAATATGTTGGACTGGAGCATCTCTTCTAAAAGGAAAGGCTGAAGAAGCTGGGACTATTCATGATGGGTGAGAGAAGGTTTAGGGGTATCTCATCTGCAAGGAGGGAGTAAAGAGGACAGAGCCAGGTTCTTTCCAGTGGTGTCCAGTGACAGGAGAAGAGGCAAAGGGCTCAGACTCTGACAGTGACCGAGCACTGGCACAGGTTGCTGGTGGAGGATCTGGTGGAGTCTCCCTCCTTGGAGGTATACAAAATCTGTCTGCATACAGTCCTGGATAATCAGCTCTAGGTTGCCTTGCTTGAGCAGGGGGAGTTGGATTAGGTGACCTCCAAAGATCCCTCCCAAACTCAGCTATGGTATGGTACGATGAGGAATGAATGACATTGTACTTTCTGTTTACTTTTAATAACTTCTAATTATTTTATAATCCATTAAGGTACATAATGTATGTATAGTACTGCTATAGTTTTTCCTTATGTTGTAAGGACACATTTTTCTTGTCTATTTCTTGGAGCAGAGACTACTGCAAGATACTGGGTACTACAAAATAATGTGTGCTATAGATTACTTTCTCCTCATCTTGGATAAAGTTCAAGATTTTGTTCTTTAGAAAACTTTTTCAGTTCAAGTGTGAACATTACCGGCAGGTAATTTAGGGGTAAAAAAAAAAAACAAATTAAGCCAGCAGTCACATCTCATGCTAAGTGGATGGACTGGTTAAACCAGACAATATGAAATGGTTCAGCTAGATGTGAGGGGAAATTGCTGTGATATGGCTATAAAGCTCAGAAAAAGAGCACTTTTGTAGGAATTCACAGAGGGAATGCTAGGACATTTCAGTACCGGAGAAAAAGGTTTGCAGACTGATGTATGTCCCTTTGAGTTCACAGAGGAAAAGTCTGGAGTGACTGATGGGCTAATATTGACTATTGAAACTGCCTACATTTCACATTTACTGCAAACAGTGACATTTCTAATGCAATATGGCCAGTCTGGCAGTTATCCACCCTTCAGAAAAAAAACAAAAAACAAAAAAACAAAAACAAACAAACAACAAAAAAAAAAAACCCTGTTGAATGAAGAAAGAATACTTTGTTCTATTATGTAATGTTCTCACATTGATTTTTTTTTTTCCCTTTAAGATGCTGCGTTCTGGCCATCTGGCTGCCTCGCACTTCCTTTGGATCTGTTATTGAAGCAAACAAGATAGACTGTTGAAAAGACTAATACTATTTAGTATATTATTGAATCTCAAAGACATTCATACTCAAGTTTTTCACTCTTCTGTTAAGCTTTGTTGAAAAGAAAAACAGGATGTAAGTTATTGCACGTGAATTTATCAATGTTTGTTTACTGTGAATGGAACTTGCAAAATGTCACAGATGAGAACCCAAGTCTCTGAGTCTCTTTTAAAAAAATTATCTCACACCAAAACCAGATTGCCAAAACTATGCTAAAGAACTTTTAAACACCTCTTCTCTTTTTTATGTGACTAGTTATTTCTAAAGATAGAAATATGCATTAGCTTGTACTTTGAGAAGGATCTATGTATAGTATGTTCCTAAATCTATAATCACATATCTGTTAATGAAACATGTTAGAACAATTCATATATAAGATGAAAAAGATATCACAATCTATTTAGAAAATGCTGATTGGACAGAAAGAAATAGGATGTGGTCTACATGTCACATATGCTTCAAATAATTTATAACCTGGAGGCAAAGTTATCTTGTGGATATGCATGTGGATTATTTTCTAACAGGTAAAGCACAGAGCAGCATCTTTCATATATCTTTTAAGTACCATATATCACTAAATGTCACTGAAATGCTGGGTGAGCAGCTCATAGCAAACAGTATATAACATGTAGGGTGGAAAAAACACATGTATTACCAGTCTGAGTGACATGAAATTCATGGTGCTTTTCTACCAGTACTCCAAAATCTTTGAAAACTTTGAAAATCCTAAAGAATAAATTCCTGAACAAGATTCAAGATGAGGCAAGAGCCTTCTGTATCATTTATTATTTTGTAATGTGACAAGTTTATTTGTGATGAAGTATGAGCTTTGAACTGGATGGTTGCTTACTGATCTCTGATTACCTGTGTGTGAAAGCAGAACTCAGTCTTGCAAGATACATGTGAGACTTCACCAATGGATTTTTATATCTTAGTAGTTGCCATACTAAGCCACTTAATCAAAAAACTATAACCTTCCAAATATCAGGTAACCTGCAGTCTAATACAAGAGAAATGTAAGGTCAATAAGGGTGTCAGTTGCTGACACCAGCATGCACTGGGTATCTAACATTGATTTTTCAGCTTTTCCACTGCTGACAAGCTCACTGCCAACACCAGAGTTTTCTCTGGACCCATGTCACAAACCTTGCAGGGTTGGTGGGTGCATGATCCAGCTATTTGCACACCAAACATAGTCACAACCCAAAAAGAGATGCAAATTTTAAGCATAGCAAAAAAAGAACAGCAAAAACTGCTGAAATTGCCTATACATTAAGTTTGTGGTAAAGCTTGATGGTGAAATATATAATATCTGCTTGATAGGTAGATGCATGCCTTCCCTCAGAAAGAAGAGACACCTGATGCTGTCAAAGACCAGGGACTTTCCAGGAGGGTTTCAGAGAGAATGCTCCTAATGAGGGAAGAGTAGGATATATCTCTAGGTTTTATGCCCAATTTATATCCATGATAATAGGTTTATGAAAGTAATTAATCATAAGTGTATTAGTGAATTGCAAATACAATAATTGTATTGCAATTTAACTTTAGGAGTAACTTGAATTAGTCTTTCTTATATGGCTGCTACCTTGCAAGTTAGTAAAATTTAGAATCACTACCAGTGGGAAGTGATGATCATGTCTTTAAATAGAGAAAATATCTTACATAAATGGCACTTGGACTCCATAGTTTATGCTGTCCATCTTTCTGAAAAGTCACCCGCACAGGCATCTTGCTCACCCAGAGCCTGTGAATTATTCTCCAAGCCACTTTTAGACTGGTTTAATATTTAATAGAAACTATGATGCTTGAACATTTAAAGCATCTTCTTATTCAATCACATTCAAATGACAAAACCTTTCTTATTAATTCTTATAACAGTATGAAAGCAGGCTGGAGACAGATTTCAATCTGGTTTAGAGAGATAGAATTAGGAAAAGATAGAATTAGGAAGATAGAATTAGGAAAGATAGAATTAGGAAGAGATAGAATTAGGAAGAGATAGAATTGGGAAAATGTGAATGTGCTTTAAAGAAAAGTAAAATTTCTTCCATTTAAGCAATTGTAACCTCTAGGTCAAGATTTGACATTCATTAAGCAGCAGAAATTGCTTTGTTTTTCTTAGATCTAGAGTTCAATATTAGCTTCTACTAAATGCTTCACTTGTTAGTTATTATAGTCTGTCATCAACATGTAGCAATTGCAAAAGAAAATGGTTGGGCTTTAGAAAGCCACTTCAAATAGGCATCCTTTGCACACAGATGTTTTTTTCACATCTGTTAAATTACTCAGACGGATCCCCTCTTTACTAAGTTTGGCTTAGTGAGGGGAGCTGGCTACAAAAGCATTGCTCAGTCCTTTGTACCTGCTTGGAAGATGACGTCATCACCTACCCTTACCTCCACGTATCAGTTAATAAAAACAAAGAATGGTTTCATTTCAGGCCAATTAGCATACCGTATTCAAAGGAAGGAATGCGAAAGCTACCAACAAGTTTAAGGACAGACCAGTCAGCAAGTCTGTTCACAATCACACATTTTTACAAAGGAGGTTGCAAGCAGTTACATGTTTCTTCTATTTCTAAAAACATTTAAATCCAGGTGTATCTGTATTTCTACTTATAAACAGCAAAAATAGACAGGAGCAATTTTCATTTAAGCATTGTCAACTTTCATTCAATACTATTAAAAGCAGCTGAGATATGAAGCTGGTTATAACCAGCCAGGAAACACTCAAATTCCATGAAAGTTTCTATGGATTGCCCTAAAGAGATCTAAAATCAAATTTCCACTAGCCTAGGAAACTCGAAGTCTCTAGCTTCTTCAAGGCTTGCTCTAGCATAGGCCTTTGGAGAGGAAACTTTCCCTAAAATGCTGAGTCATTAACTTTTATAAATCATTGTGCCTAGGTGTTCTACTTTCCTCAAGATCTTTGACAGATAAGCTCTGGCAAACCTTAATGAAGGGCTTCAAAATATTCTTTTCCCAGCTGTCTAACTGATCTTGTTCTGAAGATTATGCCCAGTAGCTGAGTTGGAAAACAGAAGCAAGTTTTTGAGTTTCAGTTGCTCTGTAAGCCAAACCTTTAATATAAAGGCTGACAAAGGTGGCTGACAAAGGTGAGCTGTATTATAGTCCTGATCTGTATACAGCTGACTGTAAAGTATGTATCTGTATAAAGCTGACTGTTGACTTTGTAGAAGTCTAAGTGAATTCTACCAGAATTCTGGTGAGAAACAGCTGCAAGTTGGTCAAATCATAGATGGCCACAGCTGTTTGATCATGTGTTTCAGAGTTCCTGGTCTGTTTTCTGTCTCAGGGATGCTCAGCTTATCACACGAGAGAAACATCTTTCTAGTGCATTTCCCACAACCAACACAGCTCTTTAATATCAAAATTAAAGACAACTGATACATTGGTTAATCATTTTGACTGAGGGATCAATAAATTTAGCGACTGAGCTGCTCTTTTGTCTAAAGTAGAGATGAAATGCAGCATAGATATAACAAGAGGAATTAGTTTTCAGTAATTTTCTATTCTAGGAAAATATGGTTATCTGAAAAATATCAGTTTTCTACTTTTTGACATGTACTCCAAGTTATAAGAAGAATCTTCAATTGCCTGTTCTAATCCAAGGATTCAATCCCTTAAATTCTTTAAAGAATGAATGAATGTCAGAGCGGGGACACAGAGAGCACTACATATAGAGGCTCCTTTTGAACTGATGAAGAGGAAATGAAGATACTGGGCTGCTTTCACAAGATATTTATGAATAGAACTTCTCTAATACCAAGCCACAAAACTGAGAACACAGGCATAATAAGCAGCATGGATTTGCCTCTTTACGCTAAATTTATTCATTTCTTTGACCCAAGACAGAGGGATCAGGCAATTCCTAAAAAGGACTGAGAAAAGTTAGCTGAAGGGGATTAAGCAATATTTTCTGGCTGCCTCTTCATTTTGTCTCAGAAAAGAGAGAGAGCTAAAGACAAATGATGGTACCTACCTGAGATTGCTTAAATTTGCTGTACAATTTTTATTTGAAGAATGAAATGGAGGGAAGGGCCTGGATACATTTTGGGGCTTCGATTAATTAATTTTGGAATCATAGACATAGAAATTTAAAGACTTCTTAGAGAAATGTTCTTCTGTCAAATTAGATGTTGAGCATGTCATGAGTAACATGGTCCTCCTATGCATCATGTATCCCCAGAAAGGTTACACTTCAAGACACTAGGACTTCAAGAAAAAAATTTAGAAATCCACCATACCACAGTTTCGTTCAATATCTGTCACTTCCTCTGGCTACTGAGTCCTTGCAGACTATGGAAATGCTCAGAGTGATGAATTCAAGGAAAATTCAAAAGTAGAGTGGCTTTTTCTTCTAGTCAATCGTTTCAATCTGCTCATTAATCTGATCCTTTGTAAACTTGCATGGTCTAGGAGATGTATCATTCATAAATATATTGCTAGTTTGGAATGTGTTCATTTCCAAATGTCGTTATTCTACCTGTGAAATGATCTTGTTGCCTCCAGTACTATTTGGTCAAATTATCAACCATACCCTCTTGTCTCTGACCTTTGACAAGTCCAGCTGCTCAGTCTCAATCAGCACAGGCAAACAAGTCATGCAAAGCTTCTACCACATACCAATTTACTCCTCCTACTTCTTTTATTTGTATCCCAGTCACAGCTCAGTCAGCCTGAAGTTGGAAGGAAAGTTCTTACTACCCACCTGAAGAAAAGTGTTACATTATAGGTCTAGAACAGTTGGTCTCTTGGTAAATAACTTTCTTTTTTTCTCTCTGATAAAACAGAGGAAACAAGCGTAGTTTCATGAATTTGGCAAAATAAAGCCAGTACTGCCTTACAGCAAGAGTTCACTTCCAAAAAATGTTACTATATGTTTATACTTTCTCCTATCTCTCTGCTACCATTGTAGATGAGATCTTGAGCTGGTAGGCCTTCAGTCTGACTGAGCTGTGACTGCACAGTGTGGCAGCACATTTCTCTCTCTCAGGATTTTTCATAGAGGTGCACAGAGAGAAAGAAAGAGAAAACAATTTCTATTTCTGCTCCTTGTTTTCTCATGTGGAATGTGTTTGGAGAATTGTTTACCTGGGGTGATTGCTTGATTGGATTCTGGTGAGGATTGTTTGAGCCTGATGGCCAATCAGATCCACCTGTGTCTGGACTCTCGAGAGAGGGTCATGAGTTGTGAGTTAGTTAGATTTGGTAGTTAGAAAAACTAGGTATGTAGTTTTAGTATCTCCTTTAAATAGTATATTAATGTATTATAGCATGGTTATAATAAAGAAATCATTCAGCCTTCTGAACTGGAGTTGGACATCATCATTTCTTCCTACTGGGTTTGCCTGCATTTTACAATAACACAGAAAATGACAACATTGATTAATCATGAAACACAAAAAAAAAAACCAGAGAAGAACCCCACAAAAATGACTTAAGTCTTCCATACATTACAGCCTTTTTGAAAATTTGTTGCACAAGAAACTGGCACAAGAATAGATTCATGTGCAAATGAACTGAGGAATTTTTTTTCCTTCAAAGATATTCAAGATATTCTAGGAAATAATCAGCACTACATAAAACTAAATGCAAGTTTAAATCTTGGTTTATTACTCAGTGGTAGATTAAAAACATGTGTTTTACTATAAGCTGTTCGTTTTCATGCTGCTCATTCCGTTGTCTCCCTGTGGTGTGAAGCCATCTGTTGTGTTAACAGAACTACCTGGGAAAGGAGGACAGTATGTACAAGACACTAATCTGAATGCTGAAACTTCTATTTTGCCAATTTTTTTTTGTCAGATTAGTCCTCAGCTTTTACGCACAGGATGTCCCTACAAGCAGTTGTGCTGGCCATAGCAAGGACAGGATGTAAGAGGATTTTATCATGCAGAAGCAGGGCTGAGTCAGTGTGGTGGCTCTGGCTGGGGTAGAGTTAAGAAATGAGGAGCAGCTGAGGCAAAAGTAGAATCATACCAGTGCTGAATGCAGACTTTTATTTTCAGGAAGAAGGCATTTCAGCAAAATATGTGCAGCCTGTGGAACTTCAAGCATACCTCAGGCTCTGATGGTGAAATTGAGTTGATAGAATCTACTGGCTTTTTTTTCTTTCCTCATCTCAGACATCATTCAGGATAATAAAATGATTAATTTTTCAAGACACCAGCAGTCTTCTCTCACAATACCTTCAAATTAAAAGGTTTGCTCATAGATCTGCTGTGATACAATACATCAGTGCTGGCAAAAGTATAAAAATGATGCCATCTGTTGTTGGATCAGATACAGACATCAGTTCCTTCAGCTGGGCAACCAATCTGAATTGTTCACAGCAGAAGAAAGCAGGGCATCCTCAACATCCACAGCCTGGACTGGCAATCATTGTAATCCAATAGGTACTCAAGTACTATTCAGTAACTTAGAAGATCTCATAAACACAAGTTAGACAAATAACTTTCAACCTATTAAAAATTCCAATAGCAAAATTATTAATGTGAGTAATTAAACATGAGTTTACATCTGGTAGCTGAAAATCAGCCTGAAGGCCTTATGATCAGTGAGAATAATACATGGCAATAATCCATATGAACAAACTAGTTCACAATATTCTATTCCTGCATGTCAAGTTATAATTTAGTTTTCCATCACTCTTTCCTGAAGATTCTTTAAAGAAACCAATTTCTGTAGCAACCAATGTAAAAGAAAAAATATCATGACATAAGATCAATTTTTAAAGAATTAATAAAAAATCTGTGAGCCCAAAGCCCATCTTTAAACTCAATGACAACACCCCAGGTTTTTTGTACCATGCCAGTTCAAAAATATTGCGAGAGATAATGATGCATTACATGTAAAAATACTATGTGAATAATAATTGTGATATTGACTGTGACGTTTATTTTGCATTAGGTTCAAATAATTTCAACTCTTTTGACCCAAGAAACTAGAAAACAGCCTGGAGTATTGCCAGCTCTTCTAATTAGGACAAAGAGTGTTGAAGCCCTTTCTGCAACTCCATTTATTTTATTCAAAAGTAGCCTGGCATTTTTTCTTTCCTGTATTAACTCCTGTTTTCCTGAACACTGGAACAACTGAATAAGAATGTTTATTCCATGTTTGCTATCTCATGTTATGTCAGCTGCACCTAAGTACAGTTCTTATTCTCTTAACCATTATTTTAGGGTTACATTCTGGTCTTCATATAAGTCTTCAGTTTTACCTGAGGCTGTCAAGTTTTGCACCATGAACATTAAATGCATTTGGCTTCTTTTCCCAGCCCCTCTTAACAGTACTTGCATCTCTCCCTTTGCCTGGGGGATGCAAACCCCAAAACTGAAAAACCTGTGACATTGGTGCTGCAGCCAGTGATGGGCACTCCAGTGCAGCCCAGGCTCAGCGTGTCCCTGAAGGCAGATTCTCACTTTCACTGGTTTAGCCATTGGAACGTAGGTTACAGAGCACTGTTCACCAGGAAGAGAAGAGCAGAGTACTTCACAGAGGCTGCTGAACCATGAATTATGTGAGACCCTTGATTAGTGTAAGGAATAACTGGATTTTGTGTTTAGAGCCAGTGGTGTGATCACTGCACCTTGAGAATCATTCTTGATTGATTTTTTCACTTTTAGCAGCAGAGAGAAAATTACTGAAAAAGGCATAATAGGGGGATAGAGAAAATATGCTACAAAACAAACCCCTTAAATTAAACTATGCAAATAAATTTGAACTGACTCTTGGATGCTTTGGCTTCCATTTGTCTCTCACTTAAATGAGATAGAGTATAAGCAGCTGTTTCATACAATGGAGATAACTATCAATTACTGGAAAATTTGGGAAAACATTCCTAAATTAATATTTGCATTTAAAAATTTTAAAGGAGAAACAAATGTTTGTCTGTTGGGTGTGATGTCTTGCAAAGGGGAAGACATCAATCCAAGTGCCTGACAGAATCAGGTAATTGATGTTTGATCTCTTTGTAGCCTTCAGCCAGGATTAGAATCTTCTAGTTCTGTGGAATATGCTAGGATGGGCTTCCCACTGCTGAGGCTTTCCAGCTATACATGAAACTCTCCACTTGAGAGCTCTTACAACCTGAAAACTTCTATTTCAGTTACCATTTTATTTTTATATATTTTTTAAAAATATGTTAATCAGCTTTAGCAGAAAAGACTGCAAAGGGGCTGTAAAACTGTTAATCACAACATAGAAACTAATTGACTGTCCAACTCGTGATTGGTGAAGCACATCTGGCCCACAGGCTGCTCATATCCTGCCTCACGTCTAGGGCACCTAAGTGCCTGCCTCAGAAACTTGAAAAAATGCTGCAGCTGGGTCTGCTGTGACAGAGGTGATGCTGCTCCTCTGTCCTCTCCTTCAGGATAGAAGGACACCTGACAGCAGGAGAAACAGCAGCTGCACAATGAGAATGATCAGGCCTCCAGCCTTCAACTGCATCCCCCAGGGGATTGCATTCAGAGTGAATACTCATAGTGGCCTCATCTTCATATCCCAAGTACCTTCCCTGGAACAAAGAAAGCTGGGATTCAATAGATTTTCCTAATAATTTGGTTTTAACTACATTCAGGCATCCCTGAAAACCCTAACTTTACATTTTTATTTATATTCTTAAGATAAATATTCTAGTCAGTGTCTGTCATTTGCTTTTAAATTCTGTCTGATGCATTTTTAAAATTTAGGTACAGTGAAGGAAGGACTGCCTCTATATCTGGAGCTGAAAAGACAGTCTTGCCTGTTACAGGATGTAATGCCAAAATACAAGAATAATGGTCTGATTTCAATCAAATGACATTTAAATTATTTAGTCTGTTTAATCTATTATTGAAAAACTCTCATAGTGCTGCTCTAGAAAAGCTTCCTATACTGAACTGATTTTTTTCTGGCATTGTGTCAGAGGTTTCCAACATTCTTAATTATTCATGGCTAGATTATCTCACTATAATATTAACAATATATGAAGCTTCAATATTTCATTTAATCTTAATAAAAATGGCCTACTTGAGCCAGTGAGTTGTTCAAAATGGATTAAGGTACAAAACCCAAATAATTAAACATTGATTTATTTTTAAAAGCAGATAATTGTTCTCAGATTACTTCAGCACCTTCTACAATTAGAATATTAGTATGTAAAAGCTAATTTAAAGCTTGATTCTCCCAAACACACTTTTCAGGGAAAAAAAAACAAAACAACAGTACTTACTGATTGTGATTACTTAAATTCTTTGAGGCTTTGGAGGTCTGTAACTCTGACAAGGTTATTGAAAAGGAAGGTGATTGTTTAAATTCCAGCAAGCATATAGTCTCATTCAGTCAAGGTCACTTATCAATCAAATGAATGCCATTCCATAAACACTCCTGAACAACTGTGTTCTATTATCTAAATGGGAAGGAGAGGTGTTAATGGGTGTCTAAGGGATGAAATCAATTTAGCTTGGAGGCACTCAGCTGTTAGAACAGTTGTTAACATGTCTGGCTGCTAATATATGCTGATTAGTATTAATATCACATGATGACTGAAATGCGACTGGCATGACATTTCTACACCAATGACTGGTGATTACAACTCTTTTTTCTTTATCCTTTTACTTGAGTAATCACTTCTGGCTATGTGGAACATCAGATCTGTAACAGGGACAGCACAGAGTTTGAAGATTTGTACCCACAGGCACCTTGTCCTCACGGTGATCCTGTTGGAAGAGGAAAATAAAGAGCATTTGACCTGTTATTTACTGGTAGCAGAGGATCTTTCATGGCTCACTGAGAAAATAAGAAGGACCTGCACTAAGGAATTGGAAATACAGGTTTCTCATAGATATTCATGTTCACAACATAGCCTTTATGTGTTGATGCTGACTAGTGAAAGTAGAGTTTTCAAGTACTGAATAACAGAATATACTAAACGAATTTTTTTTCTCTTCGTGTTTTTTTTTTTCCCCCCTAATATGATGTCAATACTATGGAAATATTTAGTGCTAGAAGGGAGACAACATTGATTAAAGTTACCAAAAGACCATGATAAAACAAAAGTTTTGTTGTCTTTGCAAATGAGTAACTTGTTTACTGTGCCATTTGAGTAAAAGAATGCAGAGGGATCAGAAAAAATCAGGGATGTCCAAACTCTTTGCACCATCCTTGTATAACACAAATATTACAGTGAAGGCAGCTTTGCAACTAGGGCTGCCTGTCTTAGAAAAAGAATCTCTTCCATAAAACCTATTCAGAAGAAGAGATGATTAAACCCATTCCCAGAAAACTCCCCACACTGATTTAAGGGTAGTCAGTAATTTCTGAGGGAGTAGGCAACAAAAAAAATCAGAACTTGGGGGGAAGAGGAGAAGTAAGGAAAATATAGAGGCGTTATCAACACTTGCAAAGTTCATTATTATAACAAAAAAAAAAAAAAAAAAAAAGGGTACAGGTAAAATTGGAAGCAGAAGACAGAATTTCAAGATCCTACAAATAAAATAGAATTCTTACAGAAGATAGGTTTTCAGATGTCTTTATCTGAGCTTGATAATGCAAGTGTTTTAAATCTGAGTCACAGAGTAAAAAATTGTTGAAGAAGTTTACAAATAATTCCATTTTTATACAAACATCCCTTATATGTGAAAATAACAAAGTATATCTAATTTGTGTGCAAGAGGAAACAACTTCCAAAATCCAAGTCTTTACAAAATTGTTTTTAAGCTTTGTATTAAATTCAGCTGTGTCATATAGTTTAATTTAAAATTGACTAATTATTAATATAAGATTTTATTTAAAAAAACAGGACAAACTGAAACACTTCAAGTTTGCAGTCTGTCAAATTTGTTATACTGTCTTGAATATTGTGTCAGCCAAGATCAAGCTGGAAAACAGTTTTGATGCCTCAAAAATCTAATTGTTAAGCATCAGTTCCAACCTTGTTCCCCCCATCATAGAGGAATGAGAGAAAGTAACATTTCTGTGATGCTGGAATGCCATCAGGGAACATTTAGGACAATACGATCCACCACATCACCTTGGATGAAATACACCTTTTCTCTTGTCTACTTGTCATACCAGGAAGAATAGGCAATTTAGAGAGAAAAAATGACTTGGGACATAAACAAAAAGAAAAAACACTTTCAGCATATCTGTGTAAGAAAACAAGATCTCTGCTAAGTGCTAGGAATCTGTCCTTAAATTCTGTAGAACACAGGAATAATTGCAGTTGTGTTCTCATGGAAAAACTCTTCCCTTCTATATTTTTAACCTTTTTTTTTTTTTTCTCAGATTAAGGTAGTTTGCACATGCACTCATCCCACTCCAATGAAAATCAAATCCTTTGAATCTCAGAGGTGTCTTAATCCATCCAACAATTTTGTATATATATTCAGAAGAATACACTGACACTTTTGTTACTGATACACAACCATGGGCTAACCAAACTACAGCATGTGGATTTCATTTCTTAATAATTATAGCTACTGTCTATTTTTGCTTAATGTAATCCAGATGACATAAATATTGCAAATTAATTTCAACACTAAATTAAAGTTAAGATACAGATTTAAGGCAATTGTGTAGATAAATCAGTTCTAATTCTTAAGCCAAAAATGTAATTATTCCTTTACTGTCATTGTTCTTAAGTAAAACTGTAGGTACAGCTTGTGAAAGAAATAGAAAACAGAACACAAAAGGAAATTTTAACACACCCCCCACGAAAAAAAAAAAAAAAGAAAAAAAAAGAAAAAAAAGAAAAAAGGAAGCTTCAAATCAATTTTTTAAAAAGAGGATTCAATCCAGAAAAAGCAGCCTTATAGTCTTGTGCCAGTATGGTGTTAGTAACCTAATTAAGGCATGATAAGATTTAAAAATTAACATTTTCAAAGATAATTAAGAAAATCACAAGAAAGGATAGAAATAAAACCCACTTGGTTTAGAATTAATCTACTTTCAAACAGAATTTTGGATCATGTGGAACATCAAGGTTATACCATTACTGATATTCAAAATAATTTTAAAAATATGGATTGTGCTCTAGTATTTCTTTTGGGACAACACAAAGACTTTGAAAATCATTTGTCACAATTTGATTCAAGAGTAGAACTGAATAACTCTTTGTTTGAACCACTTCAGCTGTGTCCTAACTCACTCATGCATTGTAAAACGGATAATACTGTTCAGAGCAGCATTCCTGACATTATATATATATATTTTTTTTATATTTATATTTTATATATTTTTTTTCAAGTTGCTGATCTTATAAAAAATAGAAGAAACAAGAAATTTAATGAAGTTACAGGCCTTGGGTGTTTTTACCTTCTTATTTTGAAAACATAATTTTGTTAATTTTTTTGTTTTCTCTATTTCTATTTTCAAAGCTATAACTGCTAATGAGTAAAGCAATTTAACCTAGTTGGTAATGTTACATTTTTCTAGATATTTAAAATTATGCAGATCTTGATTTTTTTTTAAAAAAGGTTTTTAAAAGGCTAGTCTGATTTTGGTTTTTTTTTGAAGCAAACAGAAATTATAAACCCTTTAACCAGAATAAATACATGCTCTTTAAGAAGGACTTGCAATGATGCAGGCTTAAAAAATGTAATTGTTTAGCCTTATTGTAGTATTTAGAAAAATATTTATTTCTTACAATACAACATAATGGGAATGTGTTGGAGAACAGAGATGGATGAGAGAGAATCATCTGGATAAGTGGGTACCTTTTAGGAAGGCAGGGACCTGAGAGAAGGAAAACTGTCACTGCTCTTTTGAAAACCCTCTGTATCTTCTCCAAGGAGACCAGCATGAACACAGGACAGTTCCTTTTCCTCTTGAGAAAGCCTGAGGTATGTAGTAGCCCCACCTGTGAGCACTTTTTGAGTGAAAAAATAGCCCTGGGAAGAAACATCTTCATCCTGGGGCAACTGTATTTCATGTTGCACCAAAGTTTTGCCTTTAAAACTCTCAATAGCTGTTCTGTGAAAGAGGTTTGGGATGGAGAGAGCTTAACCTGCCCTGTGTCACTCATGGCCCTGTGTCTTATTTGGGAGCACAAGTCATCTCAACTGCAGCAAATGCCCTGGTTCATGAAATAGCAGTGTCCAAATCCAGGCTTTTGTGCTGCCAGTAGCCTGCACCACTGTGTTTGTTCAGTGCCCTCTCATGGGAACCACAAAGCTTTGTTCTTGCAGTAAATGATGACCAGGAAATTATGTGCTTTTCCTCTAAGCACCTACAGCAGTGACAGGAGTGGATGCCCTCCTAACTCAATTGATGCTTCCCCTCTGTAGTTCTACTGAACCGAGTTTTGTGGCATCTGTAGCCCATGGTCCATATCTTATCCTATCTTATGGCACATAAGAAATATTGCTTTGAATTCATGTGTGCTAGCCTGCTTTTTCCATAAATTTGCTGTCACCCAAATAGTCCCACCTGAAATGGAGGTGTGTATGATATTAATGATGTAAGCTGAGACAAAAAAAAAATCCTAGGAAACATTTTATGTCCAAACTTGGTTCTCTAAAATTAAAGAAGATTGGACTCTGCACTTTGGTAGAAGACTTTAAAAGAAAGGTTTATTCAAAAGAAAATCTATTTAACTTGTCCTACAAAAATAACTAATTTTTATTACTACTGTTTAGCACTGTCTTTGCCCCATGATGTTCACTGGAGCATTACTAACTTAATTTCTGCAATATCTATTGGGACATTAATGCAATGAAACATGAGCAAAGGAAATCTTAATAGTTAAAGAGGTCAGATCAGTTTTAATTTCAGAGATTCTTCCATTTCCTTGACAGAATGATATTGCAAAGAAGAGTTTTTCCACAAAGGTCTTATACACAGTACCTCTGATGCCTATTGATTTTTGCCTTTTTTTTCTTTTATATATTCTCTGTATTCTTACACATTTATTTATAGCTATGTAGCCTATTACTGGATTCATGGCTAGTTTTCCCTGTACTTTTCCCTGCCCTGATAGGCAAAAAGACCAGACATATTCCAAAGCGCCTATCCTATCCTGCTTCTCCTTAGAAACCAAGGTTGAAAAGCAGCTCTTGAAGACACATTTTCATCACCAAGTTCATTTTCCATCTGAGGGGGAAGGACTTAGAAGGGGCTTGGCCTGGAGGGGGAATTGCATCATCACTAGTGCTCCTAATTGATGATTTTGGTGAAATATGCTAATTTGCTAAATTTACAAAAACTGTTTTCACCCCCTGTGGGTGGGCTTTTGTGGACATTTTCCATATCTGCCCCTGGAGGCCTCCAATAAAGACCAGCCTATACCAAAGCCTATACCAATATTATCTCAAAATAATGTTTTATTTCTAAGTTTTTTAAGGCATCACCTCTATTCCAGCCATCAAAATATCAGTTATGTGCATCTTGTCACCGAAAGAGAGGAATGGCCACAAAAAAGTACACAATGAAGAAACAAAAAACATAGAAATGAAAGTAGTGCCATGGTAGTTGGATTTACTAACATTCAGCAAAACATATAAGATGCTAACTGGATGCCTGGGATGCATCAAGAAAAACATCCTTTTGTATCCCTATCACCTCAAATAAGAGTTGTCATAGGATCAAGAGACAATTTAGGCTTGTATTGTACATAAAATTTAATATATAAATGTTCTTTTCACCTGTACCTCAGGCACTTACTAGTGCCAAGCAGAGTTATAATTTCATAGACAAGTTACTGACTGTTAGGGGTTGTGTTTTTTTCCTTTCATTTCTTTGCTACTTGTGGAACTTTTCCCCATTGCATTGCTAAGAAGCACTGATGGCTGGGTTCTTGAGAGCTGGGGAGGAGGAACTCCTCTGGTTTTTGAGAGTTTTTCTTGGAGGGACAAAGATACAGCGAGAATAGAGGCAGGAGGAAGAGGAGGGCTGGGGAGTTGGGTACGGTCTGTCTCTCTGGGCTTCAGAGGAGGACGGTTGGACCTGTGGCATAACCGAGCTGGGAGCTGCCTTTCTTCTGCTGCTGGGCCCTGCATCCCCTGCCCTGCCGCGATGCGCCGCAGTTTCCAGCTATGGCCACAGAGCTTCTGATACATCTCATCCACCGCCCCAGGATTTCTGATCATTCCTGCCATTCCAGTTTGCTGCTCCTCAGAATCCTTTGAGACACCGGGACTGATTGCCCCGAGTCTTGTGACGAAGCAAAGCCTTTCTTCCATCCCTCTCCGTCTGGGCCAAGCTGCCATTACCGCGTGCTCCCCGAGATCGCGCCACAGCGCCCCCTGCAGCCGCGGGGGAAGCACCGCACCTGCCCTGCCCGCCGGGAGCCACCAGCGCCCCTGCTGGCCATGCCCGGAACTGCACCAAAGGGAAAGTGCCCGCGGCCAAGAAGGGCGCTGTCACTGGATTCTGGTTGTTGTTGTTTGTTTGCCTTGTTATACACAGTAGTAAAGAACTGTTATTCCTATTCTCATATCTTTGCCTGAGAGCCCCTTAATTTCAAAATTATAATAATTCAGATTAAGGGGGTTCACATTCTCCATTCCAAGGGAGGCTCCCGCCTTCCCTAGCAGACACCAGTCTTTCAAATTAAGACACTGACATTCTTCTTTATGTATTTTTTTCAGTTTTTTGAGATGAAAGGTTAGCTTTCCACGTCTTAAGAGGAATTTCTAGAGCAAAATAGTTTTGTAAATTGATCCTTGTTCTTGCCCTTGTGTTTGTCCCAGTATCAATGCAGTAGAAGGCTGGCAGTGACCAACCTGAACCAGAACACTGCACAACTCTCTAAGGCCTGCTGGATGTTACAGTTTTTACTGTGACTAAAAGTCATCACATAAAATAGATGAGCATTGTCTCCATTTTGGCCATAAGCAGAATATCACTGACACAGTTTTGTCCAAGTAGTTTATGCTGAGGAACAGAATTTCATTACATTTTCAAACTGTGCAGGAGAAAAGACAATTTAAACCTGCCAGAGGTCTTAAGCTGGTGTTTCCTAAGCTTCCAAGTCTGCAAGTAGATAAAAAACTGGCCTGTTGTGCTGTGCCCTAAAGCAATGCTGGAACTATGTCTAATTAACTTCCTGATAAACCTGAAATGTCATGAAGGAATAGCACTAGACTTCAAATGCTTTTTCAACTTCAAATGTGTTTTCACTTAGTTAAAAAGCTATGGGTAGTACTACTTTTTCTAGAATTCATGCCAATTGCTCTAAAAACTGACTAGACAATAATGAATAGTTATATTTAGAAAAAGATAGTATTAGTAAGTACAATTTTAAAATTACATAATACATTTAAAACCAAATTTATGCCAGATGAAATTCTTATTTGGTCTGCATTGTCAACCTAATGGGTTGGGCAGAACCTAATACATGAAATTATTTTTCTGCTCTTCAATTTTAAAAGTGAGGTTTATTTGTAAGTACTTGGTTTTTCCTAGTGTAGAGCTTTCTCCTCATGTACATGCCTGAAAAAATTTTAATTCATACGAATGTGGAGAAGGGAAGTGATCATATGTGGTAATTTTAATCTGAGTGTTCTATTTATTCAATCTAATTTTTGATCCTCAAAGTAAGATCTGGATCTTATGCAAAAACAATTACCTGGAAAAATTAACATTTTTCCAAGTATCTTAGTAAAACCAGATGAGAGGCACAAGTAAAGGTTAGAAATTAAAATGCCCTCTATGAATATCTGCCTGGCTAGGCATATATTAGTTGTCACATATTGATCTTGCATGTGTGCATCAGAAAATAGAGAATATTAATTTTAATATTTTAATTACTTGTGGTCAAATTTACATTCCCATATGCAAGAAAATTGATTTTTTCATTAAAATCAGATTTTTTGACTCAAATCCAGGAACTCAGTGAACAGGGAGGCATATATACAGTTCCCACATTTGTGTTTTATTATTGATGAATTATCTTGCTTATATTCAAACAAATTTGTTTTGGGAGGCTCAAGTTTAATGCAAACTCACCCTCTTAGTAAAGGTTCCTATAAGGACTAAAAAGGCTGATTACTTCCCCTGCCACCCCTCTACTAATCTCAAAAAAACCCAACTCCTAGTTGTATTTTACCAGCATTTTCCTCCATCTTCAAGTACTCTAGCATTCCCATTATCTTCTGTAACTTCCCAAAACTAACCACTGCAGAAATTAATGGTCCGGTGGTTGAGGTTCTGCATGAGGAGGAAGTGCCTGCATCTAAATAATCTATGGAATTATTTGGCATGACTTTTTGGGAAATGAGCATAACTGTTCAGAGTCTTCCAGAACGTGTAAAGAACACATCTCTACCTTCAAGCCTTAAAGTAACGGATGGGGATAGACATTTAGTTTGAGAGAAATCTCTACTGCCTATGAAAAAAAAAGATTATGGGCTTTGGTCCCAACTATTCTGCTGTATCTATTGCCAGTGATGAAAAATATCAGAGTTGGCTCTGAATGGTACCAGTTTGGTCTGGCTTAGCAACAAAAGAACAGGAAAATACTGTTTCTGAGATATCTGCCTAATTCTCATTCCAGGAGGCTTCAGTGGTTTGGGACTAGACTGACAGTGCCATCAGAGTCTTCTGTGCATGTTTATCACATTCCCCAGATTTAGTGCACTGATACTGACACTGATGTAAGCCTGAATGTTATTAAACTTCAGTTGGGCTGCAATATTTAAGTATTATGCTTCAGAGAAAAAGTGGTAGGAATGAGTTATTGCAAATCCACTATCTCCTCAGAGCAGGGAACTGTGGTTTAACATGTTTTCAAAACCTCTCTAAAAATAGCAATTCCTTGCCAAGTTTTACAGAATTTGGTTCATTTCACAGGTTTATTTACACACATTCTCTTGCCTCCTCACTCCTTGAAAAAAAATTAAAAATTAAATTTTAAAAAGTGTTTGAAATGTGAATTACTTTTCTGTCCTAAATCCTGTCATTCACTGTTTTCCACTCAGAAAATCCTGCAGTATAATTGCACTGAGCATGAATGGCACAAAACGGGGAGTAAGCCACTTAGAACATAGAAGTTTATTCTGCAATGTAATAGCAGGTACTGATTGTGCCTGAGGTCTTCTAGAGTCACCAGGGGAATACCCTGTGATTTCAGACAGCAAGTGGTATCTGGCATCCATGTTAGTTTGTGATAATACACCATGTATCTTCAATATCATGCCTTTGTATTAAACACTAAAGACAATTACAATGGCTGCAGTAAGTGACCCTTGACACTTCTGACAGGGTACCAAAACATTAGGAAAATAGAACTTGATGGGATGAGTACAGAAGTAAGAAGCACACAGTGACAGTGTTTGCCCAGAGGTATTTTGGGTCCTTTTCAGTTAACTTTCTGGAAACTTTTGTGGTACTCTCTGCAAGACAAATAAAAGTGCATTGTAGATTAGCTGAGGGCACCAATTAATGTGAAAATACATCTGCTATGTTTGGTTTGGGATTTTGAAACAGCTGTCTTAGCTTCAATAGCAAAGAGATCCTGACTATGCATTCCTCAGTTCTGGAAGTTCTACTGCCAAGCTACACTGTTACACTATCTTTAATCTAATGTGTCACAATATGACACGAAGTAACTCACACTCACTAGATGTAAAAGAGGGAAGAAAAGAACTAAAAGAGAGAATTTTATTTTCTAACTCTGCTATATATAAAATAATAAAAGTAACAGTAGATTGCAGGGTGAAATTGCCACCTCTCCAACTAGACTAGTCAAACTAACAGTCTATCAATTCTTTCTACTTACAGAAAAGAATACAAAAAATCATTATTTACATGAACAGTGTAAAAAAATTCAGTAGAAATATATAAACATTAAAAAGTATAAAAAACTTTAAAAAAAAAACTTTAAAACTCTCAAAAAACCAAAGTAACACTAATGCCTACATTTTCATGGGTTACCCTCTGTCACCTAAAATACTCTCTTCACTTCATGTACAAGATTAATGCAGAGCCCCCAGTCATTTGTAGTACCTTGAAGTATATGCCTAAAAGTCTGGTGATTGCAAAACAATGTTGATTACAAACAGTTGAAGAGATCTTTGCTCTAAATTTAATCTTTTCATTTTTATCTCTGTCATTTTTTCTTGCCCTATATACATTATCAAATTTTAAAGAGATTAACAACATATGATAATAGTACTAGCTCTTTTGTGAATGTTTTCAAAGAATTTGTAAATATCTCAAGATATATGTGAGTAGGAACTATCATTCAAAAATCACTTTCAATACCCAAAACATTATGGATTCCTGCCTTTCTTTTTCCTCTCTCAGAGAATCAGTTCCTGAGAGAATGAGTTTAACTCAAACAACTTTTAAAATGGCAATGAGATTTTGAGAATGCAGCTCTTATGCATTTTACATTTTATCAGCAGGTATCTGTCCTGCCTCCCATAAGACCATACAGATGAGTAGGGGGAAAAATATCCACAATGCTTTTTATGGGACGTATTGCTCTGACTGTCTGAGTTAGAATTACAATTCCTAATGAGATAAATGAGTCCTGTATTTAAAATGTCTTAGCTACCACCTGTTTGACAACAACTTTCTTAAATCTGGGAGATTAGTGGAGCTCCCTTCTGTTTTGTTGTGCGCTTATGCTCTGCCTTTGAAATTTAAACACAAGTCTTATATCTACAGGAGGCATTTGCCTCCACCCTCCAAAAGTTTTCACATTAATTTTGAAACAACCCCCACCCCCTGGGTCATAACCAGAAGGAGTGAGAAAGGGAACTGGTAGTCTGACCTAAGAGCACAGAAATGACCTTCCTTCCCTTGAAGATAAGCAGTGTGCAGTTATGCCTTGCTGTCTTCAGCTGCTTCCCACTGGGGTTGAGTTTAAAAGCAGCCCGTGTGCAAAGCTAGCTTCTCTGAAGAATAGACTGACAAAAGAGATTGCTAAAAATAGGAAGAAAAAGTGAAAAGCAAGAAAACAAAACTTTAACATCTGCTGTAACTTCTGGGATCATTTATTAAACACATAAACCCTGAAGTATGAATATAAAAGAAGTTCTCTGATGTGATGAAGGTGTGCTGAGAGGGATGGGAACCCTGGGTGACTACAGAAAACACAACCACTAGTCCTCTGGTGAAACAAGAGTACAAATAGATCTGCTTCATAGTTTCAGCAGAGCTTCTGTATGCCATTCCCCATAGACTCCAGCCATTCCCCATAGACTTTTCCTCTTTTCTTGCTCTTGGGAGAAGAGACACAATCTGGCTTAAGATCCCTTTTTATTGCTTGCATAGAGGAGAGTGCTTCAGCAGATAAGGGAAGCCAGCCAACATGCTTAGGAGCTCTTGTGCCAGCCAGGCTGCTAAGCATGGGGACAACTAGATTTTAAATATTTTTTTTTTTTTTTTTTTTTTTTTTTTTTTGGTTTTGGGTTTTTTTTGTATGTTCAATTTTCTCTTTTCACCTTAAAGAAAGTCAACTAAAAAAGATGGTGGATCTGTCTTAAAAACAAACAAACAAACAAACCAACCAACCAAAACAACAACAACAACAAAAAACAGAACCAAAAAACAAACAAACAAACAAACAAACCCAAAACAAAACAAACAAAAAAACCACAACACAAAAACCGAACAAAAAACCAAAAAACCCCCCACACTCTACCAAACAATAACTGTAACTTTATTCACCACAATTTTCTTATTCCATATGTAAGATAATGAAGGGAAACTAACACAGCTGTGGATGGAAACATGTTGCAAAGCCTTGTGTGTTTACACTAGATTATCTCCTTGGTTGTACACAAAGGCTATAACATCTTAGCTGTCAGGCGGTTTTGCAGGAGGTTCTTGGTTTTCTGCATCTTTTTTTTTTTTCTTGTATATTCTTCTTATGCAACCTTCTTGGGACACATCTGCATTTTAAATACTGTATGGCAGATAAACAGTCGAAAACATTTTTTTATGAAGTAACATTCACGGCTCAGTTTCTGAAAATCATTCCCCTGTCAATTCACTTTAAAATGCTGAGCTGTTTACTTCTCCATATCAGTGCAAGCGCTTCTCACACAGTCCCCTGTGCTCTGAGTGGTTCTAAGTCATTGATTTGCATAATGGCTGTGTTATTATTTTTCTGGCTAAAAGGAAAATGTGCATCTCACTAAACTGATCACTATAATCTCCCCGCTCTGACTCACTCTGAGCACAATTTTAAAGTCTTTTGTTCATTTGTATAGTCATGCATTCTCTGTTCCAGCTTTCTAGAATTTAAGGATAAGAAATCATTTGCATGAAAATAAAGTGACAGTTGAAAAGTTTAAAAATTTAGAGTTTTGATGAGAAAACTGAGAGAGAAGAATTAAGATTGAAGGCAACTGCTTTTATTATACATTTCATCCTGCCTTTTTTATCTAATTGCCTTTCCTCCAAATTCTGGTTTTATAAAGAGTACAGGTTTTCTCTGCAGAGTTTGTTTACCACAGTTCTTTGTGTAAGAATCCCAGACTTTCTTCAAAATAATAATTCTACTTAACAAACTGTCACTTATTTTTCTTATCAGATTTGATTCTGCCTTTTCTGTTTTACTAACATTAGTACATATTAGGGTTTTTTGTTGTTGTTTTTTGTATTTTTTTTCCAAAATAGCACACTTAGGTCAATATTAGAATCAAGCCCTAAATGCCTGAATTAAGAATACATCGTATTTATATAGAATTAAGACTATTTTGTATATTATAAGAGTCAATACAGTGATTTAAGACAGAAAACTGGGAAGTTGTAGAGGGATATTATTACAATAAGCAAGGGAAAAGTCCTATAGATAATACTGTCAGAAAAACCAATGGTTATAAAATACTTAAAGGTATATCTGGATATCTGGGTTATAAACTAGAGGACTGTTTCTGACTACTGAAAGTATTCTGAAATAGTTTTTCAGTAGGAATAGCAAGTGTTGTGCTTATTTACAAAAATGATGATATAACATTCTTGTCTAAAATAGTTGAGGATATGATTAAATTATCTGAACAATAGGTGTCTAAAGCCCAACCCCAAAAGAACTGCTGATAGAGTAAAGGGACTATCCAGATTTGCTAGAATTTTGAAAGAATTTTCTCTCTTTCTGACTGAAAGTATCCAAGGAAAAAAGCTAGCAGACATTTGTCAAGCAGAGAATGCCAAACTAATTTTATATGTCCCTTCTGACATGCAGAAAGAGAAGTCTATCTGAAGAAAACTCATTTAACTATGCAGTATAGGGAATTAATGGAAACTGAAAGAAAATACAACCTCAGTAGCAGTATAGAAAAAGGGAATACATTTTTTCCATGTTAGACAAACGTATAGAAATTAATGTACTGGTACAAGGACATGATATGAAAACAAGTGTAATTCATGTATTTAGTAAAAAAGGCTGTGTAGGACAAATTTCAGAAGTGTAATTTTTGATTCAATACTCTGTGATTAAAGTATTTTAAAGCTATTTTCTACGCTTTTTACTTCGTATCATTTCAATAATTCAAATCCTACATTCCACTACGTCAAACCCATCATACTTCTTACTTCCCTTTTTATCCTATTTAAGTTTTATCCTAAAAAAAAAGAAAAAAAAAAGAAAAAAAATATGAACACCTATTAAAGCAGCTCTAGACAAAAATTAGAGTCTAAACAAAGACTAAAGTAGAGAATGGGAGCTCTTTTTTGCTTAGCTGTTATTGCTGAATAATTGTCATTTTGAGTGTAAAAAATGAGGAAGATAAGGTAGTTTCCTTCCTATCTCCTTGGGACAGTTGCATGCAGGGATAACTTTAAAACAAAGTTTGGAAGAGATTTAACTGAAAATCAAAGCAAAGCAGAGTAAGAGAAAATATTCTGGTTTAGCTATATAAAAAAATGTATTTGACCGGGCTTTCTGCCTACTGCTTTAAAGTTTACCTTTAAAAAGGAAAACTGAGCCAACAAATGTATTTTAATGATGTTTGTTAAATCTACATGGACAATCTCCCTGTTAGTTTACATTTGGAAGAAGAACAAAAATAAGTTTTGTGAAAATAATTGTGTCAGTTCTGCGACTGACTGGCACTGAGATTATTTCACACTACTGAAATGGAGGCTAAAGCCTGCAAATGAAGATACAACTTGTCTTGTCATGTCCAAGAGCAGAAAAGAGTCCCTGCTCAGAATGCACCTGTTTTTCCCTTCTGTATAACTCTACATACATAGCCTAACTCAGCGTAACTCAACCCAGCTTTGTAAAATCATTCTGATATTTAAAAAGTAGTGTATTCAAGGTAACTCTTAGTAGAGCTCTATCATAGGAGTTAGAGCTCTACTAAGCTCTAACATAGGAGGGCATCCCTGACGGGATGATAATTAGCATTGACTTGATGATTCCAGAAGGCTGATCAATCGCTTCATTATACTATACTATATTTATTAAGAAACTCATCACCCTTACAGACAGTCTGATACAGACAGAGCAGATTGGTCCTTGAAATCCAAACACCATCACCAGTAGCCAATTAAGAAATCACCCTTTGGTAAACAAATCTCCATAACACACAAACTGTTCACGGGAAGTGAAGATAAGAATTGTTTCTCATTCTTTTCTCTGACCTTCTTGCATCTTTCCCCACAACAATGCCTGGGAAAGTTCTGCCTGCTCCTCTCTCTTCCTTTATCCTCTCTGTGGAGAGAGCTGTGGCAACAGAGATCATCACAGCTTAATGAGAAATTCTGGGCCTTCCTCACTTACCTGAGCTCATGTAAGTTTCTCAAATGGTCCTTTGATTGAATTTGTACTGTCTTGCTTTGAGACCAATTGTTCAAATATGCTGTGGAAACAGAATAAACTTCAAATCAAATCACACTGTCAGGAAAAGCAAAAGCTCTTTCATTTTCAACAATTCTTGTTTCAATGGAAACTTAGGTACAGAATGGTACTTAAACAAACCAAGTATAAGATGAAAACTACTGGACAGAGAAAAAGAAATTCTTTCACCTCTTCAAGGCAACACCCCTTAGGGGATAGGATGAGAGCAGAATGTAAATAGCTTATTACTTGATGCTTCAGTCTAATGCAAAGGTGCATTGATGATGACAAGTAAGCATGCAGCAAACAGTGCCAAACAGCTTACAGTGGCCCAGCAGTCCCTCCACTTGGAGCCATTAACCAATAGAATTATAGATGTGGAGAAACAGAGGTTGGTATATAACCTGTTGTTTAATAAATACAGGGTAGAGTGAATAGAACAAGACAGGATTTTTCATTTCTGGAAAAAAAAAAAAAACAGCATTAAGTACTGAATTTGAAGTAAATTAAGAAAAGCTGGTAGTATCTACTGTCAATTGAATGGAGAGAGGGACCCCTTAACAAGGCAAGCAGACTTGTGTAATATATTTGGATTTTAATTTGTGGCATAACATGGATATTTAAGAAATATTTCTTAAAGTACCAACACGCTAAGGCAGAGGGAATCCTCATAGCAGTTACTATGTCAATTGCTTTGCTCAAGTCAGTAAAGGCAGCTGGAGAACAGCTGCCATATTAACTGTACAATACTTTAGCCTTCAATAAGAATTTGTTAACAAACACTTTTCTATCTTTCTAAAATGCACATACTACCCTCACACACAATGCCTATAGAGGGTATCGTGATTCCTTCATTGTTGTGCACTTTAGGGCAGGGTTTCACTGTGGTGTAGCAGCAGCACCTGTTGCTTCTGGCAGCTCTTGCTGAGCTCCACTGCCTTCTGCTGTTGTTGACCTGCACTTCCACTTCAGGACATCAGCATGCAGGTGACCTCTGAGGGAAATGACATGGCACAATATTTAGATTATATCTTCCATGTTTAATCTTAGTAGGTCACTCTTGTATTTCTTCAGCCATTTGATGCCCATGGAGTTCTGCACACTTGGGGGACAGATATTTTGAAACTGTGTTATGCTAGTTATGCAGCAGTATGTACTGCAGCTTTTCCTATAAAATCTTCCATATTAAGTGAAGTGGAAAATGGCGTTACAGTTGCTTAAATACAAGTATTGGGCTGGTGTTTTTTCAGAAAGTTAATAACTGTGTGAACAGCAGAAGTTGTATTCATATAAAATGCTATCCTTCCCTTTCTGTAAGGAGGAAAAAAGAGAAAGTCATTGTCCCCATAGATTAATAGTTGTATGGCTTTCTTTTTGAAAACTTGAGGTTGCTGGGTTACATAATGCCATAAGATGTATGCCTCTAAGGCACAAGTTATTACAATAAATTTCCATACAAGGAATTTTTTCAGATAAGAAATGTATTTTGATCCTGCAATTCAAATTGCCTAAACTCTTCCACTGATATTTCTTTTTTTACCCATCATCACTTAAAAGCGGTCTTACTCAATATGCAAACTCACTCAGATTTGTATTATAACCTCCAGTATGGTTATCACCAGGGAATAAAGCCCAATATTATTATAACCTGGAACTTGTACTTTATATGTTCTCTCACATTTTTCCAACAGCAAATGGCTCATCCAAATGCCTCATACAATGCAATATGGCTTTAACCTTGAGCTCACCATATCTGAAGCTGTTGTTCTCATTGAATTTTAAGTAAATATAGAATCTTTATGTCTAAGTTTACAAGTGCAAATTGTTGTTTGTCTAAAATGATAAGCAGCATTTTTTCAAGATGAATCTGTTAGTTTTCAGGCAACAAACTCCCAGAAAAGAAATACAATTTAAGTTAATTACTAACAAATCTTTTATTCAGTTCAGCAAGGTTGGCATTCAACCCCAGACATAAGCATATGATTTTTTTTTTAAAGCTGACCATTTAAACTTCTGGTTTTTCTCAAGTCTTCTTATGCAGATATTAATAAAGGCGTCTGAGAGTTTCAAATTATATATGAAGTTCCTTTCCTTTCCTATATATGATGATTATATATGATGTTCCTTTTAAACATCAAAGTCTCCTGTTTTGTGTGTGGTAACACCTATCAGATATATGCAGGAATGCAGAGCTGAAGCTAAAAATTAGTGGTTGCCTGTAGGGGAAATGATCATAATTTAATTTTATATATTCCTTACATAAAAAATGCAGTACCAGCATGCAAATCCCAGTTTGAATCTTCTAAAAGCACAACCAAGCTTAAAGCAACTCTTGTTCTAATGATTTTAAACACTTGTAAACTAAAAAGGTGTGGGCCTGTGTTTTAGGTTTGTGCCAGAAACAGTGTTGATAACTGCTCTGGTTTGAAAGCAAAACTAGTGAGAGACTTTAAATTAGAAATACAATTTTTAGGAAAAGGAAAAAACAAAACCCAAAATACACGTAACAAAACAAAAGAAAAACTACTGACAGAGTCAGAATACAACTTGACACCCTGTTGGTCATGGTGTTGGTAGCAGTCTAAATTGGAATGGCTGCAGTCGACCTGGAGTGGAAGACGTGGTTCTGTTGGAGCAGCGATCCTTTTGAAGGGTGTAGTCTTCCTCTGAAGATCCAGATCCAGAAGTGGAAAAACCTAGCAGTTCCTCTGGGAATCCAGTGGAAAGGCTGTGTTTGGTGTCCTAAAGACTCAGACTATATCCAGTTAGGAATGCTTGGCTCCTCCCTCTGGGCAGAGCATCTCACAATGGGATGCTGTAACTTTTATCAGTCATGCAGTGACATTCAATAGGCCATTAACAGCAGATGTCTCTCCGGGGGGAGGATTGTTTTGTGGGAGAGACAAAAAAACCTGCCCAATTAACAGAAGATAACTGCCACACCTCTAACAGATGGCAAATAGGATATATCTTGCCTTGCAATCTAGGACAAGAACACTGGGATGTTTTTGTTATTGCTGGGCAGGGCTTGCACTGGGCCAAGCCCTTTTCTGCTCCTCACCCCCACAGTGAGCAGGATGGGGGTGCACAACTGGGAAGGGGTGACCCCAACTGACCAAAGGGATATTCTAGACCATGTCGCTTCATGCTCTGCATGTAAAGCTGGGGGAGAGGAAGGAAGGTGAGAATGATCAGAATGATGGTGTTTGTCTTAAATCCCTGCTGCGATGCAGCTCTGCTCTCTTTGTCATGGCTGAACACCTGCCCAGCCACGGGAAGGGGTATTGGAAGGAATGAAGGAGAGGAAATTAATTCCTTGTTTTGCTCTGCTTGTGTGTAAAGCTTTTGCTCTCCCTATTAGACTGTCTGTATCTCAACCCATGTTTTGTCTTACTTTTCCAATTGTCTCTTCCCATCCCACTTCATTGCTGCTGGGGTTAAACCACAACAGTCCTAATGAATTCTGGAAATTCTCTTGAAAGATACTTTACTCGATACCAAAACCCATTATTCTTTAAAGAGAAGTTAACACTCATTTAAGGCAGACGTGGTGATAAAGCATTTTCATTCAGGTGAATGTGCTTTTAAGTAAAGTACGGAAACAAAATGTCAGTGAATATACACTTAATATGCAAGACAGGTTACATGTGGAAAATTACATGCAAATCAATAGCTACTGCAAATAAGGAAATAATATAGGACTCCTTAAGTCCTATTATTAGAAAAGAACAGAAATCCTTGTCATTTAATTGTGTGAAAGTTTGACTTTCATAGCTTAACTGGAGGAAAGATCAGTGTAGCTCACTGAACACTGCCTGCCAAAGGTAGAAATACATTTTTATCCAGTACCTAGCACCTCTGACAATACGGGGCACACAAATGTGCCCTTGACCTTAAGCGCTGGCTGTAAAGGGTACAGTATCCCCTGCAGGTGCTGTGGGATATTACACCCACAACTTTCAGACTGAATGTCAAAGAGCTGAAGATTTTCCAGTAATCTTGTAACATTTTGATGACTTATCTCTGAATTTCTCAGTACAATGGAAGGACCCCACAAAATAAAACTGTTGGGTCAACTACTGTACTATACATGCATCATATGACTGCAGCAGCATGACTATGTCAATGACAGCATTTCTTTGAAAAGAGATATTTGAAATGCAGACAGAGAAACTGCAAATGGCAGTCTAGAAAATGTATGAAATTCTTTGTATTTGAAACACTCTTGGAGAATACAGCTGTAAAGAAAGGATAGCTATGAAGAATGGTATTGTGGTCAGATGGATCCATCCCATATCCTTTTTTTACAAAAAAAATAGCTGTTTTAATTTGAGGTAATCACAACAGTAATATTCCTTAAGAATATAAAAGGCAATTAAATATAGAACTGTTCCTAGTCCCAAGACTGGTAGCCTTGAGAGGTAGGCCAGCATGATAGAAGAATGCAAAGGGAGAGGCCAAGAAGCCTTCAATATTCAAAATAATTTCACTGTAAGAAAAGCCCTGTGGTTCTGTCAAAAAAAGTTTGTCCAAAAGGTTGACAGCGTATTGATGATTGTAGACCCAGATTTTTGCAGACACTTTATATAGTATCTTCTTTATCTTCAGTTGCTTAGCACAACATTACATTTGTCTGTGATACTTTATAATTCCTTTTTGTATGAACTACTAATAGTGCAAGAAGTACTCAGCTGGATTAAAAATTCTTTCTGGCAGACTTTAAAATGGGGTCAGATGTGCAAGGACACTAAATAGGCCACACAGATTTCTCTGAAAAAAACTCTGGCCCAGGATTTTGATATTTTTCTTAAATATCAAGGTTTTCTTATTTTTTCTTTTGGAAGCCAAATCTCTCTAAAGCTCTGATGAGAACTGGTGAATCAACTACGTCAAGTTGTTCAGTTGAAATCACTTCCCTGACTAAATGTTTGCATCCCATGAGACATACTTCTGATGGTTGTACCAAACTTACATATGGAGAGGAAACCAAGCGCTGGATTGTGTTTTAGATTTAGTAATATTTCCAAACTGATAAAGGAAAATAAAGAAGCAGTATTTTGGACCTTCCTTTCATAGCAGGAGGCAGACTTTGCTGGGTAGGCCCACGCAAGCACATTTGGCCTAGAAACCCTCTGCAATTGCAAAGTTTGAGTTTCATTTAGCACTCCTTTTTGGTCCTCCAGTATTCTCTGTGATGTCTTCCTGGAGTCACTGTGGCCTCACCAGCAAAAAATAAGAGGAAAAGAGGGCAGCAAACCCGAGCATCACAGATAGTTCACATCAGCAAGGATGACAACACTGTAAACAATACAGTAATGACATCTCAGGAGAAGGTGGCGGGGGAGGGGAAAAAACTGCTGTGTTGTAAGCACTGCAATAGACCTACCAAGCATCTATGAAAATGGGATCTGGAGTGGGATTCAGCTTTTGGGTTCTTGCTCTCTTTCCACCTCTTTTTTGTTTTCTAGAGAGAGATTAAGCTTTTTAAAAGCTGTAATACAAGGACAAGGTTTGATGTGATAGGAGGATGGTGGGTTGGGGTTTTTTTTTTTCATCTCTAGAACCCTACTTTAATTCTCTGTGAGTTACTGAATGTAGTAGAAAATAATTTTGTGTTAACCCCTGGCCTATGGTGTTCATTTCTATCATCTGTGAAGATATAAATAAAATGAGATCATCCTATTCAGTTTTGTTCAGCTGGTATATTCACTAATGATATCCCTGTCCCAGTAATAAGTCCCTTCAAAATGTTTTACAAAATATTCCAGAAATAGACTACAAATAATAAATACATGTTACGCAAAGAACATGACTGCCTTTTGTGAAAGCACTGTGACATCAGCAAGATGACAGAAGTAGCTAATATATAACCTCTACAAGTACATTGAAAATGATTTGATGAGAATTTTGGAATGGTTCCACCTGTACCACAAAGTGGTTTTGAATATTTACAGTTGTCTTTCATTTAAGCACAAGCTAGGATAGGGCAAAGTTTTTAGAAAACAGGGGAAATGCAGACAGACTGCAGCTAAAGGTTTTATACAGGAATGCCTCCTTGCCCTGTTCACTGCCCTGGCAAGGCATTAATCTCATTTAGGCTCATACTGAGACAGAAAACTTTTATTGGACTCCTGACTTGCCATGGACTTTCAGGACTCTCAATTCTGTATGGAAAGTCAGAGTTTCAATCTGCCCTCTGTCACCTCTCTTTACCTGGCTTTGCCCTGTAGCCTGTTATTTCCTGTGCCAGCTCATGCTGAAGAGACCCGCAGGAAGAGTATGATCTTTTCCCCTCAGACACAGAGCAACCGCAGGCAGAGCAAAGAGGCACCTTCAAAGAGGCTCAGCCACCCCATTGAACATGCCCAGCTGTCAAGATACAGCAGAATCTGAATGAATCAGCAGCTGCACAAATTACTTAAAAAGAAAAGCTTGCCACCAGTGCAAGAATCTGTGAGGACTGCAGAGCAGTAAGGTACTCAACTGTAACTTTCTTGATAAGCAAATTGTCTGTCTGTCTTGAAGGATATGAGCACTAAAGACACTGAAGAAATATTCATTAAAGGGTGCATACAGTCATATGATACCTTTTGCTGTGTAAAGGCTTTACTTGTGTCACTCACAGCATCCTTCTGTAGAAGTGATCCAACTGTGACATGAGCTGGTATATGGTGAGCTGGATGAAGAACTGGCTGAAAGACAGGACTTTGCCCCATTTTGCTGTAGCAAATGGGGCAACATCTGGCTGAAGACCAGTCGCCTGCAGTGCTCCTTAGGGCTCAGTACTAGGGACAGTACTCTTCCATACATTTATCAATCATCTGAATGCAGAGGCTGGATGCACCACAAGCACATTTGCTGGGAGATGCTATTGACTCTCTTGAGGGACCAAAGGCTTTGTTGCGGTACCTAAATAGATTGAACATAGGCTAGTCATTATTGGTGTGCAATTTAACAAGTGTCAGATTCTGCATCTGGGAAAGAGTAGCACCAGGCACAAGCTTGAACTGGGAGAGGATGGACAGTAGCTCTGCAGAAAGGGATCTGGGGTGCTGGTGGACAGCAGGCTCCACCTCAGTCAGCAGGAGGGGAAACCCCCTCCTGGGGTGCATCAGACACAGCACAGCCCAACAGCCAACAGAGGGGATTGCACAGTGCACAGTTCTGGCCTCAAAATTTAGGAAGGATGTGAAGGAAGGATGCACCCAGAGGAGGGCAGTGGAACTGGTGGAAGGGCTGTTCAGTGAGGAACAGCTGAGGAGACTGGGTTTTTCCAGTTTGGAGCAAAGGAGACTGAGGGGTGACCTTACTGCTCTCTGCAGCTTTTTAAGGAGGGAAGTGAAGAGGGAGGTGCTGATGTCTTCTCTCTGGGATCCAGTGACAGGATGCACGGAAATGGCTCAAAGCTGCACTAGGACAGGTTCAGACTTGACATTAGGTTGCAATTCTTTACTGACAGAGTGGTCAGACCTTGGAACAGGCTTTTTAGAGAAGTGATCAATGCCCCAAGTCTGCCAGTGCCAAACATTATTTTCACAATGCCCTTCATAACACACCTTAAGTTCTGGTGAGCCCTGAGGTGCTCAGAAAATTGGATTGGATGTACACGTCTTCCAACTGAAATACACTATTTTATTTTGTTCTGTTCAATTCTGTTCTATTCTACTCTATTCTAAATGGGCATTTATGACAGTTTCATGCATTATTTCCACAAACTGTACAAAGCAGCTCAAAACTTCTCACAGAGGAACAAAAAGGTCCTCCACCAAGCAATCCATTATTGCATTGGATGTTCATGCCCAGGCAGTGGTGCCATCAGTTTTGCCCCTGATGGTGACTGGTAAATAATATCCTTGTCTTTAATCCTGTCTCTCGAGCTTTGACATCTTATTTTCTCTCCTGTTGAGGAGGAGGGAAGTAAGAAAGCAGCTGGGTGGTCATCTGGCAGCCAGCCAAAGTCAAACCTCACAATTATTGTCTCCAAGTCCAGACTAGAGCTAATTTTTCAAACAGTTTTACTCTTATGAATAAGTTGCCTTCAACTTTTGCTTGATCCTTGGCAAACTGTAGAGCAAGTAACATGATAATGGCAACACCCTAATTGCAGTTCCAGTCAGTGTGAGCTGCAAGGATAGATGATATGTTTGTTCACAAAGGCTATTCTCAGAGCTTGTGAGTAATACATTGCTTGTGAATCAAAAGCTGGGAAATACTGATAAAACACTTTAAAAGAAAAAAAAAATCCAGTAATGACTTTAAAATGCTGTCAAATCAAATATAGTGCAGATGGGGAAGGAGGATGGGTTTATAATTTTCCATCTACATATTAATTAAGACTTGATTTTTTTATAGTCTGAAGCCTTTTATGCTGATAGATCACAAGTTGTGTGTCAAAAAGTAATATAAAATTGTTTGAAGTCTCAAAATAAATCTCTTCAAACTGGAAGCTGTTCTCTTTTTATCTCCTAATTATTTCACACACATTGCATCATGAAGTCGTCAGAACATTTAATCCTAATGAAGTTGAATCATCTCAGACATTTTAAGACACTTCAGCATTTTAGGATTTGTCTCAGAGACTGTGTTATTCAGAGAAGCACAACAGTCCTGAACACTTCACCTCTCTTCCCCCACACGAGGTTCTGTGAGTATTAAAATGTGGAACTAAATTCATTCCCAGCCCCCATTATGGGAGCAATGAGGTAAGTAAGTAGATCGTGGGAATGACTGGTAAATTTTGTACCTTATTTCTTATTCTGCCACAGCTTTCCTATGTGACTGTAGGCTGCCTATCCCATCTGTGCCTCATATTCCCTTTCTGTGCATGTAGATAACAGGTTTTTTTCTCTCTTCATGGTAACGTGTATCTGAGTTCATTAATCTTTATAAGTCATCTTGTCCTGTAAGAGTCACACTTGCTATGTATAGCTCATTCAGTAAACTCAGGAAGGGCTCACATTATTCTTTTTTCTTCTTCCCTGTACTTTTGAAGCCATTGATATTTCAGTGTTGGCTAAGATTTCCAGATGGCCAGGACAGCAGAAAAGCCCCCAGTCCTTCTCTTACTTATTTGTGTCTGTGAGCGCTAGTGCCCACATTAAACCTTTTCCTTAAGCAAAACTATTTGAGAACTATGGACTACAAGGAAGAGAAGGGGAGGCTTGCCTTTTCAACTAACTCCCAAAAATAAATATTAGGTTACCACTACTGAGGAATCCTTTTTCCAGTTCATCTATTTGTTACAAAAAGTGCCCCACTGATGTGTATGAAAATTCTTTACAGTTAAATAGGAAAAGCGGTTTATCTCATGAACAGGTAAGTCAAATGATGAGCAAACAACATATTGGAATGTCTGATTTGTGAAGAAACACTGAAATACTTTTGTTGACAAGAAATCCAAGTTTCTTGGCTTACTGTGTTTCTATCGTGGTGTACCTGTAAGTGGTGCACCAGCTCAAATGGGAAAAAGCAAAGTGAAATTATGGTATTTCACTGTTCTCTTGCATTCAGATCAAAGCTTTAATCTGCAGCCTCTGATTTTAATTATATTTTAAAAACTTTAAAGAAAAAGTATTTTTGTTTCCTTAACTTGAATTGCTATTCCTCTTAGAAAAAAGTGTTTTGAATGTGAAATGCACATGCCTTAAGGAAGAAGCGTAGGATTACTTTGTGCATAACCAATTACTACACCTGAAGACTTGAGGAGTTGCAGGTAGGACTAATTGACTTCTAGGAAGTAGAACTTCCCTAATAATCATGCTTCAAGTACTGCTATGTAGCCCACCTTAATACTGACAATACTAAATCAGTAAGTATCTGAACACTCAGAAGGCAATGCAGAAAAACAGTAAAGTGACACAGGCCAAGTGCACCTTTATTTTGATCTTTTCTCTAGGTTATGGTTCTCTTCTATTTGAAACCACAGCTTCACCAAGCTGTTCCTACCAGTCCCTCCATCATTTGTACCTCATTCAACATAACTACACTTCTTGATTTCATACAGAAATAAAATCTACTCCTAGCACCTGCACAGAAGTTGTCATGATACAACTAAGGCACCTTAGATGTTAAAATATGTTTTCTTTTCAAAGACTTGTCAGTGCACACACAATATGTTCTGGAAGAAGATAAGGCACTACAAGGCCATTTTAATTATATGTTAATTATACTGAAAGCGACTTAGCTAATTTAAAACACATATATAATGACCAAAGCATTTACATGAGTAAAGAACTTTAGTTTGAAGATTTACCAGGAAATATAATCATAACCAACTCAAATTTACATTGAGGTATGAAGTGGAGAATAAGACACAGGAAAATCTACAGGGAACACAGATTTTTAATTAACAAATATTAGGTACTACTGTCCAAATTAACTGCAGCTGAGAGAGTGCTTCTCAAGCAGTAAAGGAATATTGTATGTGACAAGTAATTTGTGCAATTAATTCTAAATAATCCCAATTTACAAAAAGGTTGTGTATATTTCTGAGAAGATGAATAAATACTAAATTTCAGAAGTCATGTAATTCTGAAAAATTAGGTAGCATATGCCCTAGTTCTCGCAAAAACTGACATGAAGTTATTTTGCTACCGATTTCCTATAATATCATGAGACTTCCTGCGACCACCACAGCCACACCACACAGTTTTTCCCTTGTATTGCAAAATGGATCTGAATCCTCTGAATGATATTTGCCTGCAGATTGGACAGTTTCCTGCAACATGCACAGACAGAAGAGGAGTATACTCTACTTTATGGTTTGCAACAAGAGTATTAAATGTGCATTTAGAAGAAAGCAGACACTGCCTAGCAGGGTTCAGATGGGCAGAGGAATACATTTTCATTTATATGGACAGTGAAAAAACAAATTTATTTATTTTCTTAGGTACTTCTTAGGTACTGGGTTTGTATGCCCAAGACACACTTTCAAAACCTTAGTAAGACTCAAGGCTAAATGTTTTTCCCAAGTGATCAAGATCTACAATGGGCACCAGATTTCAAGAATCCTCTAGAGCAGCTAAAGAACTTTTCAAGGTGTCTGCAACACCCTGAGCAGTTAAAGCAAGAATAACATTTTCTATATAACATTTTCAGACAGTTGTTTTGTGGATTTTTTAATTTTCTTATGAAGAAATCTATATCAACAAGCTAAACTTTTAATAATTGGAGAAAAGATTTTCAAATGCTCACATTGTTCCTTTAGTCTATATGAAGCCTCACAATATATTTTTTTCCACAGATTCTCCCTTCTATATTCAAACATGAGTAGACAAACTGCACAGTAGATCTCTGACAGAGAAGTTGAGCCTAAGCAGCAAAAAGAGCACATCTTTTACAGCGTGTTGATTCACAGGTGGGAGAGAGGCTGTGGCCCTATTCAATTCCTTGAAAGCAGCATTACAGGCTTTCTCCCAGCCTGGTATCCCATCTACCAGGCACAGACAGCCAACAGCTAATGCCAGCCAGCTGCATCACAGGCTCTTTTCACTCCATGCCCACATGCCAGACATTGTTAGACAAATGCTCCTGGAAAGCGAATCAGCAGCCAATTCTGCCAGTCGCACGTGGAGCACAGGAGGCAGTGGCTGTGCACAGCTGTCTCTGTTGGTCCCTACACTTGCCACTTTTGTGGCAAGATCCCCCATTTAAACTTCTAGTGCAGGAGAGTTGTTGCAGTACATAATTCAGGACTTGACCTCACAACCCAAAGTCCCACAGAGCTTTGCTGGACCTTGTACACGATAAAACCTGACAAGTTGGGAATGTCTATCCAATATTCAACAACCTGAGTACAGTATTGCAACAACTGCGACAGTTCTGTGCTAAGGCAGAGCCTTGATGTCTTCAAACAATTTCTACCTCTCTTTGGAAACACACTAGTAGGAAAGGTTAAAAGGTGCACATGAAATATACAAAACTTGCTTTATACACTTTTTAATTCAACTAGTTTTGTTCTGTGCCATCCCTCAGCCATGGGACACCATGGAATCCAAAGAGAAATGCATTATTTTTTTCTAGTTAGGCTAGCTGATCTCATAATAGATATCACATGCATTTCCCTGGCATACTGATGGGGAAGATATGTGTGTTTCATTTAGTATAGGTCAACTCTTTAGCATTATCTCCCCTCTCACTAATATGTGCAAGATGCAGAAACTGTCCTAACAATAGCGTTAATATAATCTGCCAAGGTGCCTGTCATCTTCCCTGACCTTTTATATTTGCCTGTTAGATATTTCTTTATTTTTAGGGATATGCATTTTGTAGGAGTACTAATGTTTAACAGAATTCCTCTTATGGGAGCAAGGTGATGAAACCTTGAGAGGTTACTGAGGGATACGGTTTCTCTGAAATGTTGGTGCTGTAGCTGCTACTTCCAAAAAAAGGGCAAGTTTGCCTGTAGGTTTCTGTCAGCAGTAGTTAACACAAATTCTGGCAAAGGCCCCAGTTTTTCTTCAAAGGCAAAGACAGAAGGGAGCTGGCACTGTTCAAAAAATGTTGCTACAAAGACTACCTTTTCAAAAATATTTCATAAAATTTTGATTATATTTAATATATATACATACATCTGCCAAGGTTTTAAGTTCATGCCATCAGCTTAATAGACAGACTCTAACTATTCAGAACCATATGGCAGTGTGAGTCATCTATTTTCAGCCATTCTATTGTCTGGCTGCTTGAAACAAACATTTGTGGGCAGGACAGAGAGATGAAGAATAGTCCACATATGAAAAGATATCATTACCTGAATTATGTTATTGATTTATAAATTTATCATAAAGATTTCTTACAAATTTTCTTTTTAAGTGATTATTAAACATCAATCTTAATGGAAAGTTAGATGGACTCTTTACTTGCTATCTTGGGGGCTATCAAGACAGAATCCTCTAACCTTTCCCACTTATTTTTATTAAAAAAACCACAGAGAATCTTACCTTGGGAGGTGTTGTTCTCAGAAGGTTTTAGCATCTACTTCTATATTTAGACATTCTATACCTAGACAGATTGTATTCTCTCTCTGTGCCTGCCTGCAATCTAATTTTCCTACATCGTAATTTTCCTGCTCCTCTTCCTTAGAAGTATATGGCAGAAACAGCAATGGCATGGGTGCGACGTGGTTGGTTGTTTTGTTTGCTTGTTCTTAAAAGTACATGTATGAATCCTGCTTGGTAGTCATCCCCTAAAAAACTTCACAGTTTTAAAAAAATTCCTCCCATCTTTTCTAATGCTTTTAAATTACTTTAATAACCTCTAAATTACTGTTCCAGTGCCCAAACACCCCCTGGGTGAAAAACACTTTTTCTCGTGTCTACTGTAAATTTCCCTCAGCACAACTTCAGGCCATTCTCTTGGGTGCTGGGCACCTGGGAGGAGAGATCAGTCTCTGCCCCTCCTCTACCCCTTTGCAAGGATATTGAAGGCCCCAGTGAGGTCTCCCTGCATCGTCCTCCAGGATGAACAGAGCAAGTGACCTCAGCTGCTCCTCCTATGCCTTCTCCTATAGACCACTATCTTCACGACCCTCCTTTTGACACTCTCTAATAGCTTTATAGCCTCTGCACATCGATACACCCCAAACTGCCCTCAGGACTCGAGGTGAGGCCACCCCATCCCAGAGCAGAGCAGGACAATCCCCTCCCTTTCCCAGCTGTGCCTGATGTCCCCAGGACAGGGTTGGCCCTCCTGGCTGCCAGGGCACTATTGACTCACATCCAGCTTGCCATTGACCAGGACAAACAGGTCCCTCTCCACAATGCTGCTCTCCAGCCTCTCATTCTTCAGTCTGTCTGTACAGCCAGGGTTGACCCATCCCAGGTGTAGAATCCAGTACTTGACCTTGTTAAACTCCACCAAACTGGTGATTGCCTACCTCTCCAATTTGTTGAGGTCTCTCTGCAGGGCCTCACCACCTTTGAGAGAGTCAGAAGTTCCTCCCTATTTTGTATCATCTGCAAACTTAGAGTACCTTCAAATCCTTTGTCCAAGTCAATTCTGAAGATGTTGAAGAACGCAGGACTTAAGGTGGAGTCCTGTGGAACCCCACTAGTTACCATTCTTCTGATCTTGCAAGACTCAAACTCCAGTTTGAGAATCACAATTCTACTTTGGAAACAACTATTATAAATAGTAAAAGGTTATCATATTACCAGAAACTAATTTCTCAAGTCTGCTAGCAGCCAGGAGCATTGTAGTTATTATGTCCGCTTATGGGTTGTACTGACTTCGGGAGTATTGCGCAGCCTTTAATCAAAGCAACAAAAAGAGGTTCTTACACTCATGTAACCCTTTAAAATTAATTATTTGGAATGATGAAAAAAGCACACATGCATAATACAGACAGGATTTCCATAAATACACTGAAAATAAGACTAGCCCAAAATTTCTGTTTAAGATAACTTCTATTTTGATTTGTGCTGGTTTGTTTGTTTATTGACACATGTTTTTTCACATAACGCTCCTGTAAAGAAATTTTCTACAAGGCAACTGTAATTATTCTGTGAATTAATGAAAGAAATCTAGAGAGAATAATGAGTAAGTTATCTCCTTCTTTTTCTCCTAAGATTGCACCCCTTTTGTAGCTGCATAAAATTGTAACTTAAATATGGTGGTTCATAGCTGACCTTGAAATATACCTCGATACAAAATGGTTTTTAAGTACTGTAAATTCAATGTATGCTCAAACAGAAAAACCGTGAAATGGAAACATGATAGTGCTGATATTTTTATCTCCATCACTTCATGGAAGGGCAAATCTTAATTGGCAATTTATTAAAAAGAAAAAAAAAGAAATTAGGGATTTCCTATGTAAGGATTTCTGGAGGCTTGAATGCAAATGTTGTAATGCCTGAAAATAGATTATTACTACACACTTACTAAAGCATCTTTATGCCAAGAGAGAAGGAAAAATTATGGCAGGTCAGAAGACTGTGAAACATGGGTCCTCTCTTCTCCTACCCTCCCTTTAATTATTGACAGCCTGCCACTTAGGTGCCATGGTATGATGAATAATAAAACAGGATCCAAGCTGCATTTCTCTCCAGGATTTCTTCTTCCAAACCAAATACTGCCATCTTCAGGCAGACCATACTTCATGTTTACAAGTTCGAGGGTTTACTAGTTATTGAGGGGGTCATCACCTCAAACAAACAAAAAACTGGTTATTTTGAAGATCTTTCAGATTGATACCTTATATGAGATAAGGAAGAGAAACTCCAAACTTTGCCTTCTACCTTTGGGAATAAGGTTACCACTATCTAAACACTCCTAGATGTTATTTTGGGCAAAACATGAATGAAACCATTCAATTATTTCCCTTGATGTAATGAGAGCTAGGCAGTTAAGATTACAGCCATACAAGAGACCCGGACTGCTAAGCACTTCCAAGCATACATACTGTATGTTGTCAACACACAGGCAGGTCATTGTGGAAGCAGAATCTAAACTGTTTAAACTGTTGCAATTCAATGGGTTGAAATTATGTGTCATATTTATGCTTTTTTCCTTCCAGCAAAGTGGAACTTTAAGGTGACATTTGAGCATCAGATGATTATACCCGCAGAACAAATAAGAAGAAGCAAACTACCCCTGCAAACAGAAAATTCACAGTATATATTACCCAAATATTCATCAGAGTAGTGACATTAATCTTCCTTTTCCTCTTGAAGTGCCCTGAAATTGAGATTTAGTAATGAGAATCACAGCCTCCATTCAGCCATGAGAATCACATGAAGAATTAAATAATACAGTGGTTGCAATGAGGACTATGACTTGCAAGGTATCAATAAGTAGCCAAGCCTTTCATTTAAACACCACTGATTTTGGCCGAGGTAGAGTTAATTTTCTCCACAGTGGCCGGTATGGGACTGTGTTTGGGATTTGTGCTGAATACAGAGTTGATAATACAAAGATGTTTTAGTTATTGCTGAGCAGGGATTGCACAGTCAGGGCCCTTTCTGCTTTTCACACTGCCATGCTGGCGAAGTGGCTGGTGGTGCACGGGTGGCTGGGAGGGGACACAGCCAGGACAAGTGACCCAAACTGACCAAAGGGATATTCCAGACCATGTGACATCAGGCTCAGTGTATAAAGTGGGAGGAAGAAGGAGGAAGGAGGGGATGTTTGGACTGATGGTGTTTGCCCTCCCAAATCACCATTGATTGGGCTGTACTCTGCTGGAAATGGCTGAACAGGTGCTCTACAACGGGAAGTAGGGAATTCATTCCTTTGTTTGCTTTGCTTCGGTGCGTGCATTTTGCTTTCCCTATTAAACTGTCTGCATCTCAACCCACAAGCTTTATAGCTCTGACCCTTTCTGATTCTCTCTCTGATCCTCTTGGTGGGGCAGTAAGGAACTGTCTCCATGGGGCTGGGCTGCTGGTGGGGTTAAACCATAACAAGCACTGGGACATATTTTTTAAATTTCTTATTAGAGTACAAAATCAGGTACTTCTATTTAAAAAAAAAATACTTTTTCATAATGGGAACTGCTGTTGCTCTCTTACTATACTGGCAGGATACGGTATTTGATAATACATAAATACTGTACTTAGTGTAAACACCACTTAGTGAACACCAGCCAAAAAACCAAATCAAGACTAACCAGATCCTGATTGCCATTTTCAAGTAAGTATGCAAGTTAGTTAAAATTAGATAGACTTTTTATATTCCTTACTATCCTATAAAGGAAAAGGATATTAAATCAGAATTTGACTAGACTCAAATTCTAGATGATGTCCTTATAGATTCCATGATGTTTCACTTTTTGCTTGTGCTATGTCTAAAATTCTAATATGTTACTAGGTGTGAGCTCTGATTTCAGAGAACGTCTTATCTCTATGCTGGACAATTCTTTTGTATTTTCATATGCAGCCTTAGTGTTGGGGGAACTTATCCTTTAAAGTATTCCTCCCATCCTCCAAAGAATCAGTTTTTTCCAGAAGAACAGTATCTTTAGAAGTTTTATGATGTAATTCATCAAACATATAATGATTTCAGAAATCTTGCTAACTTTTCCACCGAATCCTCAAAAATACAAACCTCCAACACTGCACAAACTAAGTGTCTATTACGTTTTCAGAATAATGGCCACAAGGCATTAGTTCCCTCAAATTGTTTTATCTCTGGGCTTACTGTAAGAGGTAGCCTGTCTTACTATTTTTCAAATGCATATTTGAAAGCAGAGGCTGAAGGAAGTTATCTGCTCTCTCCTTTTTTATCTTTCCTCCCTTTCCTTTTTCCTCATTCCTATGCCTGAAGTTCTTTACCACTGCTCATCCAGTGCACCACTCTGGACAGTTTCTCCTCTTTATTGTTGAGAGCAACTACATGTTCTTCTCTGTGCCAAATTCAGTCAGGAGGAAGGGTACTTTCTCCATCTCCAGTACTCTGCCTGAGCAGAAGTCAGAACAATCCAGGGAGGGGGTTTAACCTAATCTAGACCTTTAGCTGAGAAGATCTACTCTCCACCAACAATACCTTAATGTTCCATGGTGGTGCCGCTTTTGATCTTGCTAAAAATTGTAGCTCTTCAGGAATGGAGAACTAAGGAACCTCCATTCATACCCACGTAGACCAAGGGCACTGTCATGGTGCAACTCCAGTCAGCAGCTGAACCCCACACAGCCCCTCGCTCACTGCTCCCTGTGGGATGGGGGAGAGAATCGGATGGGTAATGCTGAGAAAACTCCTGGGTACAGATAAAAGCAGTTTAATAGGTTAATGTGCAAGCAAAGCAAAACAAGGAATTCATTCCCTTCCCATGGGCAGGCAGGTATTCAGCCATTCCCAGGAAAGCAGAGCTCCATCACATAATGATGACCTGGGAGGAAAACGCCACCCCCTGAATGTCCCTCTGGTCTCCCTTCACCTTCCCCCACTTCACTGCTGCATGTGATACTATCTGGTCTGGAGTATCCTGTTCCTGCTGAGTCCCCTCTCAATCCCTTCCTTGTTCACTTGTAGGATGGAGAGAGAAGCAGAAAAAGCTCTTGGATTTCTGCAAGCCCTTCTCAACCAAAACCAAAACATCCATGTACTTTTTCAGTCACCAATCAAAACACAGCCCATTACAAACTACTGTGAAGAAACTTAAGTACATTCCAGCTAAAACCAGCACAAATAGTGAAACAACTAGGATTTAACAAAAGAACATTTATTCTATTTCTATAACCAAGATGGAAATTTTGCTATTTCCTTCCATCTATTTCATAATGACATTCCTAACACACCACTTCAAAGCTATTGATGTTAAGCAAGCAAAGCTATGCAAAGGGAATAAACATACTAAATCACAGTGTTATAACTTCATAATTCAATGAAACTAATTCTACTTTAAACTTACTTATTTAAGTTAAATAACTACAATCTCTCAACATTGGCAATATGACCAAAGATTATAGACCAAATTTTCTAAAGGTCAGTCCTGAAATACAGATGAACATCCACTTTAGGGGTATCAGGACTAGATACAACATGGAAACTTAAAAATTTCTTGTGTTCCCTTGCAGCTCAAACCTAAATACCATACTTACTTACATACATACATACATACATACTTCGGTCATCAGTCTTTGTGGCCTATTTAAATATGCACAGAGATAACAATGAAAAGTGTTGTAATCTATTGCTATGTGTGTAACAAACCCTTACTATCACAAATAGAGGGGACTTCACTGCTTAATTATGAGACTTAAGTTGTAGTAGCTTTCAGGCATCTCACATTACTGGTTCTATGACTTCTAATTTCATGAAATATAAGTAGTGCCAATGAAGAAATGAACCGTTAGTTACACCTGCCTTCTGACATTATGTAGTGAAAATTTCACAGCTGATATTTGGTCATGTAATATTTCATTCTGCTTTTACTCTACAACAGGTAGTTACTATGCTTGCCTTCCATGAAGCAACAGTGACACTCAGTGTTAAAACCCTTGCATAGACCAGAAGCACCCTCTGCTTCCCTGTATTTCTCATTATTCATTTAAATTACCATAGTAATTTAAAATTTGTTTAGCTCTTGCAGCTATTAGAAAAAGAAGAGTCTACCATCTTGAAAAATGAGCTAAACTCTCCCTCTATGTTTGTATCTAAAAAGTTATGCCTAGATTATTAAAATAAAACCCCACCTTTGTTATGGCACTTAGATCATTCTCTTTTTGAATGAGATCTTGATTAGAGTGGATTGCAAAATTCAGAAATTGAAGCGGACGGTGTTTTGGGAGATGTATGCTTCAACTTCAGATGGAGGACTGAAAACAATAGAAAAAAATTCTCCTTCTGCCTACAGATATTGCAAATCTTTGGGGAACTTCAAAGATCTACTTGAAACAGCTAGACATAAATATGTATGTTTAGGTAATAAAGACATTTGTGAACAACTGGGAGTTGTTCACAAATGTTGAACAAGTTCACAAGTTTGTCTCTGGTCACAGCTGGTGAAGCCCTGTCCTGTCCTCCCTGGTGCCATGGCCCCCATGGCACTCGGACAGCATAACTGCCTTGGAACTTGCCTACCAGAGTGAAAAAATTTTATACATCCAGCAACTTCAGAAATACTGTAACTTTGGATACACATTATGTCTGCTATTGATGGTCCAGTTTTACAAAGTAATTCTGAGATACCAGTGGCATAAAAATCTCCTGTTGTAATCAGGAGACTCACCAGGGGGAGGAGAGAAAGGGTCTGGTGTCATATGCCTGGATTTCAGCAATGCCTTTGATACCATCTCCCCAGAAAAGCTGCAGCCCACAGCTTGGACAGGAGCACTCTTGGCTGGGTTAAAAACTGTTTGGATGGCCGGGCCCAAAGAATGGTGGGGAATGGTGCTGGATCCGGCTGGCCTCTGGTCACTGGTGGTGTCCCCCAGAATCAGTGTTGGGCCCAGTTATGTTTAATATCTTCATGGATGGTCTGCATGAGGGGGTTGAATCTACCGTTAGTAAATTCACAGACAACACCAATTTGGGTGGGTGTGTTGGTCTGCTACAAGGCAGGAAGTCTCTGCAAAGGGATCTGGAAAGCTGGATTGATGGGTTGAAGCCAATGGTCTGAGGTTCAACAAGGCCACAAAAACCTCTAAGGCTAAGGACACCTGGCCTGTATCAACAACAGTGGGGCAGCAGGAGCAGGGCAGTGACCATCTCCCTGTTCTGGGCACTGGTGAGATCTCGAGCGCTGTGACCAGCTCTGGGTCCCTCAACTCAAGGAAGGACATCAAGGGGCTGGAGCATGTCCAGAGAAGAAAAAAAGCTGGCAAAGGGTCTGGAGCACAAGTCAGATGACAAGCAGGTGAAGAATCTGGGTGCATTTAGCCTGGAAAAAAGGAGGCGTGGGGTGGGGGCACCTTATCACTCCCTGCAACTCCCTGACCCAAGGCTGTAGCAGGTGGGTCTCTTCTCCCAGGGAACCAGTTACAGGACAAGAGGACATAGTCTTAAGCTGCTTCAGGGAAGATTTAGATTGGACACTAAGAAGAATTCCTTCACAGAAAGGGTGATTAAGCCTGGGAATGAGCTGTCCAGGGAAGTGGTGGAGTCACTATTCCTGGAGGTGTTTAAGGGAAAGCTGGATGCAGCACTTAGGGCCATGGTCTAGTTGATACGCTGGTGTTTGTTAAAAAGTTGGATTTGATGATCTCAGAGGTCTTTTCCAAACTAATGGATTCTGTGATTGTGTAATCTACTTGAAGAGAAAATAATAATACCAAATATACTTACAAAAAACACTTGTTGTGGTTTAACCTTAGCTGGTAACTAAGAAAAACACACTGCTTCGTCCCTTTCACTCCCCAACCCTTGTGGGACAGGGAAAGAGCTGGAAGTGTAAAACAGAGAAACAAACTCATGGGCTGAGGTAACTAACAGCAGTTTAATAAGTTAGAAATAGTAATAGTAGTAGTAATAATGAATTGCAAGGAAAAGACAAAAATGAAGACAAAACAAGTAGAGAATAAATAAAACTCAGGAAAAACAAGTGATTAAAATGAAAAAAAGAACAGCTGAGGTTACACCATGCCAGTTGTTTTGGCACCCAGTCTAGTGCATGAAGGGTTGGAAATAACGGCAGATTTGATTGAATGTGCTACATTGAATTTGTAGCTGTTAATGCTGTATAGCTATTAATTGGCAGGCTGCTGTGCTTGCCATGAAGCTCACTTTCCTGTCTCTCTGTTGGAATTCAGTGCTTCTTAGTGGCTGCTCTGATTTTGCTGCTGGCTGCACTGCTGGCCACCTCAGTGTGCTGTGCCTGGGAACACTCTGGTGACATCCATGGCAAAGTGCCTGGGCTGGAGGGTGCCTGTGCTCCTGTGCTGCCATACTGGACAGGCTGGAACTCCAATGTGAACTTGAGTCTAAGAGACTGTGACCTGTGGAGGAGTCCACTGTAGAGCACAGAACCACTGGCAGCCCATGGAAGATCCCATGCCGGGGCAGGTGGATATCCAAAGGCACATGTGATCCCATCAGAACCCTATTATGGAGCAGGCTCCTGACATGAGCTCTGGACCCATGGAAGGGGTCCACTCTGGAGCAGTTCTTGAAGTACTGTAGCCTGTCTGGGAAGGACACACATTGGAGAAGTTGAAGGCAACCAACATTTATTCTGAGTTCTGATTGGTTTGAAGATTTGACTTGGAATTTCATCTTCTTTTAATGTTGTTTCTGTTTTTCCTTACTGAAATAAAATTTTGCAGTCTGTGGGAGGAGGGAGTGTGTGAGCCACCACTGGCAGGCAGCTGGGACAGGCACAAACCAATGGCTAAGGCACAAAGAGTGAATTTATGTCCATTATCATGCTAACTGGAGAAACCCTGAAGCAACACCTGGGCTACACAAGTGCAGCGCAGGCATTGTTAAACTCAATCCATATATTAGGATGACTGGCCTGCTATTCACACAGTCTTACCAAGAGTTACTTCCAGCTGTCTTCTACTTTTCAACCCATTCTCCCAGCAGAGCAGAAAAGGCCTTGCCAATTTTTTTTTTTTTTTGCAAAGATTTGGTGTGGTTTATATTGATGAAGCTCATTGAAGTATAAAACCAAACAAAATATTTTATTGCTCTCCTTTTATCCAAAGGTATATTTAGTACTTTTCTCATAGGAAACATTTTTAAAGAGCTGCTGAAGACTAATAATAGAGGTAACAAACAAAAATAATAGCAGCATGGGTATTTTAATCCTAACATAACTTGTCCCTGGGCAAAAGGCCAAAACATGTGCTACACAATATAAAATACTGTGCATTTCTTCTCCTGCCCTTTGTTGTTTAATATTAGTACTGAGCCACATATACTCTAGCTATAACTTGCCTTCTCCTTCCCCAGACACCTTTTACTAAAGAAAAAATTGCACATATATTTAAACTACATATCTAAGACTACACGGCTAAGTCAACTGTTTAGAACTGAATGCTGAAACAAATTGCTTTTGCTGGGTGCTAAGCAGAGTCTTAATTAAAGCAGTGCAGCCTCCAGCAAGGATTTACACACCAGGGCACCTGCATCGAGGTTCAACACACTGCAGTTAGAGGTGAGTGTCAGCAGGAGGGCATAGAGGGCATATGAGCCCTGTTTCCAGATGTATAATGAATTAAAGCAGCAGAAAACAAGTATTTTCTGGAAAGTGCTGGTGGGAAAATGATGTTGACAGAAGAAAACTTGGAAGACTGCTCTTGGTGGTCTCTAAGCTTGTGTTGCTTTGCCACTGCAAAACCTCGGCCACTGTCCTGCACATAATGCGAGACCAATGGGAAGGGATCTTCTCACATTTGCCTACAAAGTGTAGCACAAAAAAAAATTATTTCAGTTCCTCAAAAATATGCATGTATTTTATATGTCTCATGTGTATATATATATATATATGGCAATGACCTAAGGGAGGGGGTCCAGCAGATGCCACAAAGATGATGATGGGCCTGTAGCATCTCTCTTGTAAGGAGAGACTGCAGGAGCTGGGCCCATTTAGTTTGGAGAAGAGTGAAAGGGGTTCTCAGTAATGGGTATAAATATCTTCAAAGCCGGTGCTAACAGGATGGTGCCAGACTTTTCAGTGCTGCCTAATGACATGACAAGGGGCAGTGTGGGCATAAACTAAAACACAGTTAAGTTCCACCTCAACAAGAACGCCATGTTGAGGGTGGCAGAGCACTAGAACAGGTAAGCCGTGCCGTCTCCCCTCTCTGAGGACATTCCAAACCCACCTGGACGCGTTCCTGTGTTACCTGCTCCAGCTGACCCTGCCTTGGCAGGAGGGTAGGTCGAGATGACCTCCAGAGGTGCCTTCCAGCCCCTAACGATTCTGTGGTAATGCATATACGCACATATTACAGGCGTACATGCCGTACGCGGTCTGTGGACCCGCGTTTAGACAGCGAGTGCACCGATGCGACACAGGGCGGGCACCCGCCCGCGGCCCAGCCTCCAACGGCCCAGCGCGGCCGCTGGTGGCAGCAGCGCCGTCCCGCGGAGCGCCGCCCCCGCTGCCCGGGGGAGGTCAGGCCGGCGGTAGCGGAAGCTTCTCCCTCCCTCCCGGCGTCCCGGAACCAGCCCCGCCGTCGCCGCCGCCTCCTGCGCCGGCCCGCCGGCAGCATGTCAGCTCCCGGCGCCGCCTCCCGCAGGTGACACCCGCCCTTCCGCTGCCGCCGCTTCCCTTCCTATATGGGCCACCTGCTCTCGAAGGAGGCAAGGAGCCTAAGCCGGGATCGCCGCCGCCCGCGGGGGAAGGTGCCGCCGCCGCGCAGCCGGAGCTGCTTCCTGCGCGGGCCCTGCATGCTCTGCTTCATCGTGCACGGCGCCAGCCCGCCCGCCCCGGAGCAGCCACTGCCTGCCGGGGACCCGCTGCTGCCGCCGCCGCCGCCCTACGTGTCGCTGACCGCCGCGGAGCAGCGCGTCGCCCGCCGCCTCCTGCGCCTGGCGCCCGCCGCCTGGGAACCTCCGGGCCGCTGCCAGCGCCTCTTCCTCTCCGGCCTGCTGCCGTCGCCGGTGCGGGGCCTCCTGGGGCCACCCGGCGAGGTCTCCTCCGAGATGGTGTGCAAGCGCAAGGGGGCCGGACTGCCCGCCTGCCCGCCCTGCAAGCAGCCGCGCTGTACCGCCGCCGAGCCCGAGCCCGGCGCCTGCCAGTGCCCGGCGGAGCCGCAGCTGCTCGCCCTGCCCGGCGCCACGGGGGAGAGCGGAGGGGCCACAGCCGGGCAGAGCGGGGGGGGACAGCCCGCCTCGCCGTCGCCTCCCACGGCCCAGGACGAGAAGGAGCAGGGCCGGGAGGGGGAGAAGGAGCGGGGCGGCGAGGCGGGCTGCGAGGAGCCGCTGGAGTACCCCGGCGACAGTTGCCGGGAGCTGCCGCCGCCGCCCACCCCAGACATCAACCAGCTGCCGCCTTCCATCCTCCTCAAGGTGGGTCGGGATGGGGGGATGGACGGGCCAGCTCTTTCCTTGAGGATTCGGGAAGGGGCTGTGCCAGCCCCCGGGGTGCCGGTGTCACCGGGCGGACTCAGTGCAGAGGGGAGCCGGAGGAGGCCGGGCCGGTCCGGAGCTGCCTCAGCGCCTGGCTTTGGGGAGACGGATAGGGTTCTGGGGTGTTGTTTGTGTCCCGTTCCGCGACCCCATTTGTTTGTCTTTGGAAGCGGTGTTGTGAGGCATTGCCTGGAGGTGCAGACACATAAATCAGCTCCAGAAGCTGTCTCATAGATGTTTTGACTGTACCCGTTAACTTAGTAAGGTGCCCTTCACAAGTCTACTTTTACTTGCATCACTGGTGTAGTACTGGCCAAGGGGGCCTGTCACTGTATTTATAGCTTCCCTGGGTGTTGGAGCTACATAGACAAGTTTTCAGTGTTGATTATTAAACAGTTTCTATTGCTGTGTATTGTGGATCAATATTGTGTTTGCCGCCGCCTTGAACATGCTTTCATAACCTTTTATGTGGTATATCTCACCTCTCCTGTCCCTTTTGCTCTCTTTCTGTTCCTTTAATACTGTTCTCCTTTGGAACTACTTTCCATTTTTAAGCTACTCTTTTGACCCTTGTGCTGACTTCCTTCAACTAAACATTAGCTAAAAAGAGGAGTCTAGGTGGATCTGAGCCAGTGATGTTTTCCATAGTCTGATGTTACTGTGCCTTTAAATTTTGGGAATAAGTTTTCAGGATTGCAGGAGTTTCTCAGAGGTCAGATGGCTGAACTTAAAGCAGGACGTAGTAATGGAGGCGTGAGAAACCTGACTCTTAGTGTTCATATTTTGCTAGTTGTACATCCAGTGTAGAAAGTACTTCCTGTACTCTTTTGTTGTCAAACAGTAACAACCTACTTATCTGTCTGTCTTGCACATAACACTAATTCTGTGGGAGCTTTAGTTGGTTTGAGGGTTTTTTGCTGTTGTTGTTTCTTGGTTTCATTTGTTTTTTTAAAACACTCATAAGTGTGTTAGTAATGTTTCATAGATATACTATGCAAATAAGAATTCATGAGCCATCATCTGAATTAATCTAATTTGTGATTACAAAATTGAAACTTTTCTTGTAGTTCTTCTAGAAGGGAATCAATTTGTTTGCCACTGTTATTGGAAGATAACTCTTTTCTTTGATATTTGGTTTTAGGATTTGAAACTGGACTCATTTGATTAGTGTAGCTAAAATACTTTTTGATCAATGGTGTGAGTACTTTTCTGTGGTTACTTTCCGTACTCAGTTTCACTTTTTGAAAAATATCTATCTATAACTGTGCCATAACTTTAATAGTGAAAGATGTCATGTCCAGATTACCTGTTTAGATGTTTAAATGTTATTTATTGTCTATTTCATTTCTACCTGTGCTTTCAAGGTTATGGGGGTTTTATATTTGGTTGTTTTTTATTTACAAAAAAGGGGGTTTGTTTTAACCCCGGGCAGCCACTCGCACACCACATCCACAGACTGGTTGGGTGCAGAATTCAGGGGAAAAAAGTGTACATTGTGGGTTGTGGTAAGAACAGTTTAATTACTGATGAAAAATAAAGTATGCTACTAACATATGTTAGTATAAAATGTTTGTATAAAAAGGAGAGCAAGAAAGAGAGATGCAGGTGATGCACAAAACATTTGTTTTGTACCAACTAAAAAGCATTGTTACCAGAAGCTGAGAAGAATTTTATCCTAGCTGAAATTGGTACAGACATCTACCTTCCTCAGTGATTTTGTCTCTACAGTTGTCCTGTATTCAGTTCCTTCTGCAATGTCTGAAAAAATAGGCCATTGTTTCCAGCATCATGGTAGGAGCCAACCTACTCACCCCCAAATTTGCCCTTCAATCCATAGTTGTACTAACGAGTTGGATTTGTGGTTTTGGGTTTTTTGAGATTTTTATATATATATACAAGATTTGTGTATCTTTATTATATATCTGTCTCATAACTATTCCATTGTTTTGGGTTTTTTGGTTGCTTCCAAAATATACTACTCTTGTTATGGAACTTTTAACTTCAGGTGTGTAATCAGGTGTCCTGTCAGCTGGATTTACATTTGCCTTCTTATGATGGATTTTGATACAGATAGAATATCCTAAATATAGTCCTTTCTCCAAAGGTATCATTTCATTATGAGAGGGTGGAAGATAAATATACCCAAAATCTTTTTACAGTAGGTGTAGGACACACAAACCTTAATGCAAGGACAAGAGATTCCATCCTGGGAAACAGCAGGAGACAGATCCTGATGGCTTTTTTCTTGATTCCCATGTCTGTGACCTTCTGATGCAGTGGTGCTGGTGCAGGAGTGGTTGTCACCAGTGTCTGTAGGTGGCCTCAAGACAAGTCCAAGGAAATATGTCAGGAACTCCTTTAGGAAGAGCTTGCCAATTTGTCTGCTCAGGTGCTGTTTAGCTGTTTACAGTGGTTCATTCTCCTCTAAGCCAAAGGTTTGGGATGGGTGGAAGGGTTTGTCAAACTGAAGTTTGCCTGCAGATGATTAGATGGGCCCTACTGGATTGGGAAGTTCATGGTGCAGTGTGTCAGTTGATCCTGTTTCCCTAGCTGGTGAAGAGGTATCCTGGTCAATGTGAAGCGATAAAAGAATGGTGCTTATTCCTGTAAAATAAAACAGAAAAATAAATCTTCCTGTTGTATCTGTTACCTCTTTACAGTGCTGCTGTTTAATCAAAAAAAGGTGTGAAATGGTCTGCAGACTGAGCCATGAACTTATGAGAGAGTGCCAGTTCAAACACTTCAGATTTCCTTTTGAGGTGTATTAACAGGAGTTCTGCATGTAAAACACAGAAGGGAAATTCTCTCCTGTGCTTGGTGCTTTTAAAGCCTCTGCTAGAGTAACTGCAGTAAGTTGTGGGCACTGGGATCTCCTTAGGAAATCCACACACAAATGTGAGAGGCATCAGAGGGTAGCTAGAGGTCATGTAAAACATGATCTATTATAGTAATTGGAAGATCCTGAACAAAGTGAGTGACAGTTGTTCATAAAGAAGACTGATATGCAATCTTTAGTGAAGAGAAAATTGATAGAAAGTTCAACTATGTTCCTGTCCCTTGTTGTACAGAAGGAAATCATTAGCTTAATTTGGGTGAGGTACTTTAAGGTTCTTTCACTGTATCATTTTCCAGGCCTTGGCAACAGTGGTTTCCCATCTCTAAGGTTATGTGACTGATGCCTAAAAAGGCTGATCTGGAACAGAGACTAGACAGAGCTAAATGGACAAAATAGGTATTTATTGAAAGGCCTTAAAAGGATACACCTTGGGCAGCACAAGAGCCTGGCCAGGTTGAATCCAAGATGGATCTCGGTCATGAGTTTTTACACTTTTATAATGTCATCAATGAGGTCCAATTTAATAAACCACAAGATTTAAAACTTAGCAGCAATTTTAATTGAGGTATAAAAGAAAATATAAAATAATAATAAAATCAAATATAATGAAGTAGTTACAAAAAGAAATTTGGCAGTGCTTCAGATAAAGCATAAGCAAACTGACCGGGGTACGGGGAGGACCTCTCACCCTGCCGCACGTACAAAAGGCAAAAGAATCCAAGCACAACTTCTATACTGTATGCTAATACATATTCATCAATAGTTCCTGTAAATCTCCTCCCAGTTTTGATTCTTGAAGTCTACGTCACCGTATTACACAGCGCATGTTCCCGTTGTTGCTGGGGGTCTTCTGCACTCTTCAGGGGTCATCTTGGATGAAGGCCGATGGTCTTCCTGGCTGTCCTCTGAATAACCTGGCAGGTTGTGCATGCACATGGAGCTTGGTGTTACATAAGTAAGCATTATGTTCCTGTTTTGGGTTCTCTATCTGGAATTATATCAGCTTCTTTGTCTTCAAGGCCGTTCTTGCCTAAGGAGTTGCCTGGACTTATCTTATTTTTATAAAGAATGAGTACATGTCTGTAGCACTGAACCTGTCAGTTTTGGCTTAGGGCTAATGCACTATAAAGGGAAGATAAGTGTGTGTGTGGGTATATATGTAGGTATGTATTTAAGGTAGGGTTTTCATAAGTATATTATTACTGTTATTTGAAGCACTATTGGCTCCTTTTCTTTTATCTTTACTCAGTGCTCTTTACTTAGTTTTCTTATTCTTCCCTTGTTGCACTAAGTTACAGGTTTTCTTTTGTTGCAATGATAACATGTTTTTTTAATGATAATGTTGATTGAAATAAAATGCATTGCTGCTGTCATTTTACTGCTAGCAATGAATTCAAGATCATCTGAGTAATGTGAAATGGCTTTGACAGACTAGAGATAGACCTTTAATTTTGTCTTTGATTTTATGAATGCTGGTGTATATACCTGAAAAGACTGCATGTGCATTTTATAGTTGCACTGTGATTTTCTTTTTTAATTTTTTTTTTAATTATTTTTGGCTAGTCAGGAGAAATAGGCATCAAAATACATCATTTGGATTGGACTTTATCTGCAAGGTCATTGAGTCACTTCTGTAATATTAGCTTTTTTTCCTATTTATGCTGGAGTTCCATCATATTATCCTGTGTAATGTTGAGTCTTACTTTTAAGTGTAGCAGTAAGAGATGTGGAATGGGTTTAGAATCTTTGTGACTGATGCTAGGAGGTAAAATGTCCTTTAATATCTCTATTAATTTGCCTGAACTCATTTTTCTGTAACAATGCTTAACAGAGCAATGTGATTTGTTACGGATTCGGTTTGGTTTTTCGGCTTCTTGACTATTTTTTGTTTTTCCCATGAAGCTTACTGTTACCCTGTGATTCTAGTGGGGAAATTAGGTTCACTGTGGTGAGGTTCACTGTGGTGTTATTGAGCTTCTGTAATGCAGTTGAGGGGCAAAATTGTGGAGAAAGGTGTGCCAGTAGAGTAGTAACTAAAGAGAAGACAGTATATGCTCATTATTTCAATGATAAATTTCTGAAAGATATTGTGAATTTTATGATTGATTTCAGAATTACAAAAGCAATTGTTTTGCTTTGCAGGGGTGTGTTTGAAAAGGTGGCTTTCAAGCCTGTAAATTTTAACATCACAGAATGAGCTATGTGATGGAGAAGAAATGTCGTGGAATGAAATTTCTGATTTTTTTGACAGGGATAGATGCCTTAACACCCATGGCTAGTAAAAGTTTCCCTAACGTTGTTTAGGTGTTGGCTTGGCTTGTTCAGCATCTCCAAAATGACATGTTATTGCATAGAGAAAATAAGAGATTACAAGTTGTGCAGTGTTGAAATGTAAAATAAATTAAATGTAACATCTGCTTTCATTCCCTAATCATTTATTGGTTTCTTTTGTTTAGGTTGCCTGACCCACGTTTGGTCTTTCACAGATTTTGCTTTGTTTTAATGTCTTTGCTTTTAAACTGGCATGGTGACTCAGAAGCACTTCCTGGTGTCTTTTAGTGAGGACAGTTGGGTTTCTGAGAGTAAAAACATTGTGAGATCCTGCAAGTAAAGTTACTCTGGTTATTGGTCAGGACTCTTCCTTTCCATTAGGAGGACAGTAATTTCTTACAGACAGAAGCTAATATTGTGGTTTACCTTGAAGCTAAGGCAATCTGTGAGTAAGTGGCTGGTAAAGGCAGTCTCTGTCTCCTTTTGCAACTTCTGGCTGTGTGTTCCTGACACTGGCTTTGTGCTCTGTAGAGTGATTGTGCGATTGCAGGAGGAGTAAATTCATCTGGCTAATCTGATGCCAATCTAACATCGCAAAAATTTCCTTAGATTCAGCTGCCTGAAAGGACTTTCTCTAAGTACAGTCACTAAATCCAGTGCTAAAATTCAAGTGACTGGCTGTAGGGGACTGGTAAACGGTTGTTATGAATGGCAACTTGCCAAGAGAATCCTAGCTATTATGTGAAATCACATCATCACTTTCCCTGGCTGGAACATTTTTTTGTAATCACAAGGACAGTTGGAGCTTGATTTCCTTCATGGGTGTACTGAGGTTTCTTTCAGAGGTGTGTGAGTTCAATGCTCACATCTCTTTCATAAACTCTGAATTATTTGTATTTCCCTTGTTCTTTTCAAATTATGTGTGAGCAAAGTGAAGAAATATTTTGAAGACAAAGCACATACTTGTTCTTCCTTCCTCGTCTCTTACGTATGATTCTTGAGTTTTCTGAAATAGAATGAAACAGCCTTTAATAAACATCTTAATCTGGTAGCTTAACTGCTCTATGCCTGCAATTAGCAAATACTGTGTTTTATTGTTCATAGTAAAATGTCATGTTCTTTTTGTCATATTGAGAAATATTTTTTTAAATGAAATTGTAGTTAGTTGCTGAAAAAAATGATGAAACAACTGAGCAGTTTTCCAAGAATGAATGTCTCAAGTTACTTAGGCACCATGAAATGCTTGAGTGTACATTTTATTGTTCATTTGTTGTTAATTCCTTAAGCTTTTTTTAGTTTCAAACAAATCTGCCTGATGCAGTGTAATGAAAACAGTTTTGTAGATACCTGCTCTTGAATACAAAAGTTTCTTATTGGTAGAGGAGAGTTTCATTCACAGAAATGATGTCTTTCAAATGAAAATGATGGACAGAAATAGGGGGTGTGTAGATTCACCTTTTACAGTTTCTTCTGATGTGAGGCCTATATTTTGTTCATGTCCATAGAGATATATGTGTTTCTTAAAGTTAGCAGTGTCTTTTTAAAGAATGGTATTAGCAATCAACTGAATTCTCTTGCATCCTTTTCTGAGGCAAAAGCTTCTTTAGTATATATGCTATCAATAATTCTAACTCCTTGATTATGGTTTTTAATTTTTTTAGATTAAGATTGTCTTTGATAAGTTAAAATTATTTCTTGAATTATGGTTATGTTTACTTTATATTTGATCTTGGTGATGTGAATTGCTTCTTAGAAAACTTCATGCTGAGGATATTATGTTAGCAACCACATAAACAATTTTCTACTACTGAGCTTCCTTTCGTAGTAACTTTAATGGATATGGTTGACTTTTCATGATATCCTTTGATTAAAAGTGCAGTTTTCTTCTTCACTTGATTCAGTTTGAGAAACTTGATTCAAGGCCAAAATTACAAAATATTTAAAGGCACACAAAATAAATTTAGTACAAGGATTTCTGATTTTTAAAAACTAATCTTTATTCTTTTAAAAAATATTTTTATAGGATGCTTTGTGCTGTTTTTTTGTTTTGCTGTTTTGTTTTTTTTTTTTTCTCCTCTGTTCCTGCTGAAATACTCTAACATTTCGCATAAGTGTTCAATATAATCTTTTTTAAACACACAGGTTGAACTCTCTAGCATACATTTGATATAGAAACAGTGGGGAAGTGTTAGGGGTGTAATGTCTGAGGCCCATTATGCAAGGACTTAGTGGTAAAGAAGAAAATTACACAGAATAACTTTATTTCTAGTTTTTCTGGTTGGACCCTTCACTAATATTAATCGGCATTTGCTTTCTCCCTTTCTCGTCCATTGTCTTACAAAATATTCTAAAAAGTTGAAGAAAACAGCAAAACTTGGTCAGGCACTTTCTTGGTGGTCTGAATTGTGCTGTGCAAGGGCTTGGTTTAGCTAGTTTAAAATCAATTGGGCATCACCTGATTCAGAATGGTGGATTAACTCACATGGGGTACTGTGGAATTAGCTGTGTTTTGTTGTTTAAAGGTAAAACAGTGTGGCTTTTCTCTTGTAAAGGATTTGTACGGGTGTATCTACCAACATAAAATTAGACTCTTTGAATTGAGTGAAGCAGATTGAATGTGATTTGACTGAAAACTTCCTGTATCTGTTAGTTGACTTTTGCCCTCATGGGCATTGCAGTTTTGTATTTTCTTTTGATGTAGGATCACTTCGGTTGGGATACATCTCTAAGATCATTAAATCCAACCATTAACCTGGTACTTCCAAGTCTACCCATAATCCATGCCCCTAAGTGCCACATCTACATGTCTTTTAAATACTTTCAGGGATGGTGTCTCCACCACTGACTTGGGCAGCTTGTTCCAGTCCTGGATAACCCTTTCAGTGAAGAAGTTTTTCTTGATGTCTAAACTAAACCTCCCCTGCCTCAGCTTGTGGCCATTTCAGTTTTTGCCTGGGAGAAGACCCTGAATCCCTCTGGCTACACCCTCCTTACAGGCAGCTGTAGAGAGCAATAAGGTTCCCCCTGAGCCTCCTTTTCTCAAGGTTGAAAACCCTCAGCTGCTCCCCATCTGACTTGGGCTCCAGATCCTTCACTAGCTCCAGTGCCATCTGGACACACACTAGCACCTCGGGGTTTTTCTTGTAGTGAGGGACTCAAAACTGACCACAGGATTGAGGTGTGGCTTCACCAGTGCCCAGCACAGGGGAATGGTGACTGCCCTGTTCCTGTTCCCACTCTGTTTCTGGAGTACTGCCATGCAAGCCATGAGCAGACAGTTTCTCCAGGAGAGTGCTGTGTCAAAGCAAACTGTGGCTGACAAAATACACAGCCTTTCACTTACTCCACCACACAGGTCGCCTGGTCATGGGAGGAGACCAGGTTGGTAAAGCAGGACCCACCTTTCACAAACTTGTGCTTACTCCTGGTTGTCCTGTATGTAACAACACTTGCGATGATCTACTCCATACCCTTATCCAGGACCAAGGTCTGATGACAGGCCTGTAGTTCCCTGGATCTTCCTTCAAGCCTTTTGTGTAGATGAACATCATGTGTTGTAGCTTTCAGTCAACTGAAAATGCCCCTGTTACCAGCTAGGACTGCTCGTGAATAATGGAAAGCGGCTTGGTGAGCACTTCCATGAGCTCCCTTGGGGCCCATGGATTCCATTTTGCTCTGTAGACTTGTGTGGGTCTAAAGTGGTGTAGTGGGTCACTGACTGTTCCCCCAGACAGGGGACTTCATACTTCTCCCTGTCCCTGTCTTCCAGTTCAGTGGGCTGGGCACCTGGAGAGCAACCAGTCTTGCTGTTGAAGACTGAGGCAAGGAAGGCATTTACTGGTCTTTAATGAGACTGTGTGAACAGTTTTATTTCAAAGCAAGAGCTTGTGGTTAAAGAATTTACTGTGTCTGGAAGATATGATAAGGCTGTCAGTAGGGAAGATCAAGTATCCTTAAATGGGATGTAGCCTGAAGGCTCAGAGACTCTCTTGCAGCCATTGAAGGGAAAGATAAACCCACTAATGTTAACAATGATATGAAAGGGTGAACCAGGAGAAACTGACATCTGCATTAGGAATTTGAGCTGAAAAAGGGTGAGATGAGAGAGAGCTGCTTTTCCAGAACTCTGATTCCTCTACCCCTGCCTTTTGCCAACAGAGAAGATAATGTAAAATGATTCTGTAGAAAGCTATTAATTTTTTTTTTCCTTTACTCTGCTGAAAGATATTCTGGTGTTTGGAAGAAGGATTAGACAGTTGAGGGGGAGCAAACTGAATGGTGGATGTAAGTGTAGATGTTTGAGTACAATCCTCAGGAATTAAATGTGCTAACTAGTACAACCATTGCCATCCAAATTATCTGTCATAAGCAGGAGTTAAATGAACAGGCTTGTGCATAGGAATGGTTTTAGCTTTCAGCTGTATTTATACATCCTTGGGAATTAGAAAATTTAAGCCACAATATCAGTGTGTGTCTAGAGAATAATACTGAATTAAAGAATGGTGGGGTCATCAATGTGAGTCAAAGTGTTTTATGCACTAGTGTAGTATTTGAATCATCAGCTCAATTAATCACTTAATGTAAGGGTGATATGCCACCACCTGGGATGTGTATAGTCCTTGCTACTAAATTCAATTTAGTGTAATTTATTATGTCATCTTTTAACAATTTCAAGCTCTGAAGATAAGCTGTTGTTTTACATGGCATTATTCAGCATCCTTTTATAGCTGGAACTTTTAGAGCTACTACAGATAATAAAACTGGCAAGGCCTTGTTTTTGAACACATCCTGCTTGTGTAACTTAGCTACTCCTGTGCATGCTGCAACTTCTGCAATGATTTGGGTCTCTCTTCTCATCCTGATGGCCTCACTGTTTTCGAAGAAGTCAGTTTGCAGCACCTGTGCTACTTAATTGTCTCTGCTTCTAGACTTTAGTACAGCATGGACTAAAGCATTACTACAAATGCTTTTGGACATTTTAAAGAATATTTTCTATGCAGCAGTACTGTTTGTGTCAAGTACTTAATCAAACTTGTTTCTTTTTTGTTTTGTTGTTGCTACAGCTGCTTCATGCAGGAGAAACAGGTCAGCCGTAGGTCTGTGATTTGTAAGGGCTTTCAGCTTTTGGTGGGATGGTAGCGTGGTGGGTTGATCGTGGCTGGACACTAGGTTCCCCTCCAAAGCCCTGGCACTCCCCTTCTTGACTGGTGAGAGAAAACATGAGGAAAGGGTGATGAATTAAGGACAGGGAGAGATCACTCAGTGATTACTGTCATGGGCAAAACAGACTGAACTTGGGGAAATCGGTTGAATTTATTACCAATCAAATCAGAGTATGATAATTAGAAGTAAAACCTAGATCTTTCCTAACTGTTTTATCCTTCCTGGGCCTGTCTGCACTCACAATTTTCTCTCTCCTTCCCCCAGCTGTTCAGGATGACCAGAGCAGGGGTTACAGTCAGTTCATCATACCTTGTTTCTACTGCTCCTTCTTCATCACATATTCTCACTCTGTCTCTGGTTGCATCTTGCTTCTGCTTAATGACAGTTTTTTCCTCCTTCTTACATTGTTCCAGAGGTGCTACTGCCATCACTGACTGTCTTAGCCTTGGCCACTGTGGGTCCATCTTGGGTGCTGGCTGATGCTGGCTCTGTAAGACACGAGGGAAGGTTCTAGCAGCTTCTCAGAGAAGCTGCCTTTGTAGCCCCCCAGCTCTCAAAACCTAGCAATGCCAACCCAGGATAAACAAAATAAAATACAGAAATTATTTATGTGCTTTCATTTTAACAGTGGCAGCTGTATTAGCAACAGTTTTACTGTACCAGGTTTACTATGTTCTTCAGTACTGCAAGCTTTGGTTTCTCAAAGGTGTTATTTCCACAAATAAACATATTTATTTCCCACTTGAGTAAAGATTAGTTGAAGTATTTTATGATGCCAACTTTGATATCCTTTGTTAATATTTATTGGAGTCAGTAAAATGTCTGTCTAAACATAATGTGGATCATGTTGCTTTCTTCTATTCTAAGGTTTTTATAACTGTTAAGATTCAGTCTTCTTTTTCTTGCCAGTAGCAGGACTTCAAGTTTCCTACTGTTCTTACTAACTTAGAATTACTGAGTGTCATCAGACTGTCACCTTTTCTCATGTTTAGAATTACACTTTTGCTGGAAATGTCAGATGCCAAATTACCACGTACTATTCAGTGCTTTTTTTCTGCTTGACTGCGGGCGATGGTATTTTTTGAGTGCTGATTGCAGCCACCTCCTGGTCCTCGCATGGTTTCACCAGTATGAACTGCAGGGAGAAAGCAGGCAGTGATTGTTTGCTCTTCTGTCTGCTGTGTTTAACTGGCTGCCTAATGAGGAGGAGACACTGACTCTGGTAATAGCCAAGCAAAAGCCTGTGGGGAAATGGGGTTCACGCACAATCCTTCAACACTGAGGTGTCTTGCATAAGAGATTGCAAGTTTCTCATAGCTAGAAAAAGAGGAGAATGATAAATCTTGCAAGCATGTACAGAGCATCATGAATTTGACCCCTTCCTCTCTTATTAGAGCTCTGCTTTATCAAGGGGTCTTATTGGGATATACATATTTAAAACTGCTGGGGTAAGCCATCCCCTAGAACAAGGGGTACAGTTCATGGTTGTTATTCTCGACAGTTTGTTGTCTTGTCTGTTCCAAAGACCACCAATGAACAAAGTTCTTTAAGTTACCATTATAGTTCAATGCTTCATTACTCTTCCTTTTTTTTTTTTTCCTTTGCCATCCCTTTTTCTTGGTGTTTTCATATTTTCTTGAGAAAATTGCCTGAGATGGGCAATAGTACTTCTATTTAGTAGTTGATGTCCTCAGATCAGTGTTTTGCATGTGTTACAGACTATACTCCTGTGTAGGTATAATGCCACTACTGCCTTTTCTCATTACAGGATCACATGTAGATTTAAGTTCATTTGTACTGACAGGGTACCTTCGTGTGAACTCTTGACAGACCCTAGTTTTATATTTATTAATAAACAACAGTGTTTTTAAGAAAGGGGTGAATGTAATGCATGCTGTGGCAATTTATGGTCTTGCTATAAAGTTACAGTTTATTCTTTTTTTGCCAGCTGCTATAGTGCATAAAACCTTGGGGTATAAAAGGCTAATTTTGTGCTTCAGTTCTCTTCTATGACACTGATTTACTCTGCTAATGTACTCTACCATCCCATGCCCCCTTCCCACAAGACCTGATGTTTTAATATCTTTAAGACTCTTCTTACCAGTTCAGTTTAAAAATAAAAAGAAAGGTTTCCCATCCATTTCAGGATGGGAATGAAAGCACTTTTTAAATGGCTTGCAAATAACACTGAGCTAATTTGTAATTCTTTAGGTGTGCCATTTCAGAAGCACTTCTGAAACTTAGTCTATGAAATGAGTACTTAGGATATATTCTATTGTTGGTTATATTGTTGGCTAATATGACTTACTAATATTGTCAGTTCTTGTGGGATGTAGGTTTTTTTGTTATTGTCTCTGACTAATCAAGCGGGGGGCAAGTTATAAATCTGTGTGTTATAATGCATGCTAATACTTTTCTGTCTTTTACAAGATGTATTGGTAATAAAATATTTCTATCTCTAAAATATGATTACGTGTGACAAATTTATTTTTTCTTTCTTTACAGATATTTTCCAACTTATCTCTGAATGAGCGTTGCCTTTCAGTGTCATTAGTCTGTAAATATTGGCGTGACCTCTGTTTAGATTTTCAGTTTTGGAAGCAACTGGATCTCAGTAGTCGTCAGCAGGTATGAAAATATCACTGTGGAATAATTGTTTTCATGACTCAGAATTTGTTCTTGGAACTTGTATTTTTGACGAGGGGTAAACAAAAGAAACATATAAAATGGTGATATCTGTAGTTGCACGGATTTTTCTGCTATTTGCTGAAAATGTCTGGACCCTTAGATTGGTTCCTTTAAATATAGTATATTTTGTCTGAGATCAGTTATTAAACAATGTGAGCACAAAAGTGCTATTTGAAATGGGTTGTGGGTTACCTGTTGCAGCTCTGCATCAAGTGGTCTGGAGCTGTGAGATGTCTTATTAATTCAAAGACAAACATGAACATTTCTGAGGATGCTGTAGTTAGAAGAATGGTCACATTTGCACGTGGTGCTTGCTCTGTTTGTTTTAACAAATTTTCTTTATTTTATTCTTCAGCTGGTATGGCTCCTACTCATTAGAGAAAAGACTGTTTTTTTATTTTTGGTGTTTTGGGGTTTTTTTAGGCTTTTAGCCAATCCTAGAATGAAATATTTGTGGATTTAATTTAGTGAGATCCCTAGGAGCCTAGCCTTAAATTGTACAGGGTAACTTCCCTCCTTGGAAAGCTTTAGGGATACCAGTATTGTTTGGCCACTGACCTTGGGTTTCTTGTTGAGTAGTGACTTGCGGGGGTCTATAAACTGCATCTTGAGAATTTAATGAAAATACAGGGTGCAGAGAAATAACAACTGGATGGTTGCATTTGAAGAAGGATTTTTTTTTCTTTGCAATTTGTCATTTTTGTGGTTTAATCCCAGCCAGCAGTCAAGGCCCAGGTAGCCAGCCCTTTCTCATTCCCCCACCAGTACAGTTGAGGAGAGAACTGGAAGAATAAAAGCTACATAATTCATGAGTTTAAAGAGTTTAATAGTGAAAGCAAAATTACACACACATACACAAAACAAGCATGACAGAGAATTAATTCACTGCTTCCTACCTGAGCAGGGCCCCATCGTGCTTGAGAAGACACTTCTCAATGATTTGAGAAGACAAACACCATCACTGGAAATGTCCTCCCCTTCCACCTTCTTCTGACTGACTGACTCACTTATCACTGACTGACTGACTTATCACTGACTGTGATGCCACATGGTCTGGAATATCCCTTTGGTTAGTTGGGGATTACCTGTCCTGGCTGTGTTCCCTCCCAACCTCCCAGCCTCTTTGCCAGTATGGCCAGGTGAAAAGCAGAAAAAGCCTTGGCTCTGCGAAATCTCTGTTCAGCAATAAGAAAGCCAGCACAAATCCAGAACATAGTTGCATACTAGTCACTGTGAAGAAAATTCTACCATAGACAAAACCAACACAGTTCTTTACCATTTTAACACCTGCTTGATGAAAAAGCAAGAAAAAATATCTGACTTGCTACAAACAAAAACCATTTTGAATGCAGGAAAGACTTTTCCTCAGCTGTGTAAGACAAAAATCAAACGGGATTCGTGTTGCTCTCTTGCCCTCTTTGGTTAAAGCTGCCAAATGATGGGTAAATATTTCTGAATGGTAGGATTGTTTTCTTTTAAGATTATTGTCACTTTGGCTGACTACAATATGTACAGATACAAAATGGATGGAATGTTTTTTTTGAAAGGTGATAAGGAAACTTTGCTGTCTGAGCACCCAAGGGCTGCTCTGTCAGCCACACTGGCACCACCTGCTTGGGACTGAAGCCCCTCTGCAGAGGCAGCCCCAGGGAGGTGATGGATGCCCTGCTTGGCTCCCTCCACACCCCACAGTCAGACCACTTTCCTTACTGCCTCGACTTCAGGTTTCCCAGAGCAGAGTCTCAGATCTCTGGCTCCTTAAAATAATGTAATCATTGTGCAACAACAGAATAACACCTCAGGCTGGAGGAGGAGGGGCCCAACAAAGGAATGCTGGTGCTTTTATACTCTCATAGTCTGTGCATAGGTACATCTGTGCTCTTGGCTCCTGCTGTATTTCTGAGTGTCCCTCACCTGGCCGTGCCACAGGTCTTTGTGTCCTTTGTTGTACAAAGGGCTGGCACCAGTTCATAGCCTTTTGCCTGTGGCTGTGCCACCTGGAGCTCAACTGCACACTGAGCTATGTGCACTGAATGTATTCCTCAACAGTTCTCCCTTTGATTAAATGGAGCATATATATTAAAATAAAAAAAGAATAATATATTAATATTATTCTTCTGCTAATATATTAAAATGAAAAAAGAAAAGTTTTAAGACATTGAAACACTGCCCTTCCATACAGCATTACTACAAGTAAGAAACATAATGGAATGAAGACTAACACAATTGCCATAGGGCACAAATGATTATCAGTGTGAAATCACATGTATTTCAGTAAACAAAGGCAGTAATATTTGGTGGCTACAAGTTACATAGTTCTGTTATTAGTTGATATTCTACTTTCTGTTGGTTAAATGATATCTGCACTTCTTATGCTAATTATTCCACATACTCAATCCTTCTGGTCTTTTGGGGGTTGGCTTTTTTGGTTTCTTCCTTATCTAAGAAGTTCTGCCAAATGTCATTGTGGTCTGTGAATTCTGTGTTCTTTGTGTGCACTGTCAGTAGTACATTACTCTCCCTAAGCTTTGTTAACCTTCCCTTGGAGTTGAGGTCATTGAGGCACATCAAGCCCTAAACCTTAATAAGGCAATTCTACCAACAAGTAATTTATCTTTCTAATGCCTGGACATCACAGATAGTCTGTTCATGGCTAAAAAGAGAAGTAGGTCTGTGGTTACCCTTCTAACTCTGGAGCTCAGTCTGGTACTTGAGAACTTCTGTCAAGCTGGGCAGCCATTTGGGATTCTTTTTGTGGTGACATAAATTCCTGCAACTGCCCATCTTTTCTGTACTTGTCTAGCTGTTGCCTCTGCCTCTGTGAGCTTTATCATGAAACCATCTAGCTACAGACTACATAGTATGCCTGTATGAAGCAAACCAATTACAGTAAAATATTCAGCCATAGGTAGTATTTGTAAAGGAGTATAGTTTCATTTTTCCTATAGCTTATGGAAATGCATCTTACAAATAGCCATTTTTCTCCTAATGACATTAAAGATCTTTATGGAAAAAGTTATATATGAGTATTTGTTTTTTTCTTTGCAGGTCACTGATGAGCTGTTGGAAAAAATAGCATCAAGAAGCCAGTATATTACTGAAATCAATATTTCTGATTGTCGCAATGTGTCTGATACAGGAGTATGCATTTTAGCAATTAAATGTCCTGGGCTCTTAAGATATACTGCCTATAGGTGTAAACAGCTTTCTGACACCTCTATTATTGCAGTTGCCTCTCAGTGTCCTCTTCTTCAGAAAGTGCATGTGGGCAATCAAGACAGACTCACTGATGAAGGCCTGAAGCAGGTAACCATCCATTCCACAAATTCCTTCTGTAAACTTAGTATATTTCAGTTTAGCAAGAAGAAAATACCCTTTCATAGAATTTAATGAAAATTACGAAAAATCTCTGTTTTAAAAGTTGACGTATGGAGACTTTTTTTTGGTGCAGTAAATGCTGCTGTCTAGAGACTGCACATACTTTTTTTATTCTTTTTAATGCCCAGGGATTGAATGATCGCTTTTGTAGTTACATGTGCAGTTTTACATTCTGTACTTCACTTCTGTTGTATTCAATTTTCCTGAGCTTGGTTGCTATTCAAACCCTGTGTTTAAGTAACTCATTTTTGCTGCATGAATGTTGAAGGTGATTAAGATCTTTATTTGTTGGATGTGCTGGAAGGTTTCATCAACTCTCAGAGAGTGTTAAAGGAGCATTTAGGACTTAGGGTAAATCAAATAAGCTGTTGAGCATAAAGGCATTGTTAGCTACCAGTACACACAGTAAATAACTTAGTTCTTATTTTGTTGACTGTAGTTAGCAACTTCATTTTGTCATATGTGTAATTAGAATCTTTCTTGTTTGCATACAGTGTTTCAAAGCCTGAAAAGAAAGATAATTTTTAATGGGGAGTGGAGAAGCAGAAAAAAATATTTTCTCCCATCTCTTCATTGCAGTCAAATATTTTCTCTCATCTCTTCATTTCAGTCAAATTCTGTTGTTTTTTTTTCCCTTTGATTTCATTAATTGCAGCTCGGTTCAAAATGCAGGGAATTGAAAGACATACATTTTGGGCAATGTTACAAGATCTCAGATGAAGGAATGATCATTATAGCTAAAGGCTGTTTGAAGCTGCAAAGAATATATATGCAAGAAAACAAATTAGTAAGTACATCATGATTTTATTCTTCCCAAGGCATTTTTTGGTTGTCAAAGCTTTCTCTTGCTCTTTACCCTGTAAAAATTTTCTTTAAAATGGCTGCTTTTTGCAAGTGAATTGCTTAAAAGTGTTCCTGGCTGTGAAAATTGCAATTCTACTGAGATGGCACAGAAGGTGATGCAAAGTACAAGTTAAGCGAAATGTATTAACGTCTTGTTTTTAACATGGTATTTCGCAAGTAATTGTTTGGGAGGTGCGTGGTTTGTATAGGAAAATACTTAGTTCATATTGAATGTTTATTTTGTTTCTACAAGTGCAGTAAAAAGTGCAAACAGCTAAAAGATTTTTGGAGCTTGGGTTCTTGATTACAAGTGATACACACTGATAGTATTTTCTTGAAATATGTCACTTTCTCATCACGATGGAGTAGTGTGCCTATGCTAGTAGAAGGAAGTTGTTGAGAAGGAACAAAAAAATCTTGCATCCTATTCCAAGCAGTCTCCAAAATGATGGTTTCTATTGTAGAAAGAGAGTGGCTTGCAAATGGTATAGCACAACACTGACTAAGGTTTTTTTTCTAAATTTCATTTTATTTTTTCAAATTTGTTTATTGCAAGAAAGTAAAACTTGTTTGCAGTTGAATTTTTAACTGTCAGCTAACATCGTGGTTATAACCTTTGTTTCAAAAGTGCTGAATTGGAACAAATAAATTGTGTTTGTAAGAAAACAGCATACCTTGTATTCAAGAATCATTTGATATTTGACTTCAAAAAGACAAAGAAATGGTAATGCTAAATATTGGGGTTTTTTAAATATAAACCATTCTCAAATCAACAAAGAAGGAAAAAGGCAGCCAGTTATTGGTTTTGATCAGAACTGTAGAAAGTTGAAAAATAGGAGATAGAGACCTAAACTGAGATTTCTGTGTAGTTTAAATGCAGAAAAAACCCCTCCTCTTGTATTGAAACACAATCTTGAATACTGTCAAAGCTAGTCCTTCTTACCTTAATACATACAAAGCTTTAAATATGAAAAAGAAAAATAAATTTTCTGAGAAGGCTGGAAGGAAAAACATCTTCTTTCCTTCTCTGGAAAGAGAAAGGTGGGTTAATTAAAATTATCTGTCTTTGAAAGGAAGAGGAAAACCTTCAAGATTTGCATAGTTGCATGTGAAAGATGGCTTAATTGTAATTAAGAAAGTAGTGTATTTAAATATCTGCATAAGTGCTTGATCATTGGAAAATATGGAGGCAAGGTATTAACTTTCCTTGTAGATGCATCTTAGAGTTCTCATCATTCAAGTTTTTATTCTCTTTGTAGCGTGAAATGTAACCTAAGAAGTTGTTATTGCAGTTAGTAGCACTTAAAGGCTTCGTAGTTTTAGTATCTGAAATGTCATCAAAGTTCCTGGTTGAAATGGAACACAGGAAGTATTTTAATCTTTTTTAAGGCAATCATGAAATATGTTCTTAACTTGCATTCTACTTGATTGCTTCATTGTTGAAAACATAACATTGATTTTTAATTGCAGGTAAGACAAAAATATTTTCTGTCAAATAAATAGGAAATTCCTCTTAACTTTGCCCCTTCTAGTAATTTGTCTAGTGACTTATCAAAAGTGAATTTTTGCCTAGTTTTTCATGAATTTAGTTTCTTTTTTTAGTACCTAATTATACTTAAATTCCCACCCATCCTTAATTTTTCACGGGGAAGAAAAAGTCTTGGGGCAAACTTGGTGTAGCTCTGTAAAATTAAAATTCAGATTAATAGATCTTCATATGTACAAATGAAATAAGTTTCGAAGCTGTTATGAACTGTTGAATGAGCTGTTATGTATTGAATCCTTAGAATAAAATAACACTTGAACAATACCATTAGATGACAAAGCTGAAGGAGCTGCTGTGCTTTCCCTTTACTAGGGATGAGAGACTTTCAGATCTTGCTGGCAGTGTAGTTTTGTGTGATGAACCAAGACAACTTTTGAGAGGTTCTCATGCAGTTGTAAAGTAGAAAATTTTACATGCCAAAATAAATTAAAAATACAGAGATTGTTTAGTTGTGGAATTACCTTAAAAGGGAGTAATGGTTGGCAAATGGTTTTTCAAATTCTGTGGGTTACTTTTCTCCCTTCGAAAAAATCTCCTTAATATTTAGTGTGGCATATATTACTTCCTGCTCCTCTAGTGAAGAAGGTGGTTTGGGGAGATATGTGTTGGTGTGTGTGTATTTTCGAAACGAATTAGTATTCATTCTCTGAAATCAAAATATTCTGTGGCAAGAAAAGTGTAATTGACGTACAAGGGCTTGGTCTGTGTATTTAAAGTTCATACATTGTCAGTGTGCTAGAAAGAGGACTCCTATTCTTCCCTTTTAAGCAACTACTGTAGCATCCATGTAAATAATATAATAGTCTTGAGTTTTGCATTTTCTTGTTTATTCCTTTCTCAGAGGTACTTAAAATCATGTATGTGACTCTTACAGGCAATTTCTGTTAATTTCAAAATGTGTAGTGCATTACAGATAGTACATGATGGTTGAGTTTTCATATAGGTTTGTCTCACACTAATGGATTTTACACTTCAAAAATACATCTAGGCAGAGACAACCATCAGCTAAATAATGCCTTTGTGAGTGTTACTTTGCAGTAAAATGTGTGTAGATCAGGCAACACAGTTCAGTTGCTTCATCTGTTGCTAAGTAACTCCATTATCAGACTGCTGAGCAGAAGCAGAGAAAGGAGAATTTATGTTCTGATTGTTGAGTATGCTAGGCATTTCACAGAAAAATAGACCTTTTCCTATCTTTGAAGTGCTGATTATGTCATGGTAATAAGCAAAAACTGCAATTAATAAATGGGACAAAGGACGTAGGAGGAAAAAGTTAATGTTGCTTGGCTAACTCAACAATGGAAGGTTGTTGTTATTTGCATAACTGTTTAGGATTTGTATCTCTTCAAAACATGTTTATTTTTCCTCTGTCCCTTGAATTACAGAAAATTATATGCTGAGCCTCTTCTCTGAAGCATCCTGGCCAAATTTGGAACCTAGTTAAAAAAAAAAAAATTGTAGGACTTATGAAGTGCCACTGTATGGTCTCTCTTGATCTGCCCCCAAGCAGTCTGATGCAATTGAATAATCTCACAGAATTTCAGTGTAAATGGAAGAACAGGTTATAGCTCTGTCCAGACAAAACTAGAAAATGTCTTAATTTCTTGGCTGAGTTTAATTGGACTTCTTATTTTATGGTTGTGACTGGTATGGTATGCTATAACTTCTGTGTTTGCATTATGTGAATGTTCAATTTGAATGAAGCTGGTGGGTTAATTTCATTGTTATCTTTGTACCAATTGCTGTTTTTAATCTTTCCACCTGACACAAAGAGTACTTAGCTTAGGTGCAAAGTCAGAGTACTGTTCCACCCTAACGTTTAATACTCTAGCTGAGACACAGAGTGGGGGTACTTCACCTGAATGGCTTCTATTGCAGTAGAAGAGTGGAGTCCTAAAATGTTTTAAAGGTTTTGTGAGATGCAGAACTCAGTGATTACAGGGATTACAGTGCACCCAAATGAAAGGTTATCTCCAGAAGCTTTTGTACAAGCTGTTTTCCTTATTTCAAATAGAGGAGATCTAGACTTAGGAACTCAGTGTAGAGCTGGAGAAAACTCTTCTCCACTTAACTAAATTGATTTTACGCACTATTTTCTTTTCAATTACTTGTCCTTAACTGGGTAACTTAATGGCTAAAATCATGATATATTGCGTGCTGAAACTTAACAGGTGGTAGTTACAAGTTATTTCCTTCCTATTCCATGCAGTGTCTGTGTTTTGGTGGTTTTTTTTTTTTTTTTTTTTTTTTTTTTTTTTTTTTTTTTTTTTTTTTTTGTGAACTAGATATGGGTAATGAGGGAGACCTCCTAAAGATAAAGAGAGGTGGAGTTTTAGATATTGTAAGAGAATGACAACATTCCTACCTCTATACTTTGTTCCCCTGCTTTCTTTTCTCTTTTACAAGCTATTATAGTAGCTGCTGTGGCAGCACTTCTTCCTTTCCAATAAAATAATGTTGTGAAGTGGATCCTTAAAGGCAAATAATACATTTGATGGTTCCCAAATATGTTCATTAAGACAGTTAGAATATAACTTGACCATGTTTCTGTTTCTTTGTTAGACTCTTGAGTCTTCAATTTCAAGATAACCAAGTTTTGGCCCAGTTGGCAGTATGCTTGACATGTGATGACACTTTAAGTACATATTTTACAGGTGGCTATTTAGCAGTTTTTTAAGATGAGTATTCTGTAAGTATTCTGCTTGCTTACCTTTGCAGTTTGCAGCAGACAAGAGTTTAAATTCTAGTTAACTGTGATGCTATGTTTGATAGAAACTACAATGCTTAAGATATGTGAAAAATATGCTTTAGTTTCAGTAAAAAAGAATTAAAGCAGACTAAATAGAATATTACAGATTGTCACACATTTAAACAGTTAACATATGCTTTTACAGCATTGATTTGAATCAGCTTAGTATAAAATGCATACTAAAAATAAACTTAATTCTCATATTTTCTGAAAAAGCAATATTGTGTAAGCTGATACATTTATTTTTATCTTTTAATGATATTCCCCTCCCACTTCTGTTTTTACTTTGGGAATCATTTCCCTTCCTGTTTCGTACCTGTCATCTACAAAACACTTACTTCAGCATTGTGCCTTGTGTCACAAACATTGAGAGGAGAGATTATTTGCTTTGACTTTAACCTAGGAAAATTTTTTCAGGAAGAAAGTATTATAAGGCATATAAACTGTGCAGTGTCAAATGTTTAGAATGTATGGAAATAACTTACTTTGTTTCAATGGTAACAGGTAAATGAAAGAAATTTTTTGGGAAAAATATTCCAAAAGAATGTAATTTCCCTGTCTTTTTTCAATCCCCCACAATATATTCCATATGCTATTTCTCCTTTTACATGTGGTTGCTGAAAACTGTTCTACTTGAAGAAATTTCAGAAAAAGAATTGATTTCCCATGTTTCTGCAGGCATACTTTCCCAATATACTTTTGAACCACTTTATTTCATTATTTGAAGTTTTGAAAATAACTGTAGTTGTTCCAGACTTTCCCCTTTAATTACTATTTTTACAATTAAACCCCCATGTTCAGAAGGACCTCGTTTCTGGTTTTCTTTGCAGACACAAGCACCTCCTTCTTCTTCAGATGTGACCTAGGTTTCCTTCAGTAGAATCTCGGACATTGGATTTATAAAAATAACAGGTTTAATAGAGATACAGCATCAGGTCAGCGAAGGTTGGGTGCCTTCAAATGCCTTCAGAACAAAGAAAACCCCAGGCAATTATACCCTTATGACTTATGCCTCCACCTCTCACACACTCGTCTCATGCCTTGATCTAATGGTGATTTTTGGTTTGTGGTCTTCTAGCACTTTCCTGGTTTCTTTCTCCATGTCCACCACACAGGCAGGCCCTTGATTTCTTGTGTCACTGAGTTACAGCTTCTGCTGACAACGGTAGCCTCCTTATTTTCTGTTTCTTTTTTCAGGTGCACCTGCACACTGGCAGAGGATGGAAAGCTAAAAAACCACTAGTCTTAATATAATAAACATTGCCTAGCAACAACCAAAATGTCACTATGTTATCAATATTCTTTTCATACTAAAGCTAAAGCACAGCACTGTACCAGTTCCTAGAAAGATGACTAAGCAAATTAGTTATTCTGGATGAAAGCATATATAGGTCTAAGTTCACAGCTCCTGGCCTAAGGCTTCAGCAAATCCAGCTACTGATGCTAAGCAAGCAACACACTAAATCTCACAGCTTTGTAACTTCATGTAGCTCATCCTACTTAGGACTTGTTTATGCTGAATGACCAGCATCTCTCAATAACTAGTTACTTGCTAAAAGTTTATATACATATTTAGGAAGTTTGTGGAGTCATGGAATAGTTTGGGTTGGAGGGAACTTTAAAGAGGTGTGGTCCCAACCCCACTACCACTACACCAGTAGGCCAGGTGGCTCAAAGCCCCATGCAACCTGTCCCCTTCCAGGCATGGGGCAGTCCACAGCATCTCTGGATAACCTGGTCCAGTGCCTCACCACCCTCACAGTAAAGGACTCTGTACATACTGAGATGGATTTCTCTCTTGTGTACACTTTGTATCATAGCTTTGGATAATGATGTTTCATCTTCTGTCAAGTACTAAATTAGAGATTTCTAAAGCAAAAACCTCGTGCAGCTAGCATGCTGGTAGTATGCATTAGTAAGGATGAAGTCTCTCTTGTATTTTAGTTTCTCAAACACTTTACATACACACCAGAACCACCTAATGTACCATAAAGGTAAGGTTCAGCATTTTAAAAATGTGTTTTACAGCTATACTGATACTAAGATGAGGTGTGATGCTTTCATGAAAACTACGTGAGACATCTGTCTGGTAGTAAAAATGCTATGGAAAAGTTTGTCTTTTGACAAGCTCTTCTGAAGCATTTACTTTATTAATTTTTTAACAACATAAAATGATTCAGTCAATTTCTTAGAAACCTTAGAGTTGAGCTTTTTTTTGTCTTTTGTCTTTTTTTGTTTAGATCTGT